>NC_142338.1:6707500-7059500 GCF_054954075.1 Amborella trichopoda
AATAAATCAATAAACAAAAAAAAAAATAGAGCATAAATTTAAGAGCAAAAGGAAATTAAGGTGTAGAAAGTATAACAACAAATTAACCAAAAAGAAAGAAAGAAAAGAAATTCCATCTTTTTGGAGACATCCGATTAAATTGGAACCATATAGACAAAAGTGAGGTTTGTATAAGGTGTCAACCTTATACTATTGAAGTAAGGTGTACCTCAAAACTAGGTCGAACACGCAGTTTGGTGCTGCAAAACCTTGCGATGATATGAAAGTCTATTGTTGCCCTCAATTATGAAATTTAAAGTTTCATAAATGATGACGATCAAACAGATTTATAAACACTTAAAAATCTTAAAAATAGAAGCTGTAGATAATGTGCTAAAAGATAAACTATTTTTATGACTAAAGATCCATTTTTTTTATGTCTATGAATATTGAGGTCGAGATGATCAATTTGAGGGTTTTCTATTGTAAAAACTACATTGTAGTGGATTATTTCGGTGAACCCTACTTGTAAGGTATAAGGTTCACACCTTATATAAACTTTTTCCTATATACAAATAACAAAATCCAAAAAATAAAAAAAACAGAGGTGGCCCGCCACGTTAAATAACAGGAACCATTTTGTCACGTGTGAAGAGACAGAAGCCAGCTGGATCGTTTTGACAATTTTTTAAGTGTCAGGGTACGTGGTCTTTTAAAAACTGTCGTTACTTACCGTTAATAACGACCGAAATTTTGTCTACTTCCTTTTTTTTTTTTTGAAAGACCACAATTTCAGCCCCAAGTAACTGAATATTTCCCATATTTCAGCCCTATTTTTCCCAAACATTTTTATTTTAAATAAATAAAAATAAAAATACATCTATACACCATATTTTGGTGTACTATTTATCTGCGGACCCAGGGTTTTGGAATCGGTTTTCTAGAAATTATATCTCCTAATCCTTAAGATGAAAGTTACTTCTTTTACTACTCTTTTTTTTGGCCCAAATACGAACTAAAAAAAGCCTACTTAATCTCTCTCTGCCATGTCTTTATTTCATCGTCCATAGATCATTTTCATTGTTAAAATGAACAATTCAATTAGCGAAAGGAAAATTAAGGAACATTGGTTCATGGCTATTGTGTGAATAATTTGCATAAAGTTTGCATAGAGAGAGGTTCAGTAGACCGATAGAAGTGTCTTTTTAGTTTTTGTTTATGAAAAAAATGAACAATCAAAAGTATAAATCGGGTAAAGGATTAGAAGATGTATTTTTCAAAAAACCTAAATCACCTCAAAGTTTTTTAAAAAATTTTAAAAAATCAGGGTCTACGGAAAAAAAGTAGTAGACCAAAAAATAGAGTATACCAAAATATTTTCCCTAAATAAGAATTAAAAAAATAAACTTGTGGCTCCCACGAGAAAGTAATCCTGATTTTTACCGAAAATCTATCCAGGCCGAAAGCTTCACGAAATTTCGTGATCAATCTTAGCAAACTAAAAGTTTCGGCAAGAATCTTGAGAGACTAAAAATTTCACTAGATTTCGCAGAAATCATGGAAACCTGAAACCCACCTTCACGTGAAGCTTCGGTGTAGGTGGTCTAGTAGCCAAACAAAACACCATTACTGCAACTCCAAAGCTCAACAAAATCCTCCAAAAAACCTGCAAAAAAATGCAAAAACTAGGCGTCGATGCCCTCCGCTTTCGAAACCCTAAAATCCACCATAGCCAGCCTCTATCTTCTTCCTCCTCTTCCCCTTCCCCTTCCCCTTCTTGGGCTTCTTCCTCCATCTTTCGAAACCCGTAACTCGCTCTCTTCTCGTGCACGAACGAGTTGTTAGACCCGCGAGATGAAGAGTAACGAGAAAGAGTGGCCCTCGATGCACATGAATTGGATGGAATTTCAGGTCTGTAAGGAGAAGGCAAGCCTGAATCAGGAGGGTTTGAAGCCGAGGGGCTCTGGACATAGTAGAGCGAAGTGTATAGTGGGGTGGTCATGAGCTCTTCGTCGCAAGTTGAAGGTTCGGTTTCGTCTCTGTTGCTCTTTGCCATTGCTGGACTTTAGAGGATTGGGTGAAAGTACCGCGACAAGCGGCCGGGAAAACCAGTGCGGCAAGAATTTCCCGATGAAAAATTCCGCCGGAGAATGGAGGAGGCGCCTTTACGGTCTCTCAGGCATGAGGATTCTGGGTTTTCTGGAAGTGTTTAAAAGGTACAGTTTGGTGTTTTTGAGATGGACACTGACGAAATTACCCCTAAAATGTTACGGCTTATAAGAGGTGAAATTACTTGATTATCCCTTTTATCCGCTCTCACCATTGCCCGGTGAGACCAGGATTTGGATTCTTGCGTAATTGTAAAAATGCCTGAATTAACCTCAATGGTAGAAAATGACAAAAAAATGCCTTAATGGGTAATTCAAGGGGAATGGCGAGGCCCTATTTTTTTTTAAAAAAAATTATTAATGGTTTTTTAATACGTTAAGGAAGAATAGAAGCTTAAACCGTAGCCAGAGCAAAGGCAAATCCTACCACTATGACTTCAATCTTATTATCAAAAAATAATAAATTAGTGGGAATTTGAGCCCTCCCATTTAGAGCTCGGGCCCTCCCATTTGGAGATAACGAAGTAAGAGGCCTTGCCATGAGGCTCGACAATACTACGGGCCCTTATCATTCGATGGGGATGTCCATGTTGCCTATATAGCAATTTTACCCCTCCTCTCAATTGGGGAGGGGCTTTGAAGATGACTGAAATGCCATCTTAATTTGAGTTTGAGATTTTCCTCTAAAGGCTTCCCATATGTATAACTTTGATCTCTCTGTATTCCCTTCCAAAATTGGTCTAATGATTAGCTTAGGGGTATTTTGGTCTAGTTAAATTTTTTAAAAGCTCTCATATCATTTGAAAATGAAAATACATATTCAATTTATTTTTGGTACAAGGAGGTCACATTCGCTTTTGTCTATTGCATTTCAAATTGGGTGATTGTAAGAGTACATTGACTAAGTTCAAAAGTTCAATTATTTTTTTCAAATTCTCGTGACATGCTCGAAGCCATCCAATTTGACATCAATGATTAGGAATAGCTATAGGAAAAAAGCTTATATAAAGTTGAGGCCCTAAACAATCAAATTAAGACATACCTCAAATATTCACTAGAAGAAGTTGTTTTGATATCGAAAAACTTTCAAATTGATCATATGGACTTTGAGATGTATAAACATAAAAAAAAAAAAAAAAAAAAAGATGTTAACTTTGGCAAAGAGTGTACCTTGTAAACTGGGCCGTCAATTTTCAATATTTTCAAGTTTTTATAAATCTGATTGATCTACTCTATTTTTAAATCTTTAAATTTTATAATTCGACATGAAAATAAAGGCCATCACAAAAGTTTAGAGCTTCTTTCGACACCATTAAGAGGTTCACCTTATTTTGATAGTTTAGAGCCTCAACTTTATATAAACCACACCTTTAACTAAAACCTCCTTATATTAAAGACAAATAATTCGGAAAAAAAGAGGGAGGGCATACCCGTAATTAGCCCTTACAATAATTGTTACAATTCGGGTATAGCGAAAGTCGCGCGCGATCAATGGGGCGTTCTTCCCAAGTCACCCCAACTCTTTCATACTCGAAACGAATTATTACCTTGAAATGACCTCAGCTTATCTATAATGTCAAATATACCTCTTTTACCATCGCATTCACAACGTACCCTGGAGATGTAGACGAGTTTACGTTGTAGATTCCAAAAGATTATGTGCTCCCGAAGGAGCGCATTGTCTATTTACTCCCATAAGCAAAACTCATTTTAAGAGTTTTTCTTCTGATCCCAAATTTTGGCAACGTAACATTTCGCTTGAAGGTTTTCACTTCCATAAAATAAAATAAATCTGACATGTGCCTGAAATTACAATATCCCAAGATTGAATAGATTGCTTCCAATTTTTGGAGAATATGATCAAATAACTCAAAATCATATGCTAATTACTAAGTAGATCCCAATTTTTGTAATTAAAAGCCAGAGGTAATTGAGTGTAAAGAATGCTTAGAGGGTTTTGAAAAAATGTCGATCCAAATCAGAATCTCCTAATTAGGAAAAAAAATTAGTGGGACTGGTCCAACCCCAGTATATATCGGGAACTGATTGGTTCCCTTAAAAATCGGTCATTTCTTTCCAATCCAGCCGTACCTTTTATTTTTTTATTATTTCTTTCAGCTTTTATTTTATTCTCTATTTCTTATTTTTATTGGCTGATTCACTTAGCCAGATCGCTGATCTAGACAACCAAACCTCCGATCTAGACTGATTTTCTGAATGTGAGATCAGGATCCACCATCCATGTTTTTAGACACTAGCTAGGAGCACATTATCTTATGCTTCCTACTTGCTCTAGTATAATATGCTCCAGCTGTATACTCCCGCACCCTTTAGTTGCAAAGTTGGGAGGCTAGGTTTCCAAGGGTTGTGTCATTTATCACGGAGCAGAGAGGCCTTTCGGTAATTAGCCTTGGGTGAGAGATTGAAGGGCGTTTTGGGCAATATATATTTGTGGAAAAGCGTTATTTCTTTCTGGGAAAAAGGACGGTGGTGGCATGACTCGTATGATTAGTCCACATTTTTATGCTCACTTACCGAGCGTGCTCCTACTTTACTCTTAACTTCATTACTAAAATTGCATTTTAATTCCCGATTAAATGATAATGCATTACCCTCAAAATATTAATTACCTTTAGTTTTATATGAAAAAGCAACAAAAACACGGTTTGAATGGCGTTATTTTATGGGGGATTGTATATTACCAAATTATTCATTTTTGATACAAAGATCACAATCACTTTAAATTAGTGGATGTGAAATTCACTAGGTAAAAAACGATGCAAAAAAGAAAGTTAAAATAAATTTTCTACATCTATAATATTGGCTCATAATAGAACCGGTAAAGAACTAAAGATAAAAACTTAGCTGGAAAAGATAAGATAATAAAGTTCAAAAAAGACTAACAAAATATACTGAAAATGGTAACTAGGGCTCCTTTTATTATTATTATTATTATTGTTGTTGTTATTATTGTTATTATTATCGTTATTTTTTGTGAGAGAGATAGAGATTTATCTGAGGTATTGTTGAATTTGGTAAATGCATAATATTGATTAGTAACTTCAATATTGAAATCTTGAATATCGGAAGTAAAGATAATTCCTATTTTGGTCCTTTATCTCATCTTATATCAAATTTTTGTTTTTCTTTTCCTTTTGTTCTTTTATCAAAAAGCAATCCAAGATTGAATAGTCCAAAATGGAGGGCTTATAAGTGAATGAGCATTAGGGCCATGATGAGTCTAAGGGTGGGGACGCTTCGACAAGGCTTCTCCTTAGCTTAAAGGCATGTGCATTTATTATTTTTGTTATTTTATTACTATTTTTTGAAATCTTGAAACATTTCATCATGCATGTCACCCAAATTGTTTTTGGCTCCTCTCATCATGCATGTCCCCCGAAATGACGGGAACTTTTGAATGATAATTCAATCAATCCTTTTCTTTTTTACATTCAAAAAACAGGAAAAGAGAACATGCTTTGAAAAATAAAAAAATATTGATGAACTTAAGGTTAGGAGATTCGGGGAGGAGACGTGATGTCTTGAATTCAATATTTATAATAGATAAAAGACTTATTTTTTATTAAATTATTATTAAAAATATATATTTGGTTTTTTTTGAGATGCCGCATACTAGTTAGTATGCAAACATTGCGATGCAACAAGATTAATTGAATAGCCTCCCTCGAAAAGAGTCTGATTCAATATATCTCAAGTAAATCCCGCCTCCAACAAGGTGCAAGATTATTTTGTTACCTGCATTTCTCGGTCATCCAATCACATGGATGTTATATATTTGAAGGATTACGTCTAGAGTTCCATTCCTACTGTGGTTCCAAATTAACATTCAAAAAGTTTCAAAGTCTATGCATATATTAAAAGCGTCTCACACTACATACACAAATAGGAGGTCATGGTCTTTATAAACTATAAGCCTTGTTGTACTCACAAGAAGGGAAGTTGTGGTTTGCTCCAAAAATACAAGCTTATAAGAAAAACCAATTTCATATGGTATTTTTGAAAAATAGTAGTTGGGATAAGATTCGGATGACGATGATGATGATCCCTAAAAAAATAAATATTTTTATAAGGCTCCATATAGCTTGCGAAAAGTATATAAAGAGACAATTTAATTTTAGTACAAGGAGGTCACAATCACTCTTGTCTGTCAAATTTCAAATTGGTGGTTGTAAAAATGTCATTGACTAGACAAAAAACTTAAAATAAAATTTCTCGAACTTTACGACACACCCTAAGCCATCCAATTTGACATCGAATGGCTAGGAGTAACTGAGACACCCTCGTAACAAAAATCAAGGTATCATTGTATACAATCCCTATAACTTGAATGGAGGATGTAAATTTCCTTTTAGATGAACACCAACAACACAAAACAAATAGGGCAATATAGTTATAGGAGGTTCAAAAATCATACTCAAATCTTACTCAAGCTGTGGGTTCACAAAGGAAGAGCCCATAAGCGAGTGCTCATATGCTTATGTGCATGTTTTTTTAATTGCTTGTGGAGTAAGCAAATGAAATTTGCGGGCCTACTATAATTATCACCCTTTGTTTTGTGATAGCATATGAAATTTGAGGGCCTACTATAATTATCACCCGTTGTTTTGTATCACAAGTGACATAATATTTGTGCTCATAGAAAGTTAAGTTTAGGAGATCAGGTGAACGAGTATTATAGGTTTTAGAAGATGGAAAGGTATTTTTGAAATTTTTAAGTGGTTGCTTAAAGAAAGAATTTCTTAATCTTTCAAATTCTCCAATAGTTTCTTGTTAAATATTTGGAAATTCCATAGAACTGCATATATAAATATACGAGGAGATTACAATCGCCCATAACTGTCCATAAATTGAGTGGTCATAAGTGTATCATTAACCAAGCTCAAAATCTCATAAACAAATTTTAAGTATTGAGACACTCCAAATTGGATTTCACATCAAATAGCTAAAAGTAATTATGACCTTATTTTACTAAGGTATACAGTCTTATAAAACATGTAAGATTTCTCCTTCTATCCAAAAATTTTGGGACTCAATTGTCAGCAACATTTGTGGGATATCAAAAGCAAGGCTCGGCTAAACATCCATCTTCCTATCAATTTTTGCACATTTACCATAATTTATGTGTTTTGATGGCTATAAATACCGTAATAAATAAGTTTTAGAATCACCTTTCCATGCACTTAGTGATTCATTGAGTCTACTGGGTCCAGTACTGTGAGGCGATTTTTTATTTTTATTTTTATTTTTATATGTTAACCGTGGGAATGGAGGGTGAGACATTATGTAGAGGCATTCTCCTTCCTACCATTGACGGCAAACCATAGTGCCAATTTCGAAGAAGAATTGGTACGCTTCACTAAAACGCAAAAACGAGAATTGAAAATTGAAATAATTAATTATGTGATTAGATCAACAATTTCACGGATATTGTCGTCATGTTTTTTTAAAAAAAATCATTTAGGTACTTGAGAATTTTGTTAAAAACATGTCCAATTTGTCTGTCTTCCTTCTCAGATCCGAAATACTTATTTTATTTTATTTTTAAGATCTTACTCTAGATTTGGAACCTAGAAGATGTGGGGTTATTTTGATGATTTAGCTTCACTAAGATCACCAAAAAAAAAAGGTTAATGACATTGCTGGTTCCTAATTCCAAGCCTATAGGTTTCCCTTTTTTAATAAAAAAACAGGTCTAAAACTTGGAATAGATTGAAGTATTTAAGGCCATTTGGCTTCAATAATTTCACTTGTTAGGTTACCAAAATGTTCATTTCTGCTTAAGTTTCTGAACCCAAAATACGGGTAATTTGATCCTTTCCTAATGAAATAATGAGAAAGGTACCCAAGTAAAATAAGCTTTAAACATTGACCACTTAATAGTAAATTAGTTCACTTAACCACCTCAAGGAATTCCTAAGGTGGTTTGACCATGTTCCTTGTATTTTTGAAGGGTGAGGTTTTGTATAAGGTGTCAACCTTAAACAATTACGGTAAGATGCACCTCAAAATCTTATTAAAATATGTATTTTCGGTGCAAAACTCTTATCATAGCCTAAAAGTCTATTTTCACCCCTATAATAAAATTGAAAGCTCCAAAAATGGTGCAAATCTAATAAATCTATGAGCACTCAAAATTTATGAACATAAATGGCCTAAATAATGTGCTACAAGATGCATTATTTTTATAACTTGAAGTTCATTTTCACTTTCATATCCACAAACCAAGCGTGTTTATCACTCGGATGCAGTTTGTTTAGAGCCGATGCTCTAAACAATCAAATCAGAGCCCACCTTCAAATAGTGTCAAGAAATATAGTTTCAATATTGAAACGTTTTGTGATAGTCTAAAATTATATTTTCATCTTTAGTTACAAAATTTAAAGCTTAAAAAATAGTATAAATCGAGCATATCTATAAAAACTTGAGAATCTTGAAAACTGACGATCAAAAAATGTGTTACAAATACACTATTTCCAAAACTTGAAATCCATTGTTTTCTCATGTCCATGCACCTTGATATCAAGATGATCAATTTGATGATATTTGGGCATCAAAACAACCTCTTCTAGTGAAAGTTTTGATGTAGGCTTTGCTTAGGTTCTATATAAACTTTTCCCTCATCACAAAGCTAAGCCGCGATTAATAGATAGGCACATTTGGCAACTGAAGTTCGGGGATTCTCTAGAACCTGGAAGTTCTAGTTTCTTGGAGCTTGGAACTATTGATATTTGGAATACCTAGAATACTTGACTGATAACCTGCCTAGAAGTTCAGAGAACAGACATCACAATGATCCAACAAAGATCTACAAATATTACGCTTCAAAGAGAGAGAGAGGAGAACAGACATCACAATGATCCAACAAAGATCTACAAATATTACGCTTCAAAGAGAGAGAGAGGACATGGTTAGATATAAGAGTACTTAAATAGAGAGGGGACATGGTTAGACAGAGAAAGGACAAACTTTAAAGAAAGAAGTTAGAGAGACAAATGGCACAGTAGGAAAAAGAAGGATTCGAGAAAAAGGAGTAGAGAAACAAGACATAATAAAAGAGAGAAAATAAGTTTTGAGTAAAGGTATAGTTATAAAAAAATATGCAGTTAAAGATAGTAAGGGCAGGATTAGGGAGAGAGAACATACTTAAAAAGAGAAAAGGTACTCTTAGAGAGAGGAGTTAGAAAGAGAAAAGGCACAGTTAAAAGAGAGAAGAAAAAGTTTAAAAAAGAAAAGGGCATCATTAGAACAAGAGATGATTTAGAGAGAGAGAGAGAGACAGGGTATCAGTAGAACAAGAGATGATTTAGAGAGAGAGAGGGAGGGAGAGAAGATATTGCTAGTGAGGGAGGACATGGTTAGAGAGAGTTACAGTGAAAAAGGTACTGCTAGAGAACGAGGAGATCGAGAAAGGTATTAGAGAAAGAAAGTGAACATTTAGAGAAGGGAATTAGAGAGAGAAAATATATAATTAAATCCTTCATCAGTAGTTGTGAATGACTGATTTTCTGATTGTCCTGAGAAGATAACACATAGCTGAAGAGAGAAAGGAGTTAAGAGTGCACAAGAGAAACAAGACATGGGAAGTGAAAAAGAGAGTGAGAAATGAACTTCCTAAAAAACAGGATGCGTGAACTTCCATGGAAGCGACAGAAGGTGCAAGTTCTTGTTTTTTGAGAACCCAAAACTTCCCAAGGCTAATCTCCCATGGCACTTCTTGTTAATGGAAGTGCTGCGGTAAATGGAATTTTCAACTTCTAGAGCTAGAAATTCCAATCATCAAACTTGCCCTTACCGTGCAACTCCTCGCATTACAAAACTGCATTGCTTTGCGTGACCTCTCTCTCTCACACACACGTACACAAATGCACAATAGGCACAATTATAAAAGCCGATGACAAATTAAATAATGAAATATTACACAGTATGTATAACACTCAAACCAAAAGAAAAGGTAAGGGTTAGGTTCTAAGGAACTTCCAAGGACCTGTGGCAGTTCCAATCCTGAAAAAAAGAAAAGAACATAAGACACTGAACTAAAAATTTGTTCTAAGAAAAATTCTCAAATTTAATTTGATTTTATTTAAAAAAATCTCACCTCCAGAAACCAGCAAGCATCCTAAGTGACATATAGATTGTCAAAGCAATCCAAATACCAATAAATCCTTTGCTCCACGACAAAAGAATCAAGCAGCCGATGCTTGCAATAGCTACAAGGACCTAAAAGACCACATCCATTAAAATTTAGTAAGGTCAAGAATATAGAGATATAGAGAAAACAGAGATTTAGGAATAACGAAAAAAAAAAAATATAGAATGGGACTAAGAAAACTCACCATGGACCATGCAGAGTAGGCAAAATCCGACGCCCCAAAGTTTAATCCGTCGAACACAAAGGCCAAAGAATTGATTGGTTGTGTAATGGCTACAAACTGAGCATAAATGTTGAAGCCATGTTATTGGGTTGCTTGCTCAGAAGACACACAACGTTGTGTGTGTGTGTGTTATTAAAACAAATCAAAAGAGAAAAGTACACCAACGTCACGAAAGTAACCAAAACAACATTTCCTTCAAGTATTTAGGATAGAAATTGTCTTCTCAGTCCTTTTATTCTTCTAAATCTCAATCTTGAGCTTTCACATTCTATTCTATATACCCTTTTGAAGAGTTCAAAGTTTTCATTATTTGTTTCTTCTTTCTCATCTAAAAAATACATGAGAGGGTGAAAGGCCTACCGGAATGCCGACACGCATGAGATGCAACACATGGACGTCTCTCGTGAATATCTGCCCCCCAAACCTTAGGCCTAACCCAAGAACTATGGAAAGAATTAATCCAAGCGCCAGACCCAACTGCAGGCAGAACCGACAATAGTTAATAGAGTGAGATAGCTATGAATCAGTGATCAAGTTATCTAAGATTTTATCTGGAATCTAAGTACCAAATCAAAAGGTTATATTTCTGCAGAGATGCACAGAAAATTGGAAGGATACTTTATTTAAGTTGAGATACCTGTAAAACCCGGGTGGCAGTGATCCTTGCCTTCTCATGATCGCCTACTGCAAATGCACTTGCTAGTATTGCCTGAAATTATTCCGGAATATTGTGTTTGAGTTTTCGAATGTATTTAATGAATTTGACCTTATTCCCATTTGAGGCTTCTATATGTGTAAGGATTCTAAGAGAGAGAAAAAGAGAGAAAGAGGGAGAGAGAGAGAGTGTGTGGTTGTGTGTGGAAAGTCATGGCAACTTTGCTCTTTACACCAACGATTGGGTTGGATTCGTCAATTTTGCTTAAAAACCAGGTATAAGTTTGAGTTTATCTTCTCAGTTGGCATCAAATTAAAAAAATAAGCTTAAAAATCAGTTAAGATGACATTTTTTCATAATCTGAGGCAGTCATAGTTCTACAGGCATGTTTTCAAAATTGGCTGAAATTTTCAAAAGCAATTCACAGTAACACAAATACATATATGTGCATGTATCCCTATGTATTGCTACGAAGCTACATGGGCACCTACATACGTCCATGACACATACAATCATGCACACATGTCATATATAGATGGATACATATGTATATCCAAAAGTGTCAGTGCATAAATATGCATTATGAATGCACTTATATACATGCATATACATGAACTCATGCCTGATGTATGGAAATGAATGCTTCAACTTTCAGAGATAAGTATGCATGACTGACCTGACCAGCAACTGCTAAGCCATCAGCAAGAAGAGATGTTGTCAACCAAACTTGCAAGCAAACCTGAAAGGCTGCCATGGGTACCGACCCCTCTCTTGCAGCCATAGATGCGGCTAAAGTTACACAGAATGTGACTGCTATCACCCTTGCAAGCAACAAGAAGCCTGTGCAAGAGTATGAGCAACTCAGATAATTGACATGCAAACAACCTTTTCTCTCATTTCAGAAGGAATAAATTTTATGACATTTACACTAGTTTTACTCTTCTTTTCTTTGCTTTTCTTGTCTGGACAGACTAGTTTTATATGAGTAAACCTGCAACATCTTTGATAAAACTAGTTTGGTTTTCCAATCCCTGCAATTCGTTCGATTCCACATTAGTTTGCGTCTGAATCTGACATCCAAGAGGAATAATTTTTTTTTCCTTTTGGCAATTGACATCTAAGCATATACCATGTTCGTTTTTTTGGAAACCCTTCCCTTTTCTGGCCAATATTAGAAATATTTTCTAAAATTCCACTAGAATAAATAAACTAGTTACGTTATTACTCCCCAAGAAGAACCATATGCTCAAGATTTGTATGAACAAACTCCATTCTATAAAAGCCTCTAGAAATTGTTCCAAGCTATCAGACAATAGAGAGAATCATAGTGCAGAAAAGACCCAAGAGAATATAATTAATGGCAACAATATGTATTGTACCATTTTTTAGGAACCGATCATATTGCAGATCCGTGATACTTGGAGGCACGACTTTTATTTTCATGCATAATCTCCATAATAATATAAGCATAAGTAGGTACCTGAAATTAAGAGAAATTGCATCAAATTCGAATAAATGTGCTACTGATAACAAGACTTCTTTACCGAAAAAGAATTCACAAGAGGGAGTACAAGAACTTAATAATCTAGAGAAAAGAAAGCATTGAATACTTACTGAGAAACAACATGTGCAATGGCTGCACCCCTAACACCTAACTTCAAAACAAACATAAAAATTGGATCCAAGATAATATTTGTTGCATCCCCTATCACTGCAATCAAAATTAGAGTTATAAAGGCACATATGAAAATTATGAGCTGCAAGAGAGAAATACATTTATAATTATGTTCATGCAAAAGAGAGAGACTAATCATGAAAGGCACATGCTGAATGATTAGGACAAGCAAGTATAAATACAAAGGAAATTGTAAAAGGTGTCACTGGAATAAGTGCAATGCTTGTCATAGAGTCATATTTTTTTAAAATAGAACATGAACATAGAAAATGGATATAATTGATATGAACTTGACAGTACCATTTCAGAGCATTAAGACGTTCCATAATACTAGAACGCCACGATAATGAAATCACTTCCACTAATTCCCAAACAACAAGGTGACAATAGTTTTTTTGAAATAATTATGATCCCTATAAACATTGTGAAGATTGGAGATATTGCTATACAAAGATGTTATGCTACGCCTAAGAGGGGTTGGAGATCTGGTAAAGAAAGAGGAAAGAAATGACGAGGAAGAAGTACAAGTGGCATTGAAGCTTAAATTGCAAGAAACAGGGTTATAACACTGAACCAAAAAAAGTTAAAAGTGTACAAACCAAAAGTGGAAACTACACATACCAAGGTTTCAAATAAAAAATTTACTCCAATTAATTTGACCAAGTAATCAATTTTGTCAGAAAGCATCCTTGCACTGACACGTTTTACTAGAAAACAAGGACTATAGATATTAAAAAATAAAAATAAACTGCAATTTCTTTAAAGAAATTCCATTTGGGTTCTCTAAACAGATAGCTTTCTCAGAGAAAATGCAATAATTTGCTTTTTCTCGAAGAAAATCTTGCATATCCATGTTTATTTAGAGTTCAGATTATATTTTACTTAGTTTCAGTTTGACCACATCAAAGGGGCAGACGTGACCCAGTATTCAGTTCATGCCACAAAGTTTGGTTTAGAAGCCATGGGTTTCTTCTTGCATTTCCACCATACAAAAGAGTGCCTAAAAAGATTTAGAAGACTCCGTCTGCAGTGCTTGAATTTCCTATCTCTGATTTTAACCATGTTAAGATTGAAATATGCAAAATGAGTTGTTCATAAGTTAAACAACATAGGTCCTGTATGAGCAACCTATTGTTTACAAACTATCTACAAGTTCCATTGTGGCGCCTCACCTCTTAATCCCTAAGTGGAGTCTAAAATGCCTTACCAACGTAAAAGCTCCCTTGCTATCCCTGGCTTGCATAAATGGACAGAATGCTATCTAACTTATTTAGCCTAGTGATTTCAAGTCAGTAATCGACCTTTCCAATAATCTTACTTTTGTAAAATAATATTCATCTTCTCATATTAGGACTGACATATAAAATATCTGCCAGCCTATGATTGGGTTAGAAGAAAATATTTAGTTCCAGTGAAATTAATTCAATTGAGATCCATGGCAGAGGTTAAGGAGAAGTCTAAAGGAGTCGATATGGAATTCATTTCTATGAACAAATTGTGTTCATCATATCAAAATATAACCTCAAAAAGAAAACTTATTACATGACAAAGTATTATCGCAATTTACTAGTACATAATAAGTAGCATGATAAAAATCCCCTTTCAGATGAAAAACCACTTTTTCATGCATTTACGAAACAAGAATATCATAAGACGAGAAATGATTCAAATTTCTCTACCTACCTGTGGCAAATAAAGGAGTTTTTGTGTCCTTAAATCCTCGAAAGACCCCCTGTGTGGCTAAAGATAATAGAACAGCTGGTGAACCGAGAGATCTTAACTTCAAGTATTGTTCTGCTGGAGTTAGCATGGGAGATCCCTATTAAATGGAAAAAATTAATGTTTTGGCCAATATCCCAGTCATTAATGACAAAATATAGAAATCTCATTACAAGAAAAACAACGGAAAGCGTACTTATTATAACACCCTGAAGTTATCCTTGTAATTGAATTTTCTTGAGTGTGGAAGAGAGTGGGCAGCTTTAGAGGTAATATGACGCTTGCCACTCCTAAAAAGGTAAGCTTTTTGTTTCTTAGCATGAAATTGAGAGAGAAGGAATATATATATATATATATATATATATATAATCCAATGGATTCTGGTATTCTCAGAGCCCATTAGAGATCTCATCATTCAACGAAACAAGGGATGGTGAAAAAGGAGGGTGGGGTCCACAGGAATAGGACATGATGCCAATGATGGTCGCACACACTGTCCATCATTTCATTGAAGGGGTTTGACCTCAATGAAATATTGTTTACAATGGTCATTGAGTTAAAGTATGGTTTCTCTGAAACAACGATATACATTACAGGAGCAAAGCTGATTTTGAGCTGTTTGGCACAATCTTTACATATTAAAAAGAAATGACATATTCGTTTTCTATCCATCTTAAATATTCCAAAAAGAAACACAGCTTAATAATCCTTGATGGTTCTCTAAGGCTCCATAAGATGTGTAAGAGAGCTTAATTTAACATAACATAGCAATTGATCGAGATTTACAATCTTAGATTCATCATAAACTTTCTGCTATCCTGTAAAGTATAATTTTATCATTCTTGGTTACATTAGAAGAAAGAATTTGCATGTAAATCCATGACATAATGAAAGAAGCCCACTTCATTAGCACTTGAAATTTTGTATTTGAGAGAGGTTAGAATATCTAATTACATGCGCATAACCTAGACACTAATATTAGGACTTTTATGCTGCTACCAAGTATAAAACCTAAAAATAAGTGGAATTCTCCCAATGCCATTCACAACTCAAAAATATGTCGAACTCTGCCATTTTTAGCTCCCAAAGATATAACGACCTTGAAAATCTGACAGAGCTCCGAGATAACCTGCATTGCCCATGAACTCCCTATCCGAGCCAAATTCAGAGGCTCAAGACATCCTGTGTAATCCATTTAATCCAAATTGAGCCTTTGGGGAATGTGAATGGCCTAATAAATTCAAACAAGAACTAATGGCATAAGAGAGATTTGGTTAGGATCCCAACTATTGACTGGTGTGATCACATGCCTTCTAGAATGGCTAGAAAAGTAACAAAAGGTCAGGAAGCTCCTACCTAATGTCAAAGAATGATCAGCATCATCATCATCCGAGCCTTATCCCAGCTATTTTGGGTCGGCTATATAATGTCAAAGAATTCATAAGTAATATTTGGATATCCCTGGTGTGTGTGTGTGTGTGTGTGTGTGAGAGAGAGAGAGAGAGAGAGAGAGAGCAGCAAATACGAATTGATGTAGGAAAACAAGCTACAACTACAAGAATCAGTGTCGTAACTTTGAAGGTTAGACTATAGAATCCAGAAGAACATTGAATTATGTTTTCTTTATTTGATATTGTTTCTTTATTTTAAAGCAAGAAAGTGTAAGGGTGTTCAATACACTTGATAACTAGATGCAATCTCCAAACTGATCACAAAATTAGTTTTCTGATGGCATTGATGCTTCAACTAAAAGTCTTATAGCATTTGTACAGTTTTTTATGTCAGATTACAGAATCGTTTCTTTGATTATAAATTTTCTTAAGTAGGTTGATGAGAAAGCATAGCAAATTGATATCACCCATGAATATTAAAGAAATGAATCATCAAAGAACAATGAATAAAGAGTAAGGATAATAATAGTATAGAATGGATTCATGGGATATTCACTTACATGCTTGACACCCATAATGCTTAAGATAGACCTAGCTCCAAATATAAGGATAACAGCTTGGAGGAGGCCCAGAATACTGCCAAAAACCAAGGCAGAATATGCAGAAGGTATATGTCTTTTCTCACACTCCAAATAGGTATCATTTGTCTTTGTATTAACAAAGCCTAAAGGCTTATTTGTTTGCTTTTCAGGATCTGAAATTATAAAGAATGGAATAAGTTAGTGAGTTTAGAAGATGCCATATCCCATGCTTATTAGGGGCCACCAAAAAAAAAAACAAACAAACAATGGGGCAAATGCCAAATCCCATAAAGTGCTTCAAAATGTATTTTTAGCTATAGAACCAGTAAGAGATTGCCAAAGTATATAAAATTGCAATCTTCATTAGGTTTCAATCTCTTCGGAAAAGTATTATAATCACTATAACTTATAAAGCTATATGTGAGAGAAAAGGTGGAGAAAGGTACAGCACAGGGGGGTGGATTCTAGAATACCATCACGAGGTAACATTTCATTCATTTCCTCTTCTTTTAGTGGAGACTTTCGCGTTTCTTCTATATCAATCTCATCACGTGTGATAGTACAATTTGCATCATCCTCTGCAACAAAGGATGTGGTGATACTCACTAGTGGGAAGATGGCAATTCTTGATACTTGATTAAATATGGCAATAGAAACTCCAACAGCAGCCAGCTCAACAGGACCTAAAATCCATAGGTGAACAAAGATGTATAAATATTTAAGATCACCTTCCCCAATAATGAAGCTCATCAATTGAAGAGAATTTATCAAAATAATCTAGAGGGAAATGTGACAAAACCAGGATATTGTAATTTTAGAATGTGGCACATTTATATTTAAGATGCAAGTCATAAAATTTCAATCTAGTATTCGTAAGACAACAAATTAGATAATAGGGAGGAACAGTGGAGGCCCTGTCATACAAGATGAATCGTAGGAAGCAAAGGCTTCTTACAGAAAATGAAAATAGATATCCCAAAATCATAAAATTTATAGTATATTTCATTGTTCTCTATTGTAAATAGTCATGCTACATAAACATCACAATAAGCAGGAGGTCATGGGGTAAATTAAAGGGAAAATGTTCATTAGGTTGGCCATGAAATTGCCCATCCCCAGAGATATTGATGCATACTTGGCAGACCCCTACTATGCAGTACAGAGTAGGCGGGTCACTGAGTTGTGAAGGGGAAGCTCCTAATGTCATCTCAAAGAGTCTAGCAATCCGCCCATTTAAGCTTCAGCCAGGGATTAGGTGTTCGCTTCCTACACAATACTTGACCTCATTTATCAGAAAAAACTAAAAAAAGATACTTCAAGAAAAAGTCAACTTTTCTTGAGCTCATGAAGTGGGAATGAACTGGGCAACTTATCCATATATTTTCTCCTTGAGTTACTTGGTTGCACAAAAACAAACAACTCAATCTTAGATTTGCCTGATTCATATAACTAAAATGCTAGATGGAACTTGACTGCAACCAAAGTGATTTGCCTGAATCATATACCTAAATGCTGGGTGGAATTTGACAGCAACCAAAGCTCACCTAGAAAAGAGGGAAGCCTAATTTATCTAGCAGCATTTTATGAACTATCATACCCTTTTACTTCTACATGCACCAAAGAGTTAGACCTACTCCCACACATCTAATTCATCCGGGATTTTGGGGGGTCTCCATGATGACCAACGCTTGACATATTCAGCTATTTCATAGATATTCCCTCACATGAAGACCAATTAGTGCATTGGGCTTCATCTCTCAGGTATAATAAATTTGACTAATGAACTAGATGGTACCCATCAAAATAACTCAGTACACTAAGAATTTAATATACAATGAAAAGTTATGCATTAAGTGTGAAATATGAATGGGTAAATCCATAGAAAAAGATTAACTCAGTACACTAAGAATTGAATATACCATGAAAAGGTATGTGCAAAAAGATGTACGCCTAGTAAAAACTAAGTTCACTAAGAATTGCAAACCGCATAAAGCAAATAAAGATAAATGGCTGAATCCAAATAGAGTAACAAAAGCAAGCATCAAAGCAATGATGGCATTTTATAGAACATGCAATCTTCGATAAGATGAACTTGCCTATTCGCCCAATGAACGCTGTATCCACTAAAGAAGCGATTGGATCAGCCATTAAAGCCAGTGCAGCAGGAAATGCAATCCGTGCTATCTCCTTGCCTAATTCATCTTTCTTGAATGTGTGCCTGATAGGATAATTCCACCGACGATTAAAATTAAAATTGTCTCCCCTATTATTGTCCATATCAATAATCAACAAAACCAGTCATCCAAGCATATACCATACGAGCCCAATTGTACGCAATAGATAGACAGATAAAAAACCGAATTTCATTTTATAACTAATTGTTAAGCCCAACAAATGAGCAAACAGTTAAAGGGTACTATAAAACATGTGAAACCAACACACCTTCAACTAATAATAGACCACCCATATACAAGAGGTCAATAAAATAAAGGAAAACCAACGTTTTCAGTGCATTGGTAATCAATTATACAAAGCAACTGTTATCAGTCGAGTTTAACAAACTGAGACACAAATTCTCCTATTTTTTTCTTTTAAGGAACGTAATAAGAACACTAATTCCTATTAAAACCTGTACTGGGCAACTGCATCTACGTACCCGGCATCTTTGAAGATAACACGAATTGGGTTCTTTTCCATTCGCCTGATATGTATATAAATCCGCTTCCTCAAATAAAACTCAAAACCCTCGCCCAACTTCTATATGTTAAATCACTCACTGATCAAACACTGAGAAGTAAGAGAGTTAAATTCTTCTACTTGCAGCTGTAGCATTGATGTAAAGCTCGAACACCCCCATGAAAAAAACCACATAAATCATCGACTGCCAGATTATTCCTACAAATTCAGGAAAAAAAAGAAAGAAAGAAAGGAAAACCTTAGCCCATCATCGCATTCATGAATCAAACATGATAATACATAAAAATAAGAGAAAATGAAATGAACTGCAAAAGACAACTGTAACAGACTGAGAGCTTCACAAACTAGAAAATAAACAACAACCCATCAAGGTATCCATATCAAGAGCTCAACCCATCAAACACAAGCTCCAAAAAACAGAAAAGAATGAAAAAATAGCCAACCCAATTGCAAGAATTGCACAATTTTCTGATTCTGAGTATCTGTGGGCTGAACTAGAAAATGGGTACTGATAAAATTGGAAGGAAGATTGGCAATCTGAACTTTAGGACCATGAATCTCCATTGAAACTGAGAGTATAAATGCGTGTACGACGTATCTGAAAAGCCTGTACAGGTTGTAACCGCCACAGGGGAAGGCACTATCCCACACTGATTGTGGGGCCCAAAGCCATGGACCGCTAAGAACAAATTTATAATAAAATATTGTATGGGGCTATGTGAATTGCCGATTTTTATAAGCCATGTGGATGCTTCTAAGGATGGGGGGTCTAAATCGGGCATTTTCTGCAATAAATCGGCAATACCTCGGCAATTGATCGGCAATGGGGTCGTGGAATCTTAGGAGGGGTCCAACTGTAATAGGTTACTGATTTCAGTTTCTCTTGGTTTGCTTACATGTGGTGGATATGAATTCCTAAAATTAGAAGCGGGGGATTGCTATTTTTCAAAACCGTACATTTCTTCCCAATAACCTCAAAGGGAAAATCCATTAAAAATAAATTCAACAAACCTCATCTAACGTCTCAACAATTAAGCAGCGTATCCTTTTGTGAATGTCCCGCCTCATTTTAATGGATACTTTACTAAGGAAAACTTACATATAAATTTTATTTTATTTTTTATATTTAAATGAGGTGAGGGTTGTATAAGGTTGATATCAAAAGATGTTATTTCACTGCCAAAAATATTTTGGATAGTCTGAAAATCTATTTTAATATCAAATTATAAAATATAAAGCTCCAAAGTAGTATAAATCTAACCAATCTACAAACACTTTGAAAATATTGAAAATTGACTATTTAAATAATATATTACAAGATGCACTACTTTTAATACTTAAAATCCATATAGCTCGATGTCGATATGACCAATTGGAAGATTTTTTAGGTCAAGACGACTTTTTTAAACCAGGTTTTGTGGTGCATCTTCTTTCAATGGTACAAGGTTGACACCGTATATAAACTTTTTCTTTATAAGCATAGTCTTATATAGTTCATGTTTGAAAATCAAATATGTTTATAAAAAGATCATTTATACATGGAGATCACAATCATTCTCACTCATTAGATGTGAAATTAGATGGTTTGGAGTGAGTCACAAAATCCAAGATTATTATTATTATTATTATTATGGGAATTTTGTGTCTATTTCATGATACTCTTACAACCACCCATTTTGAAATTTAAGGGACAATAATGATTGTGACCACCATGTATAAAAGATAAATGATCTCTTTGTAGACAATTTCTATTAATTATATTTTAGTTATATATATATTTTTTTGTGAATTGGATCGAGCTCAAATTTGACATGTTTATACTTCTCATTGTCATACGACTATAATTTTTTTGAATAATTTAAAATAAATAAAATTATCAAACTACTCTTATATATTATAGGGGTTGTTTGTTAATTTTATTTATTTTCAATTATTTTCATGATATTTTTTATATACGTATAATGATGAGGAGTATGAATATATTAAATTTAAGCTTAATATGATGTATAAACAAATATATAAAATTAAAATATGCTTTATGTTCTAAAAAAAGGGAGTTTTGATTGTAAAATATAAAGTATATGGGGCTATTTGTAATATAAAAAATAAAACATGATTTATCTACAAATTCCGGTGAAAAAATTGGGTAAATAGTAGATCTCTTCTACGCATTTTGATAAATATCCCATTTATTTAATAATTAAGTATTTTCAAAGCACCCTAAATTATAGTTCATGATTGTGTGTTCTCTAATGGCTTTCTAAATTAAATTTTAAAAAATGAGAAAAGTGCTAGGTACTCCATTTGTCCCGGTGCTTCTTGATAAATTGCCCCTCATAAAGGGGGTGGCAATACAAATTTAAAGAGCCTTCTCTTAAAATTCCATCCATGTTTTATTGGTGAAAAACCATTGTCTTTTTAACATAGCCATTTTATTTAGGAAAAGTATATAGCAAGACCATTTATCTTTGGCATAAGGTGGTCACAATTAATATTAACTATTGGATGTGAAATTGGATGGCTGCATTTATTTCATTGACTAAACTCAAAGTCTAAAAAAAATATTCTCGAATTTTGTGAGACACCGAAACTATCAGATGGTTACAGTTGTCACGTCTTTGTAACAAAGGTATATGGTATCATTATAGAGAAATGATCCTATAGGATCTTCCTCCACCCATGTTGTAGAACCCCAGAGGATCAACATTAAATATGGTACGGATATATAGAAAAGTCAAGTCCCGCACCTATGTGATAAATTTTCTAGAGATCCATGCCAACTTTAATGGTGATCTTTTGGAGTCCTACACACATGAATGGGAGAGAGTCCTATATGGGGGAAGGTCCTATAGGATCATTAATCATCATATTATGCATATCTCTTTTATACATCATGCAAAACTTATGTACTATTGTGTATTACCACAAAATTGACATAGGACTACAAAATCAGAAATTGATTACTAACAAATTTGTTCAAGGCCAATCTATCCACCAAGTAGTGGATGCAACAGTTGCTTTTTGAAAAACATAACATGGGTGCAAAGAGCGAATCCTTTCAAAAATGTTGTTTTAAAAATATAATCATATTTCATGCATGAATTTTAAAGATCAGATCTGGTTCAATAAGTGTGCAGTCTTGATCACTTAGTTAAACGACCAATTCCCAACAATTTTAATTTCTTTTAGTTCCATTTTTAGGTTTCTTTGTTGTTTGACCCTAGAGAATCGACCGATCATGACACGCACATTGGACCGACTGATCTAAGTTTTAAAATAGTGGTCCGATTTGGAAGGGGCATTGGACAACCCACTTGGTTTTTGAAACAATGGTTTTAATCATGAATTATGCTCATGTATCAAATATTAGTACTAGTTAGAGTACCTCGAGATTTAGTTTGGTGGGTATTGGAAAAGAAAAAAGTATCTAGACACTACATTGACTTGATGAGATATGTGTATAAGGCAGCGCTTATGAGTGTGTGAATAACTAGTGGAAAGATGAGTGAGTTTCAAGTGACAATAGGTCTACATCAGAGTCAGTGTTGAGCTTATATATCTTTGTCTTAGTTATCGACTACTTAACTGGGTACCTACGAGATAAGGTATTGTGGTGTATGTTATTCATGGATGACATAATTTTGATTGATGAGACATGAAACATCGTCAACACAAAATTAGAACTTTGGAAGAATGCTTTACAAAATAAAAGTTTTAAAATTAGTCGGACAAAGACAAAGTATGTGGAAAGCAAGCTTAGTAATAATAGCAGTAGAGACGAAGAAGTAGTTAAGATTGACAATAAAAAAATACCAAAATGAATGCGCTTTTGATATCTTGGGTTGATAATCAAGGAAAATTGAGAGATTGAGGAAGATGTCAAAACTGTGAATTGATTTGTCTTTGTGGACTCACCTGGTTTCGTCAAGGAACCTGGCAATCTTGACCGGCCGAATTGCCCAATTTCCATATGTTATGTTCAAAATTAAAATAATTATATGTATTATATATTTTACGTTCAAGTCCTACTTTTTAGAGTGAGCTTTGTATTTAATTTTATTTGCTTTTCTATACATCAGATTGATCTCAAATTTGAGGAGTTAATACTTATCACCATTTTACATTTGTAAAAATATTAATAAATATCTAAAATTAAATTAAATAACCAAAATGCCTAAGATTGTAAAATTTATGGGGGTATTTTTCTTATTTTAATTTAACTAAGGGGAATATATCAAAATACCCATAAAAGATTAATTATTTAATATTTTACCAATTTACAACTATTCCAATTCAAAATCATGTGTATTTTATGAGTATTTTGTAATTTAAAAAGATATGAGTAAAGTATTACATTGTTCATCCTCTATGGATAATTCAATAAATTTTCCTTTAACTTAATTGTATTTTTAAATATATTTTTACAAGTACTATATGGCGAGAACTATGCATCCTTAAGAGCTTAATTGTATATATATATATATATATAAAATAAGATTAAACTTGAGAATGGCTTGGGGCCCATGGTGAGGTCTTTGACTCCATTCTCACAAAAGGGTAAGGGCTCAAATCTTCACTGACTTACCACTTTTGGCAAAGGGGCTAGGGTTGTGGTGGTAGCACCTCATACCCTAGTCACCACATTGTGGTTTCTATTCCCATCACTAATTCCACTCTACTAATACCTTAAAAAAAACTAACTAACTTTTGGTAAAGGGGTTGGGGTTGGGGTTGTCATGGTAAGCACCCCACACCCTAGGTTTCCATTCCCATCACTAATTCTACCCTACTAATACCTTCAAAAAACTAACTTTTGGCAAAGGGGTTGGGGTTGTGGTGATAAGCACCCCACACCCTAGTCACCACATTGTGCTTTCCATTTCCATCACTAATTCCACCCTACTAATACCTTCAAAAAACTAACTAACTTTTTGCAAAGGGGCTGGGGTTGTTAGTGCAGATTGATGGCAGAGAAACACTAACACTAAAAAAATAAAAGGAAAAAGGTTTAGAGAATATACCATCTCTCAAGGTTTGCAAGGGAATTCACCCCGGAGCTGGAGTTGTGGTAGTAGCACCCCACACCCTAGTCACCACATTGTGGTTTCCATT
The DNA here is from genome assembly GCF_054954075.1 of Amborella trichopoda. Lineage (NCBI taxonomy): Eukaryota > Viridiplantae > Streptophyta > Magnoliopsida > Amborellales > Amborellaceae > Amborella > Amborella trichopoda. Next base: position 6,731,811 of record NC_142338.1, read on the forward strand.
CCTATCACTAATTCCACCTTACTAATACCTTAAAAAAACCAACTAACTTTTGACAAAGGGGCTGGGGTTGTTAATGCAGTCTACAAGGGAATTCACCCCAAGGTTGAGAGAATATACCCTCTCTTAAAGTCTGTAAGGTAATCCACCCAAAAAATCTCTTTACGAAACCAAATTTTATTAACTCATCCACCTCTTTTTATAATGAAGGGAAACCTCCCTTTAAATAGACTAAAAACAATAAAATAAATATTAACAAGAAAAACTCTCTCTACACTATTCCTATTTTATTTCTTCTTCCCTATTTTCTCTCTCTTCCCTTAACCTCACTTACCATCCCTTTTTATCCAAAGCCTAAAAACTACTTTTTATTTAACATTATCCTTTTACATTCCTAAACTAGCTCCCCTAATTTAACTTTATCTTTTTATACTCCTAAACTAACCCAATTCGATATGCACAAGCTAAACTTGATAAATTCATGCCGACCTAATTATCCCTGCGCACCCTATTCCTGAAGAGATAAACAAAAGAATAATTTAAAATTAAAATAACCCTAATATTATTTGCATCATTCTTCCCGGGTTGGGAGTAGCTCGACCTCGAGCTCAAAAATTGATGATGAAGCCCCACTATGAGCTCAAAAAGGCTGATGCTTGCAATTGTGTTCCAAGAGTAATTGTTGAATACCAGCTTGGGCTGAGTATTCCTAACCCGAAATGGGTCTAGCTCCAAAAAAATACCAAGTTCAATCGATGAACGCTCTTGACCATGAAATTTTGGGAGATCGATTTTAATGTCAAAATTTCGTGGCCGTTCTATAGGACATGGCAGATCTGGCTTCTTTATAGAACACGACGGATCTGACTTGTAAATTTCTTTAATATACTTGAAATCAACACCGTAGATTTGTCATGGAATTACTGGTGTAAGATAAATGTGGTTGTGAGTACCTTCTTCACGAGGAAGATTGTTTTCCAACCGTTGTAACCTCTGATTCATCTCACGTACTTCAGTTAAAAAATCTTCTATAGCTTTAGTAAAATTTTCTACCCAACGATAATCCATAGTAAGAGTAGGATTAGCTTGATTGCTTAGATCTAACTTGCTCTCAGGATCTAACTTGATCTGGATCTGACTTGCTCTGATTTAACTTGCTCACAGGATCTGACTTGCTCTGATCTAACTTGCTCTCAGGATCTGACTTGCTCTGATACCATTTAATGTAAAAAAATAAAACAAAAAAAAAAAAAAGTTGAGAGAGTATACCCTCTCTTTGATACCAATTAATGCAGATTGATGCAGAGAAACAATAACACCAAAAAAATAAAAGAAAAAAGGTTGAGAGAATGTACTATCTCTCAAGGTCTGCAAGCGAATTCACCTCAAGGTTGAGAGAATATACCATCTATCAAGGTTTGCAAGGGAATCCACCCCAAAAATCTCTTTACGAGACCAAATTTTATTAACTCATCGACCTCTTTTTACAATGAAGGGAAACCTCCTTTTAAATAGACTAAAAAAAATAAGATAAACATTAACAAGAGAAACTCTCTCTACACTTTTCCTATTTTATCTCTTCTTCCCTATTTTCTCTCTCTTCCCTTAATCTCACGTACCAGCCCCTTTTATCCAAAGCCTAAAAATTACTTTTTATTTTACCTTATCCTTTTACATTCCTAAACTAGCTCCCCTAATTTAACTTTATCTTTTTATACTCCTAAACTAACCCAATCCGATATGCATAAGATAAATTCGATAAATAAATGCCAATCTAATTATCCCTATACACCCTATTCCTGAAGTGATAAACAAAAGAATAATTAAAAATTAAAATAACCCTAATATTATTTGCATCAGTTGTGGTGGTAGCACCCCACACCCTAGTTACCACATTGTAGTTCCATTCCCATCACTAATTCTACCCTACTAATACCTTCAAAAAACTAACTAATCTACTTGAAATAACGGCTAGGGGCTGGGTTGTGGTGAATACCTTCAAAATCCTAACTAATCTGCGTGAAAAAACAGAATCTACTTGAAAAAACAGGTAGGGGTAATCTACTTGAAAAAAAATGGTAGGGGCTGGAGTTGTGGTGAATACCTTCAAAAAACTAACTAATCTACTTGAAAAAACGGGTACGGGCTGGGGTTGTAGTGGACTTTTGGCAAAGGGGTTAAGGTTATGGTGGTAGCACCGCACACCCTAGTCACTACATTGTGGTTTCCATTCTCATCGCTAACTCCACCCTACTAATACTTTCAAAAAATTAACTCTTAATCTACTTGAAAAAACGGGGTAGGCGCATGTCTTTCCCACCGAATTACCCAAAAAAAAAAAGAATAAGATTAGACTACAATGTTCACAATAAAAAAGTGGCACTGAAATTGTACAATATAAAATATATGAGGATTACTTTTAAATTTTGAAAATAAAAAAGGTTTTTCTATTACTTTCCTTTTTTATTTTCTTGTTTCTATTTGCACTTTTCTGTTTTTTACCTATTCTCACACTAAAAAATAAGTTCACTTCACGAATCCAAACTAATTTTTCTATAAGGCAGATTCACTTGGCTGGTCTCATTTTTTAAACATTATTCCTAAGAGTTTAAATTATTATAAAAGTCCTATGTCCTGAGTAGGGCTGGCAATGGACCGGGCCACCCGGCCTGTTGAGGATTGATGTCTTGTATTCTAAGGAAATAAGTTTGCTAAAGTGGAGTCAAGAGACGACTCCGGAGGGCGGTTAAAAGCCCGAAGGGCATGAACATGGGGTATTTCAGTAATTTGTACCATCTACCTGACGCTATATATATTGTTGACATGGGGATTCTTTTAGGGTTAAAGAAAAGCAAAGATTTTTTTGTAATACAGAAGCAGAGAGAGATGTGAGGAATATAACTATTGTAACCCTATTCTCCATTGCCAGTAAAGAAGCTCTCATCTCCCCGTAGATGTGGGCACGTTGCCAAACCACATATATCTTTGCATTGTGGTTGACTGACTCTTTTCTTTTGGTGTTTGTTTTCTTATTTCTTGCTTCGTGGATTGTTATTTCGTTTTTATACGGCCTTGCTCTAAAAGAGTAGGGCTTGGTCCACAAACTGTGGTATGAGGGCCCGCCTAGGGCTAGTATTAGCCCAATTCGACGTGGCCTAAGCCTCTTGTTCTCTTTTTTTTTTCTTTTATTGTTTCTTCATGAGTTTTTTGTCCGCCTGACCGTAATAGGGCCAAGCCGGGCTTGGGCCGGCCTTGTGGGATAAGGGCAGGCCTGAATCTCAAAAAAAAGAAAAGCATTCCTCTTTTTTTTTGTGATTTTTTAGGTTAGCGGTATGATAATTGAAAAGCACAGCATGGTGTGTTGTATATGGTGCATCTGTTGGGTTTATATGACCTTTAAAGGCTTTATAAGAGCTTGTATGAGTATTTTATATAGTGAAACATAAACTCAGTGGGAGTGTGGTCCTCTTATAGACCATACTAGGCAAATGCGATTTGTCGATACTCAGGGTAGGCTTGACGTGCTAAGTCATTCGAGTTTGGAAAAACCCAAGATACTCGAGCATAGGGATCTACCATTTAGTGAGTTAGCTCTTAATATAGTCGGAGTATGCTTAGATGAGAGTTGAGGGACTGTATGGCCCTTGTGTGTGATGAATAACTTTCAGAGACAGGGTCAAAATATCATCGTTATATCATTACAAGACATGTACATAGATAGCTGTTTTGAAATCCCCAATGAGGGTGAAGCCCGTACATGTACGAGAGCTTACCCCTATGCACCATAGAGTCATGGTCGCATCATGGTCTAGAGAACTATGATTTTTTTTGTCTATAGGGGAGAACCTGAAATCCATAAATTGGTATTGTGTCCCCTAGTCTATTGGCTAACTTTGATAATCCAATCATGAGTCATTGCAGTGGATTGTGAGTCATGAAAACTACCGAGTCACTTTGAGAAAGCTAGGAGATCGTAGTCCACATTTTAAGGTAGAGTGCTTCTATATATTGATAAAGTCATAGATCTAAAGGATCTGATTGCCATCAAAATTAATTAGTTTTAATTAATTTTATGATATATGATATTTAAAATGTTTATTTGAATTTTTGTGAATCTTCTGATATTTTATCTTTGTCATTTGGATTTATAAATCAAGAGAAATTGAATTTTCAATGTTTTACATAAAAAATAAGATTTAAAAATTTTAAATATAAAATAAAATATTTTCTAAAATTATATGAGATCCTTCAAAAATATGGGAGCCTAATTTAGAACATGATTGAGTGGGGCCACATGGCAACCAATGGTTGGCATGTACCACCCATAGGGACTAACTTGTTCTCCAAGGGACGTTTAGATACCTGAAAATATATTGGCTATGAAATATATTATAGGCGTAATACATATTACCTGCAAATGGATTGTCACTGGTTCGGTAGTATTTAGATGCAACTTGGGAAATACATTGCTACTGTTTGCCTACGTATGGAAGAAATATGAGAAATGCATTACCATCCAAATATGGAAAATATGGCCATGTTTGGCTAACATGATTAGACTTTGGTTTCAACATGATAAGTCATTGGAACAATATGATTGGAATAACATGATTTTATTGTGGTAAGCCTTATTTTTATTTAATTTTTATAGAATTTTTTCAAATGTCTCTCTATATATAATTTCAAATAAGTAATAAATTTATGATACCAAAATCAAAATTTTTATAGTACAAGTTAAAAAATGGGAAGAAGTTTGATTAGTAAACTAAAAAGTTTGGTAATTGCAGTAGAAAATTTTGAATCATTGGAGGAGACTAAATATTTATCTTATTTCAATTGAGCTTTTATTAATCTCTTGTGAGGATTATGTTGTGTGAAATTTGTTGTTATGATTGTGCTGTATAATGTCTCATCGATTACTAATTATTATTTTGTTTTTATATTAGAGCTGATGGCAGGGCTGCAACCCAAATTGAGGATAGAGGGAAGTATAAATTTTTTTTATGATGATTGCAGTAGAAAATTGTCCAAACTATTCAAATCAATTTAGATTTTCCCTTACTTTCACTTACTAATTATTAACTTTTTTTTGTTTTTATATGAGATTCAGATGAGCGCTACAACCAAATTGGGGAGAGAGGGATGTAGAAATTTTTTATTATGATTGTAGTTGAAAATTGTCATCGTACACATGTTCAAATTGATTTAGATTCCCCTTTTCATATCCCTTACATTTACTTTTTAAAATGAAGATAGGGCAGAGAGACCCACACAAAAGATTTCATTACTTGTCAACCTCGTAATAGATTTTTCACCCCACCGTACGTAATGGATTTCATGATTTTTTGAGAAATCTCAGTTAATATTGGATAATGTCTTTCCATTTCTTTATTATTAAAGTGTACCCAAACAATGTAAATTTCATATTTTTTTCTAATATATTGTCGCCTAATAGATTTCCACGTACCCAAATGGCCCTCAAGATTGGATGATAGCTATCCTGTTGCAGGTATAACCAAGTTACATGATGAGATTGAATATTTGAAATAACAGTGCAAATCTCATATTTTCTTCTAATATATTGTCGCCTAATAGATTTCCATGTACCCGACCCCCAAGATTGGGTAAGAGCTACCGTCTTGGGGGTATAGCCAACTTACATAAGGTTGAATATTTGAAATGTTTAGTAACTATTTGAAGAAATAAGGATTGTTATATATATATATATATATATATATATATATATATATATATATATATATATATATATATATATCTAAACTTCACAACCCTTCAAATTACAAATGTTCAAGATAGAGAGAGTTGTGAAGGTAGATTTATCAATTTTGTAGTCTATTTTTCTAAAAAAGATACTTTTGTGGGGCAATTTTGTAAATGTTACTACAAAATAAATGTTACTTTTGTCATCTCCATAATGGTTGAAATTTTAACTAAAGGACAATGTCGTCTAGGACACTAAGTTTCAAAATGCCACTGTATTTTTATGAAAATTTTAAATTTGCCCTTGCTTGATGGTAAAACTATCTATTTATATAAATTTTTAATAAAAAAATAATGATTGTTTTGATAAATACATCCATCACAACTCCATCTAACTTGAACCTTTGTATTTTGAGGGGTTGTTAACTCTAGACAAATCCATATATATTTCCTTAAAAGATTTGATGAGAATAGATATAGAAAATGGAAGAGCTCATCTCTTTGAATCTTGATAGTAGATCAAAGAAATGAATGTTCAAATCTCTCACCCCACAACTCTTATTAGATCGACGGTCAAGATTTGACTCTACAAATTTAAGCAAACCCAAGGCATGCCTTGTAGCGGCTTGATTTTTGTGAGTAATCTCTTGTTGGCGGTTTGATTTTTGTGTAACAAAGGGGAGGATCCTTTTGCTAATAAATCTCTCTTTCTTTTTTTTATCTAAGCCAAAAGCGTTTGAGTAAGAAGATAATACATTGATTTTTGTGTAACAAAGGGGAAGATCCCCTTGCTAGTAGATCTCTCTTTAACTTTTTAACCTAAGCCAAAGGGGTTTGAGTAAGATAAGGCATTGAAGCTTTAGGTAGTTGGTTCTAGGTTGAGATCCACTTGGGAGCTGCAAAACTACATGCTCCACACAAAAATCCCTCAATAGATTGATAAAAAATGACAAACAAATTCTAAAAATAAGGAGATTGTATTAAAAGCAAAATAAAACAAAAAACAACCTTAAGGAGCTCAAATAAGCTTAAAAGATATTGGAAAAGCTAAAATATAAAAATATAGATTTATGGCAAAAAAAAAAAACTAATCTTTGCAAAAAATATAAATCATACACAAAAAATTGGAGCAATCCCACAATTTTTATATTTTTTATTATATTTTTAATTTTCCCCAAGTTGTATATACAATTCAAAAAATATGCACGAGACCGAGATACTCGACTGAATCCCGGCATAATACTGATTGCAGGTGGTAGGCGTAATGCAAACTGCTGGTTATTAAAGAAGCCTTTGAGTGCAAATGTGGCCAATCAACGCTGGTAAACTTCAACAGCGTTACTTTGTAATCCATTCTCCCTGGTTCTCCAAAAGAACCACAAAGTCAATACCCTTTGAAAGCTGGCAGTTTTAACCGGCTCATTCATGTTTAAATTTTTTAAGGAAAAGATTATAAAGTGATCTTTACCTTCTAGCACAAGGATTTCATAATTATTATTATCCGTCATATTTGAGGTAGTTGTAAATGTAAAATTCAAAATTAAAATTTTTTGAATTTCGTAACACACCCTAGCCATCCAATTTGACATGAAATGGTCAAGAGTAATTGTAACCTCCTTATAATAATAGTAAATGATCTCATAGTATACCAACTTTTTTTGTAAAATCTTTGCAGCTTCTTACATCAATTTCCATTCCTAATCCGATGTTCAACATCCGACCGTAGCTAAATGGGTCGGGTTTGTGCAAGGTATCAACTTTCAACAATCAAAATAAGGAACATATTCAAACTATGTCGAAAGATGTAATTTCAATATTAGAAATTTCATAATAACCAAAAAAATCTAATTTTGTTTCTAATTATGACTTTTAAATTTTCCAAAAAATAGTAGATCGTGTCAATCTACAAATACTTTAAAAAAACTTGAAAATATATGATTCACAATGTACATTATTTTTGGGACTTGAAATCTTTTTTACTTCATATCCATATATTTTGAGGTCCAGATGATCAATTCCTGAGTTTTCTAGCATTGATACAACATTATTAGATGGATTTGTGAGGTGCACCTTTCTTCTATACTGTAAAGTTGATGCCTTATATAACTTCAAATATAAAAATACTATATTTTGTTCCCAAAAATATAGAATGTGTGATTGTGTGTGGTGTGATCCGGCATGTGTATATCGTCCCTCTCCTTTGAACAAAGGAATTCTATAACATGACATTTTTGTCAAAAGTTATGAGGTTCACTTTAGAATTACTTGATCATCATCATCATTTGAGCCTTACCTTAACTATTTGGGGTCTATTACTTTAAAATCATGTGATAAGTATCTTTCAAAAGTGAAGAGGTTTGGATTATGGGTTCATCTCAAATTTAATCATCGATAAAATTAGGCTGTCATTGTTCGATCTTAAGATATATAGAAATATATATTTAATATAATGTGTTTGAGAAAAAGAACGTTGTTTGTTTGAGAATGATGATTCAGTTGAGGATGTCAGGTTCTTAAAATGTAGAGTTTAAGAGCACTGTTAGACAAGATTCCGGTCCAAGGAGCAAATCTAGGATATGGTCTTGTGGGGAGCACATAATCTTTGGACTCTATTATTGGTGCCTCTAATCTCTCTCTCTCCTTCTCCCTCTTCTCAAAATGACTCTCCTTTTACACCTGACTACGATCTCAAAATGCTTTGGAAGGTGGGAACCACCCGTATTGTTCTTGAGCCTGCCTATGCTAAATCCCTCGATGTTAAGTACACATACCTCTCTACCTCATACAATAAAATAAAATTTATTTATTTATTTATTTTTACCTTGCTACTATTTTTTTTGCTCGACTCAAGTGAAATTTTTAAACAATTTTAAGCAAAAATGCTCCACACAATCAAACATAAAAAAATAAAATAAAATTATAAGCTTAAATTTGGTTTGACCTTTGCAAGGCTGGACCAATCTTACCCAAAGAGTCAAACTGGCCCTAAAATAAAACTTTTTGTTTTTTATTGAGATGGACATTTTTATCTAAAATAACAAAGAAAATTCACCCTAGAGTCAATGCAATAGACATTCGTAATCATGTTTTTAGTGTTAATAAAAAAAGAGTAATGATCATATAGGATTTTTTTTTATTCATGCGTATAGGATCTCAAATGATCACCATTAAATTTGGCATAGATCTTTATAAAAATTATCACATCACTATGAGATTTGACTTTTGCATATATTTATATCAAATTAATAGTGATCATTTGAAATCCTACACGTATGGGTATAGATCATTACTAAAAAAAAAAAAAAACAACCTAAAAAAAGCTTTGAAAATTTTATACAAGGGTGTACATAATTTTCCCAAACAATGCTCGAGGCAATCAAACACGCGCACACCAAAAAAAAAGAAAAAAGAAAAAATAAGAACTTAAAGTTCAAATAACTTACCCTTCTTCGTACGACGAGTAATCCGAAATAATCGGCGATTTAATAGAAGTTTCAAATAAAAAATAATAAAAAATCAGAAAGCAATAGATGGTCGAATAATGTAGATGAATGGACGGCTGCGATATTCTAAGATATGCGATCCCAAGCTGGAACTTATGCCTGATATTTTTATTTACTAAAACTATCCTGTAAATATTTCACCATGACAAATAGGTGCTGCTAACCTCCCTGAGCTAGCCCCTAAAGTATGACTTAATTTGAAAAAAAAATAGAAAAATTGTTGTTGAAGGCACAACTACTTTCAAAAAAGTACAATCATATAAAATAGACTATGCAATGATCACTCATTCTTTTCATGCGTTCATAAAATTATTTTATGGAAATTTAATATTAATGTAAGAGCACGGTTTTTACGAGTCCTCGTACTCACACGTGGAAGTACAGCCGCCCTTGATGATATTTTTTTTTTTATAGTTTTTAAGGAATATGTAATCCCTAATATGGAAATCATTCATGTGTAAAAAAAAATAGAAACTAAAAATAACATTTTTTTAAAGGATTATTTACACTGTTGATTTTTTTTTTTTAAGGACCATCATTTACATCCATCTTTGAGTGGATGGTTTACGCCTCAGCGAACGTAGAAATGCATCCCCGACGAGTATAACATTTTTCCTTAATGCAATAAACTATTCAAACGTCTTAAGTTTCTTAGCAAGATGTTTTAAATTTTAAAAAGATATCTACAAATAATTACTTTGACTAAGCTTCGCTCATTGCCATTACATGGGTCATTTGGCAAGAAAAAAAAAATAGAGGACACTGGAATATCATAAGTGAGATAACTTCTATGATAAAAAACAACATCCCAACACACAGTAATAGAAGATGGGAAATTCAATTAGGGGAGCTTTCTATGTTCTCCTTACAATATAGGAGTTCTATTCTCCTTTTTATCCAACCGTCCATTTTTTAATGGAGGGTTAAGATTGTCCTAATCACAATGTCATGTTTTTGTACTGGTTTATTTTTAACTTTTTTTTTAAAAAACTATTTTGACACCAAATTTTGGACGTTCATTCTTCTATTAAACTCACACTAACAAAAAACATAAAAAAATATTTTTAATAAAATAAAATGACCAAAATACCCTTGAAAGATTCAAGGGGTATTTTGGTCTTTATTTTTTATCTAAAAAATATTGTTAATATTTTTTATAGGTACGTCCCAATGAGAAGATGACACATCAAATTTTATATTTAAAAAAATTGTATTAAAAAAACCTAAAATAAAATACTTTGAGACATCGGATCTAATATCTAACAGTGAGTGATTCTCTTAACAAAAAATGGATGGCTGGATGGTAAAGGAAGGATATAACTTCTATGTTGTAGGACGAACAGATAAAACTTTCCCATTCAATTATACAACTCACTTGAGTGCATGAAGCACATATACTGAGAATAATGATGAAACTCTCGGCATCTACTACTAAAAAATAAAAATAAAAATAAAAATAATCCTATGCATCTTCCACTATTACTCCTTGTGTCACCATGCAGGCTCAAGGGAAAATATAATATCGATAGACAAATCAAATTTTCTCTCAAAATCCGCACCTAAAGTACATGAAGAATGAAGGTTCCAGCTTGGTTCTTCTCATGGCCACATCGTGAAAGAGAGAGAAGATCAGGGAAGGCAGAATTAGAGAGAGAATCCTAGAGAGAGAGAGAAGAAGACTCATGTTATAGAGAGAGACTGTGGAAGTGGATCTTGAATGTGACTAAAAAGTTTTTTTGAGAGAGAAAGAGAGGGGCCATACCCTCTTGGTCAACTTTCTACGCATTTCAGACATATAATGGTATTGAAATCCGTGAAATATCATACTGCTTATTCCAAATCTTCTAGGTTCATATGAGGAAGGCCAATTGATGAATTGTTGAACTTTGTCTAAGGCCATGATATGAATTTATATAAGGTGCATGTATAAATTTTATCACAACATGTAATTTTGCTGTCCAAAATCTTACTATGGTGGTTTAAAAATCAATGTTCAACTTAATTATAAAATTTAAAATTTTAAAAATAATGCAGATCAAGCTGAACTATAAACACAAAATCTTAAAAATATACAATATGAAATTTTTTTTCTCTTTATGTCTATAAATCTCAAGGTTGAATCATCAATCGGAGGGTTTTCCAATTGTGTTCATTAAAAAAAATAGAAAAAAAAAGGGTGAATGGTGGAATGCAAAATGCTGGTTATTGAATGCCTTTTGCATGTCACTTAAATTGAACTTCAACAACGTTACTTATAATGCACTCTCCAAGGGTTTTCAAACGAATCCTTAAGTGAAGTGCCTTTCAAAGCGGGTTGGACAGATTGGACCGGCTTCCTGATGTTATGGTTTTGTTTGTAAAGTCTTTCTTGACGTTATGGTTTTGGTTGTAAAGTCTTTGTTGATGATATGGTTTTGTTTGTAAAATCTATGCTGCTTCTTCTATCACTTTTCATTTCCATGTGCAATCGGATCTCAGCATCCATCCGAATCCTAGCTAAAATGGGATTTGTTGGTCAACATCAGTGAAAGTAAGCCACACTTCTAAACTTTGTCCGAATATGCAATTTTGGTGTCCGTAACTCTTATAATGCCATGAAATTTTATTTTTACCATTAATTATAATATTTACAACCCAAAAAGATTGAGTCAACAACATTTAAAAATCTTGAAAATGGATGGTCTAGATAATATGTTACAATATGTATTTTTTTAGGGATTTAATCCTTTTTTTCTTCATATTTATATATCTCGAAGTCTAAGATAACCAAGAAGAGGGTTTCTTAGCTTAGAAACTACTTTTTTTATGGATTTTTGACATGTGTGTTACTTCCGTTGTATTAAGGTTGATGGCTTATATAAATTTTGTCAAGAAGAAAATATATTTCGTTATCGAAATATATAGAATGTGCAGCTATCTACAGCATGATCCTAGAGGATTATATGTTTCTACACTTGCTCCCTTGAGCGAGAGAGTCCGGTAACAAGACATTTTTTTGTCAATGCTTCGAGATCCAATTTAGAATCACGAGATGAGCATTTTTAATGATGAAAAAATTTGAATTATGATTCCTAGAAACTTAAATTTAATTATCCAAGAATTAAGCGGTCTCTATTCAATCTTAAGATACAACTATTTCAGGCACAATAGAATGTTTTCGAGAAATAAAAACTTTTTCTAAAGATGATGATTTAGTAGAGGAGGTTTACATTATCAAAATTATGAATGGACAAGATTTTAACTAAAAGAGTAAATCTAGGATATACTCTGGCTGGGAGGACATTATCTTCTTTACTGTAATGACACTTAAGGGTGGCAAACGGTTAGACCAGGCTTGGCCCTGGCCCGGTATTTATAGCCATAGGGCTGGCCTAGGTCCAAGCCAAAAACACATGTAGAAAGAAAAAAAAAAAAAAAGGATTGGACCAGGGCGAACCATGCCAACACTAGCCCCTAGCTCGGTCCTCGAGCCACAGTTCATGGGCAGGCCCTGTTTTTTTAAGGCTGGGACTCATTTTACACGGTGGATATTGAGTGTGTTATTTTGTGCTAAGAGTTGAGGACAAGAGTCTTAAGTGGAATCTTCTGTACGAGGAGTACTTCGAAATGCTTGGCGATTTAATAGCAATTTCAAATAAAAAAAATAAGAAAAATATCTGTAAGCAACATAATGTCGAATTTTGTGAAAGAGTAGTAAAATTACTTGGTAAATATTTAATAGCAATTTCAAATAAAACAATAAGAAAAATATCAGAAAGCAACATAATGTCGAATAGTGTGAAAGAGGAGTAAAATAATTTGGTAAATAATTACGACTGAGATTTCCTAAGATGTGCGATCTCGATGCACCGACTTGGAAAGTGGCCCCACTTTCCAAGTTTGATAATATCATAATTTGATTTACTACTAGGGCCTAAACTTTTTGATAAAAAAAAATAATAATAACCCTAACGCAAATCCTCGTTTGGAAATTTCAACATTGGCTGTGAAATTTGAAGGTAAAAAATAATGCAGATCTTGCTGCTCTATGAACAGTTCAAAATAGGCAACTTGGATAATTTATTACAATATATACTATCTCAAGTTTGAAATTTTTTTGTTTTTCTTTCACAACCATAACGATTACGGTCGAGATCATCGATTTGAAAGTTTTAAATTTCAAAAAGAAGCTTTGCTTTTTCTCACATGGCCGAGACCTTTCTGAAACTTTTTTGTTTTTTATAAGTATCTATAAATATAAAAAAAATAACCCTAACGCAAATCCTCGTTTGGAAAGTGCTTTGGGGATCATAATTCTCTTTGATTGTTCTAAAATCAAATTTCAACACTGGCTGTGAAATTTGAAGGTAAAATATAATGCAGATCTTGCTGTTCTATGAACAGTTCAAAATAGGCAACTTGGATAATTTATTACAATATATACTATCTCAAAGTTTGAAATTTTTTTGTTTTGCTTTCACAACCATAACGATTACGGTCGAGATCATCAATTTGAAAGTTTTAAATTTCAAAAAGAAGCTTTGCTTTTTCTCACATGGCCGAGACCTTTCTGAAACTTTTTTGTTTTTTATAAGTATCTATAAATATTTTTCCACGGAAATTAGGTCCTGTCAACCTTGCCCCTCAAAAGCATGGACCTTATAAAAAGAGGAAAAACAACTGTTGAAGTCGTGAGGACTTTCAAACATGGAAAATAATATAAGGCAGACTTTATGTACTGCGATAATAAGAGCTGTCGACCTATGGGCACTTATCCCATGCAAATTCCAGTGATATATAAAAAGGGAAAGCATATAATGAGATCAATTATCTTTGATATAAAGTAGTTATAATTAATTTTGAAGATGTAAAATTGGATTGTTGTATTTATTTCATTGACCAAGCTCAAATTTTTTTAAAAAAAAATTGAATTTTAAATTATCAGATTTCACATTAGATGGTTATAACTAATTGTGACTTCTTTGTATCAAAGATAAATGACTACACTATAATATAACAAACTGATTCAATCATCAAAAATTTTTTAGCCATAAAAAGATTGTCAGAAATAATTACCCTGTCATGATTTGAGAATCTCATTCCTCATAATTATATGGGTCAATTGGCAAGAATAAAATTAGAGGCCACAACTTTTTTTTTTTTTTTGGGACAAGATTACTTACTTTTATTAATCACTAAATAAGTACAATAGCTGAAAAGGCCGCAGGAATCTCACAAGCAATCTTCACCTTAAAGTGAGAGAACTGTGATGATAAAAATAACATCCCAAAACAAAGTTTTTCGTACCAAAAGATTGAAAAGCAAAAGAATCATTTATAGAAGAATGGGAAATTGAATTATCCAATGCACTCACTTGAGTGCATTGAGCATAAGCAGTGAGAATATCAGACTGTCAAGGGCCCTACGCATCTTTCGCTATGATTATTAACTCTTTACACAGACACTTAGAAGATGAAAGAGCATATATCATTTTTATATATGCTTTCTCTATCTTCTTTTGTAATTCCTCATTTTTCTTTTCCTTTGTATTGAAAGTTGTAATTTGTTTCATTTTCTCAATGAAATGTCGTTGCAAGAGAGAGTGATACGTGACTCCTGTGTTCACACTCTCTCTCTCTCTAAAACGAGACCCTCATCCTCCCACAGGAGGCCGTATGGCATTTTCCCACCGCCCTATTGCTCATCTCTCTATGCATTTCATATAATATTGATAGCATAAAACGCCATGATGATGTGGTTTGCTCGAATTTAATGTAGGTCTATATGAGGAAGGTGTATTAATGGAGTTTGTCACCCAACCTACCCAAGGAAAGTACCAGTTTAAAAGTACAAAATATTGACTTAAACTGATTGAAAGATGAAACTTCTTTTCCTTTTTTTTCCTCGAGTGACGCAGATCAAGATTTGGCTTCCTTTACTTTTGTCTCTGTTTCTGTTTTTACATGTTAGAGAGAGAAAGAGAGGAGAGAGAAAGTCTATGTGATTTAGGTTTTGGAGTAAAAAGTGGGCACCATGCACACATATCTATAACTCGTTTCCACTTCTCTGGCAGCATTTGTGCCCGGAAAATCTCTCTCTCATACTGATTTATTTTCTAGAGAGAGTCTCCATTCAATTCTCTCTCTCTCTCTCTCTCTGTGCCTGGGTGCATGTTATATATCCAAAATTTGAGATATATGGGACTTCTATAAGGAGTTTCTTATTTTTATTTGATATGGGATTTGGTTATATATGGAATAAAAGAAGAAAGAACTTGTGTGAGCTATTTGGGACATCATAGGGAAAAGGTGATTTTTTTTAGCGTGAGAGAGGTAGGCGATTCATGTGTATAGAGATAAGTGAGCTTCCTATAGAGAGAACTATTATAACGGTATTTCTTGTGAAATGAGAGATTTGTTTCTTATAGAAAAATGGTTTTTATAGAGATTTTAGATAGTTTGCTCTTGCTTTATCTTTAAGTGAGAGAAAGTCTTAGTTTTCCTCAAGGTTCTCTTATAGACAGTAGTTTAGTTATAGAAGAGAGATAAGAGATTGGGGGATGATGCCAGTTTGGAGAACTGATCTAAAAAGGTTGCTCAATGGGGCTTTATTCAAGGGTTAGAGAGATAAATGTGCGTCTCAAAATTTGTGATGTAACTCTTTTTGGTATAATGAATTTTAGTTTGCCATGCTCATAGATGTAGACCTTTTAAGAAAAACCACACAAATCTTCGTGTTATTGTAGTGTTTTTTATTTCTTGTTTTACTGTTTGCACTCTCAATTTTGTTTCTAATTGGTTAGGTACAAGAACTTGGGATCCAACTTTAGGGATTCTTATTTCCACGAATAAGAGGGTCCTTAAATCCCAACAGTTGGCATTAAAGCTCATAGTCATCACAGTCACCTCGTGGAGGACTATTGGGTCCCTCGTGGTGTTTGGACTTGGATTGCTTCACCCTAAAGATTATTTTTTAATTAATATATTATAAAAATATTGTTTTAGATTGATTTGAGAATTCTAAAATTTGTTTAAACGATCTAGATTTTACTTTATATATATATATATATGGAAAAAGCTGAGATTAGCCCACTAGCTCATATGAACATACGAGCCCAACATCCCAGATTGAATTTGGACTATTTTGATGAACACGGATGTCCGGTACTGTTTGAATTTTAATTTTTTTCTACAAATCCAAATCACATTTTTTTCTACAAATCCAAATCACTTGAAATTTTAAGAGTGTGTTCATAAAAAATAGTTAAATCTTTGAAAAATATCAAAAAAAATATTTTAAATAAATTGATCAAAAATACCCCAGAAAATTTTAAGGGTATTTTGGTCATTTTATTTTACGAATAATTTTTTTTTATTGTTTTAGTAGGTGCGGCTTGATGAGAAAAACACATGCCTAAAATTTTAAGTGATTCGGATTTGTAGAAAAAAATTTAAAATTCAAACATGAAATGAGGTCGTGACCGTCAGATCGGCCCAGATTCAATCTGGGCCGTTGAACTCATATGTTCATATCATATGAGCTAGGCATTTTGTAGTGTCTTTCTATATATATATATATATAGATAGAGGAAAAAGCTGCACTAGCTCATATGAACATATGAGCCCAACGGCCAAGATTGAATATGGGCCGATCTAACAATAACAGATGTCTGGTAGTGTTTGAAATTTTTTTTATTTTTTTCTACAAGTCCAAATCACTTGAAATTTTAAGCGTATGTTTATCAAAAATAGATGAACCTTTCAAAAATATCAAAAAAATATTTTACATGAAATAAATTGACCAAAATACCCCCAAAAAGTTTGGAGGTATTTTGGTCATTATTTTCTTAAATAATGATTTTTATTATTTTTATTCGGTGTGGCTTGATGAGAAGAACACACATCTAAAATTTCAAGTGATTTGGATCTGTAGAAAAAAAAAAAAAATTCAAACACTACTAGACATCCTTGATCGTCAGATCGGCCCAGATTCAATCTGGGCCGTTGGGCTCATATGTTCATACGAGCTAGTGGGCTAATCTCAGCTTTTTCACACACACACACACACACACACACATACACACACACACACACACATACACACACATATATATATATATATATATATATATATATATATATATATATATATATATATATATATATATATATATATATATATATATATATATATATATATATATATATATGTAATAATTCTAAAGTAATATAATGAAACAATATTAAAAAAACCATATTAGTATCATTTGTTTGCTCCTAATTTTTAAATATAACAACTTTTTTCATTGTAATGTACTATCACAAAAAGGTAAAATTTGAAAGCATACCCTAGAAACTGTTTTTTAGCCCAATTCAAATAAAACCTCCATTTTAGTGTGATGCTTAGTTCTAGTCCTTAGAAAGATTTTTTTTCTTTTTACATCTTTTTTATCTGACAACGCTTTTGATGAACGGCTCCAATGGATCTACTTGGAAAAAATTCCTAATTTAGAGTGAAATCGGGAAGCATTATGTATGCATAAGAGATATAAAGTTACCCCATTGGAGGTATCAATAGGTATGTTACTCATGTAGGAATAGTAAGACTCGTTGTTTTATTGTGTTTCATAACACATAAGGATGTACCATCAAGATAGATGACTATTGATCACATACCTCTATCTCCTTTTTATTTCCTATTACTCTATTTCTGTGGAACAATCGGAAGACAGTCAAGTGGACACGTCGTGGGCGAATGTTACCGAAAGAGAAAAAAATTTGAACTTTGCTTTGTTTGATCATCTACCTTTATTTGGATTTCGTTTTTATCCAATATTGAAACCACTGAGATCCTAGTCTAGATAAGGGTATTTTTTTTAGCTTTCTTATCAATAGATTAACAATGTCAAAAAAGGAAAAAACTTGATTTTGAATTTGTAAAGGCCTAGATCTTGAAATTCACCAAATAGATGGTCTACATTCATTGTTAGAAGGAACTCATCTTGACTATATCTGGGGTGCAAACTGAATGTTATTTTATTTTGGATTGATTATTAGGACGAAGAGTACATGCCTGTGTGTGCAAAACTTCGGGGTATACAATATGCCACAACCATACTTTTCTAGAAGTGTAGTTTCATTATATTTCAATATGATACAATGACATCAAATTATTCCCCATATGTATATGTAGGAGAACAATTTCTAAATCTTATAGGAAAAAATGAATAATATTTTCGCCCCTGCAACGAATCTATTAAGTTCGTTGCGGTTTATCGTAAAAAATTGACAACCACAAACCTATTATATTCGTTACGGTAGCGGTACCATAACAAATATGACATAATAGGAGGGGTTTTATTTATTGTACAGTAACAAATAGATGGTCTAGATTCATTGTTAGAGGGAACTCATCTTGACTATATCTGGGGTGCAAACTGAATGTTATTTTATCTTGAATTGATCATTAGGACGAAGGGTGTGTGTCTGCATGTGCAAAACTTTGGGTTATACAATATGCCACAAACATGCTCTTCTAAAAGTGTAGTTTCATTATATTTCAATGTGATACTGTGACATGAAATCATTCCCCATATGTATATATATGAGAACAATTTCTAACGCCTATAGGAATAAATGAATAATATTTTCACCCCCGCAATGAATCTATTATGTCTGTTGCGATTTATCATGAAAACTTGACAACCACAAACCTATTATGTCATATTTGTTATGGTACCGCTACAGTAAACAAAGCCCCACCTCATATTCGTTACGGTAGCGGTATCGGAACAATTTCTAACCCTTATATAGGTTGTGATCGGTTTATTTATTAGAAAAATCATTACTTTTTGTTCAAAAAACTGTTTTGATAGGTAGCTTAATCATTAATGGAAGGTAAAATCAAAATTTTAACAAAATTTCAATGTTTTTTTGGATGTTAGTATCATGAAACTTTGGTTGTAGAATACTTTTTATCTTTTAATAAAAAGTTCAATTTTACCCCTTATGAAGATAACAAAAATACCATTTACCTTTAATGATATTTACACATATACCGTTAGTTGATGAGTAAGATATTACAAAAAGTAATTTATTTTAAGGAAAAGGTTTATATAAGGATGCTACTTTATAATGTCGAAGTACGGATGCCTTTCTAAAATCTATCGGAAAAGGTAGTTTTAATGTTGAAAAGTCCTTTGATTGATCATCTCGACATCGAGATGTATGACTATGAAAAATAAAAAGATTTTAAGTCTCAAAAATAGTGTATTTTATAGCATATTATCTACACTGTCAATTTTCAGGATTTTCTTATGTTTATAGATTTATTTGATTTTAACCATTTTTTAAATTTAAAATTTTATAATTAGATATAAAAATAGATTTTGAGATAATCTTAAGAACATTTTATCAAAATTATATACAATGATAAAATTTGAAGGTGCACCTTACCTCTACACCTACGGATGCATCCGTATGCAAACTGTACCCTTTTTTCAAAGGAGAAGTGTTTGGTGAGTTGGCAGACTCACACTATTTTTTAGTAGTCTCCCTATAAAAATATATCGCAACGATGTATTTTCAATCTAAAATTTTACAGTTCGATAATATCAACCATGACAATGATTTAAATTTGGAAATTTTCTTCTTTAAAAAATATAAATCATATTTTTTGAATTCTATACTTTTACCTTACATTCTAACTTTTAATTGATGTAACATTTTTTGACATGCATCTTAGAGATGGACGTTAGATAAACAAGGAACTGCAAGTTAACAGGGCTAAATCACCAAAACCTTGTCCTTTTTAAAAAGTGAACCACATAGTAATATATTTTGGTGTGATTACCGCGTTATGAGTGCCGATACTCTACACTTTACTCTTCCAAGGCCATTTTTCCATGCAATTTGGCAAAGAAACGAATATAACTACTCTTCCAAGGCCATTTTCGACAATTTGATAAAGAAACGGCTATAACCACCACTTAGGGTATGTTTGGTAACAGAGAAAATTGTTTTATAGGAGAATTTCTGAGAGAGTGGAAGTAGCAAACTCTAGTTGGAAGCTGAGAACGCTTGTATGGTATGGTAATCTGTACGTGAAAACTGGGGAAAGCTCGGGCTAGAGCTTAGGCAAAGAGAGATTGAGATTGTGCGGTTAGAAAAATGAAAGGCGGACAAGGGGGTTCTCGAGTTTCTCTATTTTATTGAGAAATCGACAGTTTTTCCCAAAAATAGGGAAAAGCGTGAAAATGCGGAGAAAAGATGGGGCTTTCCATGTTTTCCCCATTTTGAAACAAGGAAAAAAATGTTGTGACTGAAAAAATATTTCGTTTTTTCCTATTTTCTCAGTTACCAAACACGACCTTACTTGAAGTTGCAAAAATGCTTCTTTTCAAAGAAAAATATCAAAAAAGGGGTTGAAACTCCTTACGATATCACTAAAAGGGGTCAAAAGATAACAAATCCCATTTGAAGGTATTTTGTTTTAGTTTTTATATCAATCAGATAAATTGAAATTTTTTCAAACCGCCCTTATTCGACATTTGAAATGCGAAACATTCAAAGATATTTTCATCATTTATCATAAACAAAGCATCGGTACCAAATCACAAATTATCCTCTATAGTTCTGCATCAGGAAGGCGGAACACATTTTTAAAGTTTCCCCATTATCTCATGAGAATAATGCGAATTGAGAAAATTTAATTTTTTACCTTAGTTATTCAGCATTAGAAACACGGGACAATGTTCCTTTCTTTAAAAATACACGTCGCGTGTTCCTAATATTGAAATACGAGGGATAAGACGGTATTTTCGCTCCATCTACTTGCCCGAACAAAATGACCATTTCAGCCCTAGTTCTCTAGCATTAAGAAGTTGGACTTGGTATTTTTTCCTTTAAAAACTTTTTGTTCCTCTTTTCTAAAGCGGAAGAATTAAGGAATTTTTGGAAACAACATCAATAACTTTCTTATATCAAATGGTAAAAAATACTTCTGAATGTTGCGTATTTCAAATATTGTACAGGAGCGATTCTTAAAAAATTTAACATCTTTCTAAGGACGTACCTGATTGACATAGAAAACTAAAAGGCATGCCCAATAGAGTAATTTGCTATCATTTTGACCCCTTTAATGATATTGTAAGGGGTTTCAACTCTTTTTACTGGATATTTTCCCTATTTTCTAAAATCTCTTTCTTGAATTCTAGAAAATTGAAAGTTGATTTAAGTAGGGGAAAATCTAGAGAGGATGTTGTATTACACTCCAACGCATGTATTATTTTGTCCTTACTACTAGTATAAAAAAGATCTTAAAACAAGTACACAATGGAAAAAGATGATAAACATACCTGTATTAGAGGGACCATCACCAAGATGTGGCTTCCTTGATCCAGTAACCATATATTTGGTCCCATAATTTGAAATAAATAGGGAGAAAGCTTCTTTTCAGTACCCTAAACATGCTAATACGTAGGGTACTCTCTCTAAAGACACCTTAATTAGGCAACACCAATTGGGCCTTACACAAACACTGTAAGCAAAGACCTCACGGTTTTTTCAAGCTTTAAACTTTTCAAAATCTGCTTCAGTTGTACATTATTGGTCATGGTTGCCCTATCGCTCTCACCAAACTTGTCTGTGAAGGGTCACTTTATATTGCATCTTCGGGACACAGATTCATTAGATCTTCAACAACTCTCACTCACACTCACTCTCTCTCTCTCTCTCTCTCACTTAAAGATGGCAACGGGTCGGGTCCAAAACCAAAAAAATTGATATGGGACCCGGACCTGGACCAAAAGTATAGTGTGGAACTTAAACCCATACCCAGACTCGACCAGACCCGATCCAAAAATTAAAATATCGATGTATTTAACTGTATTTAAATATATTGGGACCTAAAAAATATTACCGAACTTAAACCCGGACCTGACCCGTCAGTTCTAAATTTTGGACCCATACCCGGACCTGGATTGATTGGGATTCCGTACTGTAGTGGGATTCCGTATTGTAGTGGACCACGTTAGAAAAGCATAAACTTCATTGAATTACGAGAAAAATGCATGATTCACTTTGCAAAAGTAGTGGTGAGCCAATGGTGCGTAGATAAGGTTTCCAAAGCATAATTAGCCTTTCACACTAGCAAATAGTGGAGTTGTGGGCCCCCAAGCAAAGTTGTAATTAACATGTCATCTTATCGCTTCTTTGATTTATTAAGGATAAGTATCACGCACTATCTACTAAAAAACATATAATTTGGAATAATATTTAAGGGCCAATGCGTGTGGCATGGGCCTTTTTCCTTTTGCCTGGCACACATTGTGGGGTCTAGATGCTGAGTCAGTGGCTCTCTTTTTTTTTTTCCTTTTTTTTTTTATATTAATATGAATTTGTTAATTACTTTATTAAATTAAAAATGAGTACAAGTGTCGAAACAAAAAAAAAGAAAGAGCACAATCAACTAGAGAAAGACACAGGAAAACACAAGTGATGCCATGAAACCCATTAATTTATAAAGCGGTGATTTAAAAGAGGACAAGTTGGCACAGAATTGCCCGGCATGGTTAGGAAATCACTTGTCCCCCATTCTGGTTATCTATAGGAAAACAAACGAGTGTAGAAGGGAACCAACGGTTCTGCACTATAAAATGGTGATTTGGATGGTCGATTCATCGATCCATACCGGTTTTTGACATGCGTACTGTTTTTTTCCATGTGTTTTTGTGTCAGTTCATTGTTTTTTCTACCCAGTAAAATAGCGATCTGGACCGTCGATTCGCCAATCCGAATAAGTTTTTGAGGTACCCGATTGAAGTCATCGATCCTTTTTTTAAATAATTAGTATAGAGCATCAAAAGAATAACCCTCCTAATAAAGCTTATGAACCTCGTAAGTTTTTTTATTCCGTGGCTTACGACAGTTTATGGTGCGCTTTTTTAATTTTTCTTTGTTGAGCATGTGTATTGTATTCCCTCTGGAGCATACTATGCATTAACTCCTGGAATTTTCAGAGTCCACTTTAGAATTGGAGAGTATCGAGAACTTCATAAAGCACGTAAATTTGACCTCAAAATTGGACATTTTTATTGAATCTTAGGATTTTAATCTTTTTTATTCCTAAAAATATGATTAGATTTATGATTGAATTGAAATCGTCACACTTTGATTTAGGGCTTCATAATTCGTGGCTTCTTCAAAGTCCTTGAGTAATTGGGATAAATCACATGTGTTGTGTTGGGATAATGCTACTTCTTGTTTCCCTTTCTAATCCAAAATCAAAATAGTACACGCATATCAAGAGATGATTGTCACTTCCAAACAGCAAATTAGTAACATGCTAGCATGAAGGGAACTTGATACGTATAAAACATGCCTTCATTGATGGGTGTCTTTACATACCTTACTCCATGCACTCGCCATTTCCTTGGCTCTTGTATAAACTGACTCATTATCATAATTGGATACTCTTAAGTCTGATTGGGTAATTGTCAGGTAAATTAGGTTACCTACCATTTCACTATATGGTCTCATGTATTTAATGAGATGGACATCCTTTTTCAATAGCTTGTGATTTAAACTAGGGGTATGTTGAAATCAGTTTGAACAAGATATAGTGCAGATTTCTTTTGCAAAATCAATAAGATTTGGTTGCATATCTCATAATTTCAATCCTGGAAAGATGTAGACGTTTTCCTAAATCCTTTATTCTTCGGGGAAATAGTTCATAATTCTTTCAACTTCACTCAGATTACTACTCACAACGATCAAATCGAAGTGGTTTGCACACATGACTATTCTTCTATAGAAATTTTGAGAGAGAGAGGAACTCTTTTAAGAAAAATAATAGTGTCCCACACTATTTTGTGGTGGTTCTTTCATTATATATATAATGATAATACAATTGTGTAATACATACTTTTTTATCTTGTTACATGCAATATATAATTTCTTATCTTGTTACATTCTCATCTCAAAAAGAAAGGATAACATTTCTATCTTGGCCTTTCCAAAAACTGAAATCGGATATTGTTTCTATTGCTCCTCCTCAAACTCAACTGAGGAGGCATTTAAAGCCCGAGTTTGAAGCAAATATCTCGAAAAGCATCTCATGGCAAATGTTTGGTAAAGATATCTGCTACTTGATTACGAGAGAAAACAAAACGAGTGATAAGTAATCCAAGAGCAACATTTTCACACACAAAATGATAGTCTAACTCAATGTGCTTTGTCTGCGCAAGAAAAATACGATTAACTGTCATACAATGAGCACTAATATTGTCACAAAAAAGTGTTGGTGGATGAAGAAGAGGCAACCCAATATCCCGAAGAATAAAAGAAAGCCATGCCAATTCTGCAACAGTGGATGCCATAGATCGATGTACCGCTTCAATACTAGAACGAGCTACAGTCGACTATTTCTTAGCACTCCAAGATATGCAGTTAGAACCAAGATAGGTACAGAAACTAGTAGTTGAATAACGAGTGGTTGAACATCCAGCCCTATCTACATCAGATAAGGCATATAACTCAAGGGAACTGGTAAATAATATTCTTAAATCATAAGATTGTGTACCATTGAGATAACAAAGAATCCGCTTAACTGCCTGAAAATGTGCAATCGTAGGGGCATGTATAAATTGATACACTATATTAACACTATAAGAAAGGTCTGGCCGTGTTATGGCAATATATTAGAGAGCACTAGCAATGCTCCGATAAAGAGAAGGATCAGGAAATGAATAAGAATTCCTATGAATATTATTCTTTATTGCCATTGGTGTTGAAATAGGTTTGGTACCAAGCATCCGCGCACGATCAAAAAGATCCTAGGCATATTTACTTTGTGAGAGAAAAATCCCGCATAAAAAATTAGATACCTCTATGCCAAAAAAGTAATGAAGAGGTCCAAGATTTTTCATTGCAAATTCCCTTCCAAGTTAGGAAATAAACAATTCTAGAATATCTGAATTATCACCAATGACAATAATATCATCACCATAAAGAAGAAGGATAACAATAATTTGACTAGTGCGAAAAATAAATAGAGATGAACGACTACGCTGCAATAAAATCCCAAAGATAATAAATAAGCAATAAATCGATCAAATCAGGCACGAGGTGCTTCCTTGAGACTATATAAAGCTCTTTTTAATCGGCAAACATAATTTGGATATTTTGAACTTACAAATCCATGAAGTTATTCTATAAATATAGGTTCTTTAAGAAAGCCATGTAGGAAAGCAGTTTTTACATAAAGTTGTTTGATAGGCTAGTGGCACATAGTAGCTATGGTGAGCACAATCCGAATACTAGTAGGCTTAATAAAATGACTGAATGTTTCAGATAAATCAATTCCAGCTACCTGATTGTATCTTTTAGCAACTAGTCTGGCTTTAGTCTCTCTAGACTTCCATCAGACTTTAATTTAGTCTTATAGACCCAACGATAACCAACAACATTCATATCTGGAAGACGTGAAACTAGTTGTCAAGTTGAATTAACATATAGGGCTTCAATTTTTTCTTCCATCACATAATGCCACCCTAGATGACCCAAGGCAGACTTAATAGTTTTAGGCTCTGAAAGGATAGTTTCAAAGGTAGGTGCACTTGAAATTATTGCCATGGAGAGCAGAATCTGAGGTCTTTGAATACCATCTTGAGATCTTGTGACCCTGTGATGATGAGGATGCTCATAGGCTGGTAAAAAATTCGATTGGTTGGTTTCATTAGTGGCAACATGTTCATCACCATGATTGTGTGTTGTATCATCCTGGACATCTTGGATTGGTGTTGCAGTGGTTATGTCTTCTTCTATAAGAGAAGTTGGAGGATTATCATTGGTGATGGGTAAAGTAGGACCTGAAGAACCAAATACATCAAGTACGTCATGTATAGGTCATTTATGTGGATGTGATGAATCAAAAGAGAAATGAATTTGTATGTCAGACTCATAACAATCTGATCCTTCTGCATAGATGAATGGCTCCCTCTAAACCTGAGCACTATCAAACAAAAAATTGAGGTTAACATAAGGATAAAAAATTTCATCAAATACAACATATCTAAAGATATAGACTCGGCTTGTGGGTGGATATAGACATATGTAGCCCCTATGTTGGATATTATAGTCCAAGAATACACATGGAAGAGAGAGGAGACTAAATTTGTTTGCAGCATAGTCTCGAAGATATGGCAAACACCGACAACCAAATACTCGAAGAGAGGAGTAGTCTAGTAACAGCTCAAAAAATAATGAGTGTGGTGAATCCTTTTTTAAATTGGTAGAGAGAATTCTATTGATAACAAATACTACAGTATGTTAACCCAAAAACGTTGAGGAATTCCTGCATAAAACATCATTGTAGGGCCCAATTCTACAATATTTTTATGTTTCCTTTAAGCTATTCCATTTTGCTCAAGGGTAACCTAATTGTTGCATGATTCCATTGTCATTAAGATGAGCAATAAATTCTTTTTTAGAAAATTCACCACCTCCATCACATTGAAAAACTCAAATTCTTTTATCAAACCTCATTTCAACCAGGCGATGAAATTTTATAAATGCAGCAAAAAATTCAGATTTTCATTTCAAAAGATAAATCCAAGTAAAACGAGTACAATCATCAACAAACAGCACATAAAATCGGTAGCTTTGATTAGATAAAATTAAAACAGGATCTCATAAGTCTAAATGAACCTTAAAGAGAGGTTCAGTAGAGGTTTTATCAACACCATTGAAAGGAAGCTTGCAATTTTTTCCCATCTGACAACTAACACGAACAGAATGAGATTTATTTCATGCATCAACATTAATCAATTATTTAGATTCTAAGTAACGAACAACATTATTTTGAGCATGTACAAGACGTTGATGCCACATATCTTCTGATGTTCTTTTATTCCGATTAGATAATAAAGCTTGTTTCACTTCTTCAAGTGCATATAATCCTCCCTTTCTACTCCCAATGGCCAGAGTTCTGTCTATGCCCATTTCCTTAATTAAAAAACCATTTGATGAGAACTCAAAAATGCAAGGGAAATATATTGTAAATTGACTAATCGATAATAGGTTCTTTTTCATTTCAGGCACCAAGAAGATATTAGAAACATTGATTTTTTTTAGAGCCAATAGCAATATTTTTTTAGCACCAATATGTGAAACAATTAATTGTTCATCATTCTCAACCATGACTCTATTTGTGCCTCTGTAGGGATGAAGATTTAGCAATTTACTGGGATCTCCTATCATATGGGTGGAGGCACCTGTATTTGGGAACCATTCTAAGTCTTGTGAATCAACTATAGTCATTGCAGCAAGGGCCTGATGAATATCTTCTACTTGGTTCATGTGGTTGAATAGATGCCAACACTTCAATGCAGTATGTCCAAGTTTCCCACAAATTTGATACTTTTTTCGAAGTGTCTAAGATGATTGTTATATCTGTGAATCTTGTTGGAAGCCTTGATCCATGTGTCGCATAGGAAGTATACCGCCACTTTCTTGATTTTTTCGGGGCATCCCACGACCCCTATTACTGATCTGGCTAGTTT
This sequence comes from Amborella trichopoda, assembly GCF_054954075.1. Classification (NCBI taxonomy): domain Eukaryota; kingdom Viridiplantae; phylum Streptophyta; class Magnoliopsida; order Amborellales; family Amborellaceae; genus Amborella; species Amborella trichopoda. The sequence goes on from NC_142338.1 coordinate 6,759,570, forward strand.
GAACAAACCCACGTGCTTGAGAGTTGAAGAAACGTTGATCAACAAAGTTGTTCCTCCATCTACCTCTATAATTCTGATTACCTCTATTGCGTTCAAAATATTTTTGTTTTCCAACAAATGCCATATTTCGATTTAGATTTGAGTGTTCTTCAAAGATATGAGGCTGATTTCTAATGTCATGGCTTTTAAGAAGATGTATAATTTCATAATAAGAAGGAATCGAAGGGTTAAAAATAGTGGTAGCAAAACTCTCATATTTTTTACCATCTCTATTAATAAGCCAAAAAACATTATTTTCATATAGTACAAGTTTTTCAATAGCCGTCAAATTAGTACATATACTCTTGAATTTGCATATGTATTCTGATAGGGTTAAATTCTCTTTCTTACATAGTTGGAGTTACTGGTAAGTAACTCCCTAGCTTGAGAATTACCTACATAGGTATTCTTTAGGTATTTACAAACTTCTGCAGAAATCTTGAGGTCAACAACAAGGCTGAAAAACTCTTCTGATAATGTCCATGTGATCCAGGCTTTAAGAAGCCGGTCGGACTTTAACCATGATTTGTAATCTGAGTTTTCAATTTCATTATTACCATCAGGATAGGAAATCTTTTGGCTTGGTGTAGGGCAATCACCATTAATAAATCCAAAAAGTTACTGACTCTCTATGAGAGAAAGAATTTGAGTTTCCTATAAGATGTTATGTATCAACTTAATAGACACAAAGTTTCCTATATTAAGAGTGGAGGGATAGGGATATTTATTTGACGAGGATAAATTATCCACTGGAGCGAGTAGGTATTTGAAGGGAGAGGGTGAGAAAGGGGATTTGAGGGGTTTTTTTTTGGTATGCAAGAGAGGGTGATATGAGTTGTGCGTGACTTGGTTATTAGGGTAAGAAATAAGATAGAGAGTGGAGTCGGTTTTAATGGTGATGGAGGGAGTGCGTTAACTAAGGACGTGAGCTTGAATATGTGAGAGATAGAGAGAGAGAGTTGGACGTAGGATGGGATGAAGCTCAAGTATGCAAGAGAAGCCAAGAAAGTGAAACAATGAGGTGAAGAGAGAGTTTTTAATGGCCAGAAGGAAAAAATGAAAACATGAGAAGGAAAAATGGTGTAAAAAAAAAAACGATAATGGCTTAATAAAAATAAAAGATGGGGAAGGATTGAAGTACCGTGAGTCAAGATGAAGTTGCTACCTGCTTTAGATTGAGAAACTACTTCAAGATGAATTGAAGAGAGGATCGGTGATGCTCTGATACCTTATAGAAATTTTTAGAGAGAGATGAATTCTTTTAAGAAAAATAATTGTGCCCCACACTATTTTGTGGTAGTTCTTTTATTATATATATTATAGTAATACAATTGTGTAACACACACTTTCCTATCTTGTTACGTTCTCATCTCAAAAAAAAAAATACAATACTTCTATTGTGGTCTTGCCAAAAATGGGAATTGGATATTGTTTCTATTATTCTCCAGAAGAATGATCGATGAATATGCATGAGGAACGAACACAAACTCTTTTTACCATGTCAAACCACATTTGAAGTGCTTGTTTCAAGCTATATGGAGCCTTAATTTATTAATACACATATTGGGGTTCTATGGATTTTCATATGCTTCGAGCTGATGATGTGAGTTTTTTTCAATCAAGATGTTTATCACATGCATTTGATGAGAACTTGTTACATCATAAGTTTTAAGGAAACACATTATCCACCACCACATTTGTTAATGGAAAAAGTTTATATACCACATTTGTTAATGGAAAAAGTTTATATAAGGTTGATGTTTATCACATGCATTTGATGAGAACTTGTTACTTCATGAGTTTTAAGGAAACACATTATCCACCAGCACATTCGTTATTGGAAAAAGTTTATATAAGGTTGCAACATCAAAATGTAGAATTAAAGATGCACCTCAAAAATCTATCGGAAAAGGTTGTTTAATGTTGGAAAACCCTCTAATTGATCATCTTGACATCTAGATATATGAATATGAAAAAAAAGAAAAGATTTTGAGTCCTAAAAATAATGCATCTTGCAACACATTATTTACATCGTCCATTTTCATATATTTTGTATGCGTTTTTTCAGTTTAAAATTTTATAATTAGAGATAAAAATAGATTTTTCAGATAATCCTAAGAATTTTTTACACCAAAATTATATATTATGATGAAATTTGGAGGTGCACCTTAATTGGATTGTTTAAGGTTGCAACCGTATAGAAACCACACCCTTTGTTAATTCTCAAATCGCCATTAGATCCATTTTGTAGATCCACATGTAACTGGTTGCCTTTTTTCCTCCTGGAAGAGAATAGAATCCCATGTTTTCCTTCATAATAATGTTGCCTCTTTGGTTATTTTCAACTCCTTTAAACCTTCTCAACTCATGCTCCTATGTGACATGCATCATTCATGCACAATGCACACAATACAAATATAACAATTGTGGAGCCTTTTAACTGGATATTTTTACCTTTCTCGATAATGATTTACTTATTCTAGAGTTTGGGAGGTTGCCGGAAGAATATGTTTCTCCTTTGATTGTGTGGGAATGATTAGCTTCAAATGGGATTTTTTATCTCAATGGATGCTCCTTTCCTCATTCATATAAAACAAATGCATTTATATATTTTTTGTCATGGATAAACACTTTAGGAATATGAACTTTACAAACGTGTAATCAAAGTGTCATGGTCCTCATCACAGCACTGCGCTTCACATTAGGCTACACACCCATGTGTTTTGGTAAGTTAGTGAAGGAGAAGACCCCTTACTAACTATTTGATTTTCGTTAATAATAAGAAAAAAGTACAACTCATAAATTTATGACCCTTAAATAGGGGCAGTTATACCAAATCATAAAATACCGCAAGAAAAGAAAATCCGGCAGTCTAGATCTCCAAACCGCATCTCTCCAAACCATGTGATTTATAAATACGCTGTTGATGGAGCAAGAAATGACCAACAAAGGAGTAAGAAAGAGGACTAGATAATTTGTGAAGTTTTATGAATTATCTTTAGTTGACCCAAGAATCTCAAAACAAAAATCCAAAAACTGTCATGTTCTTTTGTTCTAATCTATTAAACCTTAAAATCAATGAACCCTAATCAGATAAGAAATCATAAGCCCGTAACAACAATACCGCCCCTTAAATGAAAAAAGATAATTCTGACCTAGATAATACCACAATTTTATGCTTTAATTCCATTTAAACTTTCAAAGACCCATTTTAAGCCGCGAGGCATTTTTTATCAACTTCGCGGGCAAAATTGGCAATGGTAGGCTTTGGTGCCATAGAGCACTGTGATACATTTAAGTTGTCATAATATACAAATGACCTTTTTTTTTTGATAATTTATATACAAGTGAAAAGTTATTACCCTAGAAATGTGTCTAAAAAAAAAACACTCCATGCATGAATCATAGTGCACATTGCCTTAATCCAATGTACTTTTGGCAAACCCTTTCTATTCAACATTGCACAAGAATTCCCACTTGATTTTGTCTACTGGATTTGTTCTTTTTTAATATTTCACTAAGGGCACGTTTGGTTCTTTGGTAAATGTTTTTCAGTAAATATTTTCACGTGAAAATTGTGTTTCATACATTTGTTTGGCGTAATGCATATGCAAATATAGCTCATGATAAAAAAATTTACCATGAAATGATTTAATTTATAGTAAAACAAAACTCCACCTCTTAGGTAGTAGAGAAATATTCCCTGTGCTTTTATTTTTCATATGCTGACCCATTATTCACAATACACTATTTACAATATAATATTTTATTTATATATTAAATAATATATTTATTTAATATATAATATATAAATAATATATCATTTTATATTATATTATAAACTATCTATAATATATATTAGTTTATACATTATATTATATTATTGTATATTATATTATAATATACTATAGTACACGGAAAAAGTTCAAACTTAAAATGTAGAATAAAAAATGCATCCCAAAAATCTATCGAAAAAGATCGGTTTAATGTTGAAAAACACTCTAATTGATCATCTCAACATCAAGATGTATGAATATGAAAAACAAAAAGATTTTGAATCCCATAAATAGTACATCTTGCAACACATTATCTACACTGTCCATTTTTAAGATTTTCATGTGTTCATAGATATTTTAATCATTTTTAGAGTTTAAAAATTTATAATTAGATATAAAAATAGATTTTTTAGATAATCCTTATATTTTTTTTCACCAAATTATATGTTATGAGTTGTGCCTTAATTTGATTGTTTAAGGTTGCAACCTTATAAAAACCACACCCATATTATATTATGTATAGTATATACCTATATTTATTTTATTAATGTAATTTGCATACACGTAAGGGAACTGACGTGAAACACAGGCAGGGAAAATAGCAAATAGAATAAATGGAAAACCGCCAAAAGAAAAAAAAAATTTAACCAATAGATAAACACATCCACATACCAAATATCCTTGCACAATGTCAAAATTTTCGGGGAACCCACTGTCGCAAAACAACAGCTCCCCCACCCCAACCAATCACTACGCCCTCAAGCTCTCAAAATTCATCAAAAAATACACATCCCTCTAATAGAAAAATAGAATAGGAACAACAAAAATGTTTTATTGCCTGGATATATAACCCAGAAGAATAATGCACTTTTTTGTAACAAAAAGAATCAAATCTGGGAGAATTACCTGGATTTCACCAGAGGCCAATGGTCTTCCACCAAAAGCCTCCAACTCCAAGCCAAATTGCAATATTTACGACCGAGATGAGGAAGCCATAGCCCCACCATTTGGCGAGTGGGACATAGTTCGCGCCGTAAAACACAGGGGCTGAGCCGATTCCATAGTGAGTGAGGCCACCCATGAGGTTGGATAAGAAAGCGAGGACCAAAGCACCAAAGAGTGGAGGGGTCCCGAGGGCACTTGCAACTGATAGAAAAGCAGTGAACATGGCACCAATGTGAGCAGCCCCACTTGCAAAGAAGTAGTGAGAGTAGTAGTACAAAAGTACTAGGATTCCAAATGAGAGTTGCCATGAGAGTCCCAAACCCCCAACAAACTGCACATTAAAAGAAAAAGATCAGTTTCCTCTTTCGTACTAACATTTTTAGTTACCGAAGTAAAGTATCAGTGTGCCGAGTACTATTTAGTTAGACATTTGATGACCCTAAGTAATAGAGTACAAATAGATAGATATCTCAGTTTTCATGGCAACTAGAGTGGAAAAAGATGTTAATATGGCAACTGAGCAATGCTTATCAAAGATAATCAAACCTACAGCAGCTTGGAATGAATTATAAACAATCAGTTATATATGAAGCTGCTGGCAGATTTTTGGTCAATCGGTTAGCAATGGTGCATCTACTAGATAACCCACAATTAATCACAACTCAAAGTCTTTTGATCTTCTCGAACACCCAAAAATTTGGAAGGAAGGCAGACCTTTCAAGAATTTCACAGAGAAGAGAGCCAATCTTATTTGTCTTCTTAAGTCAAAATCAGGATCAGATGAATCAACAGAAACGCCCCCATATCCAAGGGAAATTGTTGGAATTTCTCAAAACTGTGAATACATTTTTTTTTTGAGGAAGTAACTTTGAATACATTTTTTTTTTATCTTTTATGTTTTATATTAGTTTTTTAAATTTGTTGGTACTGAAGAGAGTAAACTTGAACGCGCATTAGGGGATTTGTTGCCACATAGGAGATCCCCAATACCATTTCTACTTTTTGCAACTACTATATAACAATTATTACTTCTCAAAAAATTTTCTAGTTCCACTAATCTAACTACATGTACTGTCTGCATCTCTTACAATAGTTACTATAATAACAAAGCTCCCAGTTCCACCTCCTACAAATGCAGTGTATAAACTCAAAAAGAAGAAAGAAGAAAGAAAGACTGGTGCTTATCCACTAAGACACGTCAACAAAAAGAAGGAAACAGTATGAGTTGCTATTATAATAAAGGCAATATGACACTCTTTTAAGTATTTTTATCATTCAGTTCAGTACTGACTAGCCACTGCTTTATGGGGCTCATTAACCATTTCTCATGCTGTTTCTATTGAATAAGATGCTTTGGAGTAATCTAAAGATGTAGCACTCAGAAAATCACTTCAATTGAAAAAAAATAAAAAAAAAACAAAAGGGAAGAGAGTATACAAGCATACCTTAACCACTGTCTCACTAAACCAAGTGATGAGACCGTATTTGTTTAGATAATTGGCCATTGCAATAAGTGCAGCAAACCAAGTGAGTGTATCCCAAGCCACTGATTCAGACAAGCACTCCTTCCATGTCACAACTCCTGATATGAGAAGAATAGATAATCCAAGTATGGCAGCTGTGACTGCATCAACATTTATCATCGCCCCAAATATCCATAGTCCAACCTGCACAAACAATCCACAAAGTCGTCAACATAATGATTGAATTATAATTTACTCTTAACACGTGAAAGCCAAATCGTATGAACTTCTGTCGAAGCTAAGTATCAGTAACTCTTGACGAAAATTTCTAAAGGAATTTAAGGTTCTCTGTGAAGCATGCGCAGGGAATGAACATATGGTCGTCTACCAACTAATTCGCATATAACAAAATCTACAAGAACTTTACAGAATATGTTGAAATCTCCACAATAACAGTACATTAAAATCTCATGTAAATTAAGAAAAATATAACAAATGTTTAAACCTCACCAACCAATCATAAAAGTGAAGTCTCAGATTGTGTGGTTTCCATTTATGATGAACAGTATTATGATAAAAAAGTACGGATTGTAATATATTATAAATTTCACAAATCAACCAGAGACTTGTTGCTACCCATGATTCTACAAATATCAAATTTCCTGAAATACCTATTGGAGATTTGGTTGCCATATCATGTCTGTTTTTTTTTTTTGGGTAAGCGTCATATCATGTCTGTTAAGAATGTGTGAGAATACATGTTTACCCCACTTATTTCTATGCATCCTTCATGTATCCCCCATAGCACAAAGAATTCCCATGTGCTTTTCTAGATCATCGATTTGATTGAGTAACAGTATAGTTCTAAAAAAAAATTTAGGGTATCCAGGCCTTAAAGGCAGCAAAGCTGCTAAATTATCATGTCAGATGCTCCTTATGTACAGAGGGAATCAGCTGTGCAGAAGCTGTCAAGTAAAGAGCAGGAAATACTAGTCTACGACAAATATAAGTTACCAGAAAGCAATAAGAAAAGCTTTAAATTTCGAGCATTTCATGAAAAGTAGTCCAACTTGTAAGGTAACAAGAGAGTAATCTTAAGTATGTCACACAAACAAACTAGATATATAATTGCATAGAGCAAAATATGGTTTTATGATAACTTCACAGTTATTTCCTCTGGCTTTTGTACTCATAAATTATAGATAAGTTATCTCTTTTCAGCATACATATTTTCTCTCCTTTGATATTGTTTCTCCAATTTTGGAACTACTATTATTCTCATTTTAACCTTCTTTTATTTTCTTTAATTATTTTGATTATATTTCCTTTGTTTCTATTTTCCCAAAAGTATCATAAAAAATTCCAGAAAAAAATATAAATTTTGTGACTGTCCCAAGAAATAAAGTCACCCAACTTTTTTTGAAAATTAGGCTTGTTAACACGGTTGCAAAACAACAAACGCAAAAGGAGTTTACTTTGCTTAACGTCATGTTTCTAGACAACAAGGGCCACAATAAAGCGGGCCAAAAGACTAAACATAACGACATAACTGCCCAATTATTGAATACATAGAAAACCCATTACCTTCCAAAACCGAAAAGAAAGCCATGCCACCTTTATCTCCTTTTAAAAACAAACCACAAACTATGCCACTTGTCCCCCCTATCTATCCTATCAAACTGTATAATCCAGAACTAGAGGGCCACAAAAATTTATCTTTTGGAAAAACCCAAGCCATTCATAAGTAGAACACTGAGAGTGATCCAAAACCTCTGGTTCAAATGAGGTTTGACTTTAAGACGAAAAAAAAAATTGGACTTATCGTCCACTAAATCAAAAAATTTATCAAACCCTTTTGTGTGAATACAATTTATCAAACCTAAGAAACTCATAAAGCCATATTTGGATAAAAAGAAAAAATAGAAACCAGAGTACAGTTCGAGTCATCCCCAAGAATTTGAATGATTTCTTCCTGAATCATAGCAGATGGAGACAAATAGAGAGTCCATCTACTGTACCCAACTTCAGCTTCAGTAAAACCAGGTCCAAAACCAAATACCACAATTTTTTCGGAAAAATTCTACACAACAAACACACGCCAAAAAATAAAAAAGCCAAAATATGCAGGAAATTCATATCACCCATGCATAGAGAAGAGAAGAAGAGGAACATTAAACTATGACACAAAATTATGTATCACCAACCTCAAATTCCCCTGTTTTCCCAATCAAAATATCCACAATATTGAAAACCAAATATACGAAAAAGAAAAATGAAATTCATACCGTAACAAGGAGGGTGGCGGTCATGATGAACTCATTCTTGCTCATAGGCCCCATCTTCTGCAAGTTTTCCCTTGCAAGCCTCGGTGCATCAGGGCTACTTTTCACCTCAGGTGGATAGACCAAATACAGTATCAATGGCACGACAACCAGTGAAACCAAACCAGGAACAATGGCACCCACTGCCCAAGCAGTCCATCCAATTGGTTGCCCTAAAACCGCACCAGCAAGCTTCGCGCTTAATGGATTAGCAGCCATGGCAGTTAAGAACATAGCAGAAGAGATACAGGAGGTTTGGAAACAAGTGATCATAAGCCATGAACCAAGCTTGTTCTCAGTTCCATCTCCTACATTGGAACCACAAGCTACACAGAGAGACTTCACAATTGGTAAGAATATACCACCTGCTCTAGCTGAGACAGAGGGGATAGCAGGAGCTAAAAGAGCTTCGCTAAAAACCAGACTGTAACCTAAACCTAGAGATGAATTTCCAAAAAGAGAGACAAATTGGTAAGCTACCCTTTTTCCCAACCCCGTTTTGATGAAACCTCTGGCAAAGAAGAAAGCCAAAGCAATTAGCCATGGAATTGGATCACCAAAGGCTGAGAAAGCAGCAGCAAAAGTCAGAGTTTTGGTGAGAACAGTGGCTCCAAGCCCCAAAAGGGCCACAGCGCCAAGAGGCAATGGCTGCGTGATTATGCCGACAATTGTAGCGAGAAAAATGGCGAGAAGCTGCCATGCATTTCTTGAAACACCAGAGGGTGAGGGGATGAACCAGAGGATCAAACCAGTGGCTATGGATGCCAATAATGGCTTTAGGGAAGCTCCCTGCCATGGCTCTGAAACCGTAGCAGGTGAAGTTGCAGAAGCTCGAACCACCGTGGAAGGATTCCTCGAACCAGAAGGAAACGATCTAGAAACCGAAACCCGAATCTGCTTCTGAACCAGAGGCAAGCGAGAGAAGAGCTCTTTTTTCACATGGTTTGAGGTGAGGTTGGGCTTGATTTGAAGGGCTTTTGCAGAGGATCTAGGCTTGCAGGTTGAAGAAGGGCGAAGCCCTAGGTTTAGAGGAGAAGTAACAGCAAAGGACGCCATGGATACTCTACAAATTCTAGGGTCTCTTCATAGGTGCATGGAGATTAATTAGGGAGGTTTGGAGATTGAATTAAGGTTATAAGAACACAAAAAATCGGAAATTTAAACAGAGGAACGGGAGTGGCGAGATCTAGAGATGCGGTCTTTGTAGAGAGTTGGTAATGCGTAGGTGCGATATGGGCCAGAAGACTTTGGGGAGTTTTTGACCACTTGATTTCGATTCGAACGGACTATATTTATTCGGAAAGTACAGAGTGCGTGCACCTTTGGAAACATCGTCGTTTATGGAGTAGGCCAGAATTTAAAGCCGACGCGGCAAAACAGAAATTTATTTTAAATTGAAGTGCTAATTTTTTATTCCCCTCGTTGATCTCAGCCCAGGTTTTAAAAAACGGGTGATGGGAATAGGAACGGGCCGATCCAGATCAGGACAGTCCTAAGTTCGTCTAAAATATGGAGAACCAGCCGGCTCCCTCAATAAAAAACCGCTGCTTTTCGTTCTCTGAATGAACCGGTTGCTGGCCATATTGCTGATCTAAACCGGCCTCCTACCAAACCAAACCAAAGCTTGTTTTCGAATGGGCCATCTAAGTCACTGGCCCGAACTTTTTAAGCTTTCATTACCCCCAACCATGCCCTTTCCGGTTTGTATGAGTCGCTTTAGCATCACACGTCCATTTTAGAGATCTAAGGTAAACTAGAGTCGCGTGCAAAAAAAATAAACTCACTTAAAAATCTTCTATTTTTAGAATTTGATTCTTAAAAAATTTTTAAACAAAGTTATTTATTTTTAAAAATTGCCAGCTAAAATCTATATTTAACGTGAATTAAAGAGGACGCACGTGAATATATTAGGTCTGACTCATAAAAACACTGCCCAATTTAAAAGTGTAAAATTTGAAAAAGTCAAATCCTCTAAAAAAAAAAATATTTTTTTTGGCGTAATTCATCCCTTTTTCTTTTTCTTTCTTTTTTTTTTGGTAATTCATCTCCCTTTTTTTTCTTTTTTTTTTTGAGTAATTTAACGGGGATAACGATCTCCCACCTCTTTTTTGAAATCGTTAATTTTTTTAAATCAGTACTAATTATTTAATGCTTTAGTTGGAAATAGAAGCCTAGACTTTAATACAAGCGCTGCTACCATTGTAGCCCCAACCCCATTTTGAATTTTTAGTGCAAAGGACAAAAAGGAAATTTAAAAACTCTCATGGACTGAAATTGCCCATCTTGTTTACAATTAAGAATGGAAGCCTAAACTTTAACAGTATACAAGTGGTGCTTCTACTGTAGCCCAACCCGGTTTTGAATTTTTAGTGGAAAGGACAAAAAGGGAATTTAAAAAATCTCATGGACGGAATTTGCCCACCTTGTTCAAGTACCAACACAACTTGCAGTTAAACGTGGTAACCAATGGTTTAAAAAACGGATCGGTGACCCGGATAGGGTTCTAAAAAACCGATCCGGATCGACAAATCGACGATTCGGATCGAAAATCGGGTGACTCTGATCGGAATAAAGCTTAAAAAAAATTCGAAAAAATTATTAAAATTTATTATAAATATTGTTTTTTAAAAATTCAATAAAAAATGAAGGTACTCCATGAAGAATTTTCATGTTTTTGAATGAATATGCGAATATTGATATGTTCTTTCCCTGCATGAACCGCCATTCAGCATTTAATTTACAGTATTTCGTGCTCATCCCAACACTGTTGCTGTTGGGACTCGATATGTGAATAATATGGCTAGGATAGGATGGCCTCAGAATCATCATCTCTCTCGTTTTCTCTTTAAATAATATGGATTAAAAAAAAAAATAACAAATTTTCAAAAAAATCAATCATGGATTAAAAAAAAAATCACAAATTTTCAAAAAATTTTATCATGGATTACAAAAAAAAATTCGATCATGGATTAAAAAAAAAAAATCACAAATTTTCAAAAAATTCAATCATGGATTACATAAAATTCGATCATGGATTACATAAAATTCGATCATGGATTACAAAAAAAAACAAACAAAAAATTTAATCATGAATTACAAAAAAAGAAAAAAACAGTTCGATCATGGATTACAAAAATTCAATCATGGATTACAAAAAACTCTATCATGGATTACAAAAAAAGCAAAAAACAAATAATTCAATCATGGATTACAAAAAAAAAAACAAACATTTCGATCATGGATTACAAAAAAAAAACAAACATTTCGATCATGTATTACAAAACATTGGAACATGGATTACAAAAAATTCTATCATGGGTTACAAAAAAAAAAAAAAAAACAAAAAAATCGATCGTGGATTACAAGAAAAGAAAACAAACATTTCGATCATGGATTACAAAAAATTCTATTATTGGTTACAAAAAAAACCAAAAAATTCGATCATGGATTACAAAAAAACAAAAACAATTCAATCATGGATTACAAAAAAATCGATCAAGTATTACAAAAAAATCTATCATGGATTACAAAAAAAAAAAAAAAAAAAAAAAAAAAAAAAAAAAAAAAAAAAAAAAAAAAAAAGAAAAGAAAAGAAAAGAAAAGCCTATGCACTATTCGAACTCGCCGATTCCGTACAGTGAATCGACAGAATCGTCCGGTTCTCTCTAGAACCGGACGATTTCCGATTTTTAGGTGATCCGATCCCATTTTCACGATTTCCGAGTCGAACCGGGCGAGTCCGATTCGACGCGACGTTTTTTATAACGCTAGTGGTAACGATGGGAAGGAGTCAGGTCTATGTCCGCCCACACCCAGACCCAATCCAAAAATGTTATTGAAAAAAAGCAAAACTCAAATCTAAATATATAATGTAGGACCTAAACCTAAACTCAAACCTAGACCCAACCAAAAATTAAAATATCTATGTATTTAATTATATTTAAATATATTTCATAGTGGAACCCAAAAAATATTACCAAAGTTCAATAGTATTCAAATCTAAGATTTAGACCCGGACCCGACCCATCAAATCTAATTTTTGAAAGCATATAGACCCAGGATTAAATCCACCCTCAAGTCCTGGGTTGGCTTTTGGTCCATTACCACTCCTATAGACAGGGAAAGAGTAACCATTCATTTACTCTCTCGGGTGCAATCCAATATAGGAGTCATTTTAGGACCACATTACCTAATGACTTGAAAAACATTTGTGAACTCTATACTTGATAAATACATATATATATATATATATAACATTGACCATCTAATTTTTCATGAGATTACATACTTTTAAGACCATTTATTTCTTTTACTATATGATCACAATTACTCCTAACCATTTGATGCCTTTGATAGTTTGAAATATGTCAAAAAGTTCAAAAAAAGAATTTTAACTTTGAATCTCATCAATGATATACTCAAAACCACGTGATTTGAAATCTAAAAGATAAAAATAATTGAGACCTCATAACACAAAGTAAATAATCTCTTTGCATACGTTTCTTCTTTTTTTTTAAAGGCAACATCTTAAAAAAAAAGAACTCAATTTAAATTCTGTCTTTCAAAAATAAATTTATTTTTTTTAATAGTGTCTCTTTGAAGTACTTCTCAAGATCTCCAAGTGATGAGAGAATGAGTTGATATAAAACATATGCTCCTACATAAGCAAAATATACACACTTCACTATTGAAATTTAGAACTTTGGCTGAAACGCGTCTCTTTTTTTTTTTTCTTAACGAAGAAAAATGAATTCTATGGGAATACAAAACCAATTAAAATTCAAATGAAATTTTTGAGACTTAATAAGGTACTAGAACTACTGCCCCTTAGTAGACATCGGATAAAACTATTAGGTACTAGTACTACTAAATAACTAAAAGAAATCTTTACATGCTTCAGTTCCAATGTCACAAGCTGGTCCCTAAGCATCTCATTTTAATCAATCTGCTTGAAATATTTTTTTTTTAATTCTTATTTTATTATAAAATTTGGCGCATGGTCACAAAGAGCACCTAAAAAACAAAAAGAAAACATTTATTTTTTATTAAAAAATAAATGTTTTGATCATTTTATTATAATAAATACTTTTCTAATTTTTTTTAAAAAAGTTCATGAACGGACAATATTGGAGAGGGAAAGGGAGTCGATTTCAAAATCGAAACATATTTGTTAGGCGGCACCTTCCCTCTCCCGACTTTTGTTTTTTTTCTTAAATTATTTTGTCCGATAAACCGAACACCGAATGAATAAATTTTTTTGAATTTAAACAAAAAAAACGCTGTCTGGCGGTGTTCGAATCACCAGAAAGCTCTTTAAGTTTTGTAAATTTAGAAAGAGAGAGGCCGAAAATGAAAGAGATAGAGTGCAGTCTTTGCTTCCTCAACAATAGCGAGGAGGAGTGGCAGGGGCGAAAGGGGGAGAGGAGAAGCCTCACAGCAGGATAAAGGAGTGTGGATCAGTGGCAGCATCGGGTTCATTGCGAGGTCCTTCTTCCTCCGCATTCTCTAGGGGCTCTTTGCCATCGTCCACCACGGGGCATGAGCATATGAAAAAGCAGCGGTGGAAAAAGCAACTACCGCTGCAACTCCCCGTAGTCATCAAAGGTCATAGACCAAAGATACAAGCTCCTAGCCACTGTAAGTTTCGGGCATCTGCCCTTTTTCCTCTTCGGTAAATCCAGTATCGGTTCGCATGTAATTTCCCCGTCAAACAAACAACATTCTTTTGCATCTCAGAAAGCACTCTGCATCTTCCTTTTAATCTCTACATCGATCGATAGATTGGTCTTGACTTTTCTAGTTAAAAAAATCAGAGACCGAAAACACTGCATCGTCCTCTTAATCTCTACATCTCTCTTTAACTTGTTTTTCAGAGAGAAAAGAAAGCATGCACTCTCTCTCTCAACTCCTCTCTCTCTCTCTCTCTAAACTCTCCTCTATGGGCGTGACCTGCTTTGGCTTCGGCTTCGGCTTCATGGGGGCTTTTTTCGTTTAAAAAGAACTATACAGTAATTCAAACACAAGACAGCTTCTCTTTGTTTAAACGTAAAATACCCATCAGTCCAATATTCGGTTTACCGGACATCAGATAACTTAACGGAAAAAAAAAGTCGAGAGAAAGCAGATTGGCCATACATAAATTTCTCTTTTTTAAAATACAGCCTCCAAGGAGTTCACACTCGGCAAATTCTGTGATGATATATATATATATATATAGATATATATATATATATATATATATATAAGCTTTGATATTGTAACTGATTAAACGACTGAGAACAATAGTTACATATGCATTATAAGACGCTGCAGGACAATATCGAAAGGACTTCGGATTAGCATCTAGCATTTCTTGAAGAGAATGGGATATTTCCAATGAACATAAGATGAAAATATGCCTATTTGTTGTGTTTGTGTAGGACTAGCAATGGGTCAGTCTTGCTTTGCCTCTAGCTCGGGCCTCGTCTCTGTGAGGCCAGCCCAGCCATGATCGGGGCAAAGAGGCCCTGGCCTAGACCCTATCAGGGTAGGGCCTTGCCAAGCTAGATAAGAAAAAACAAATAAATCAAAGAAAAAAAAAAAGGGACAGAAAAAAAAGGAAAATGGCCAGGCCAAGCTGCCCCTATCATGGCCTGGCCCTCAAGCATATTGTTGTGGCCCAGACCCTAGGCTAGGGGCTCATTGGGCCGAGCCACCAGGCCCATTGCCACCCTTATGTTTGCGTTGGTTTACAAAATTGCCAAACCGACTCAAAACTAAGTCGTGACAAGTCCGAATCCCTCCTTAAATCAGATGTGAACTAATTGATTGTTCATTCCAAAGCAAATTACATATAAACACCAAATAAAAAGGCTATTTTTTGTACAATAACCAAAAACTATCAAATATTCGAACAACTCGTTTCTTTTATTATTTTTAGTTATCTGTTGTCCAGTGTTTCGAAATGCCGGACAACTCTCTAAAATCCCCAAAACCCAATCAATTATTTCCGATCATGTATGAATTGATAGATCTATTTGTCTATATTGATTGTTTTTTATGGATTAATGAAAATGTGCAAAAGTTTTATTAGCTCGCTCCTTCTCTCGCCACGGAGCAGACGTCCAAAGCCACAACCGCGCATATTTGGCCCATAAATCGGATAATTGCATTTTACCCTATCAGGCTCAAGGTGATCTACTTCATGTCGATAATTTGCAACATTATGAACTGGGTTATGACTTCGGATGACTACTCCGTGAAGAGAGACGGCTTGACAGTTGCAAAGTGATAGATGAAAGAGCGAGAGAAGAGAAATGACGGGAAGTAAGGAGTTGCTTAATTTTTTGGATTCCAAAGAATTACTCAGTATTCCGAACAGCATACAACAAAAAACTAGAAAACTTAAATGATGCGAGATGTTTGATAATACGAACACTGAACAGCTCTTGGAGATTGTGCAAATAAAAACCCTCATATCCGATGTTTTCATTGCGGTAGAGGAGAGTGACTTAAGGGGAAAAAAAAAAAAACTGTAGAAAGAGAAAGGTACTTATAATATATGGAAAAAATATGACAATGCGGTAATAAAGGCCCCAAATACTATCCTTATGTAATTTGCTTTTCACTCTAACACTATCATCTTTTTTCTTTTTTGTCTTTTCTATATTTTTATTTGAAAATATCATCTTTGAACACATTTTAGATCCAACTTTTTACAAATCAATCCTTTTGTACCCCTTTTCCATATCCATAAGCAATGTTTTCATATGAAAACCACATTGAAGTGAAGTTTTATGTCGAAGGGAAAATGATATACTGATCTTATTTAGGTCCTTAGGTCGATTTTCCATGTAAATTACGTCCCCCCTAGACTGGCCTTTTTTTGTCCCGTAAATGCCCCCCGGCCCAACACTATAGGATATGCTAAGCACAAATCATATGCAAAAGATTTCTTACTCCCACATGAGTATATTATTCATTTACTCCCTTCAGCAAAATACATGCTAAGGTTAGATCTCAAATTTGGGGTTAAATTTTTCTTTGATTTCTAATATTTTATTTATTTTTATTATTTCTTATTTTTATGCAAAGAGTCGGCACATTTTGAACTTTAGAAATTGAGGAAATTTTTGTTTTCTTATTTTATTATAAACTATTAGATTTTTTAAGGACTTATTTACTCTATGATCAATGCTTTAGTTTCGTCATTAAGTAATATTTTTATGTGTTATCATTAGTTTCCTTTCTTCATTGATTAATTATTTTCTTAATGGTGATTGGAATGACAATGGTTGGGATGTTTTTATACTATCCAACCATTCCTTTTAGTATTGGACTGACCTATTCATTTGTATTATTAATATTCAATTAATCTTATAGACGTTGATTTATTAAATTTGTTACTGCGAAATTACTGTAGTATTTATACAAGAACACGTCACTCAATATTTAATACTCTTTCACAACTTCATTAAAATACATAATATATCCTCAAATTTTTATCACAATACACATTTTTTTAAAATTCTTTTAGTACTTTTACCAAACTTTTAATGGCCTAATACCACGGGTTCAGCCAATTCAATTCATCGAGCTAAACCGGAACCGGTGGATGACCAGTTTATCCCACCAGTCCACTTTTTAAAACATTGATCGCATCAATGTTTTAAAAAATGGACCGGTGGGGTGAACCTGTCACCCACCGGTCCCAGATCATCTCAGTGAACAAAACCAGTTCATCCATGTACTTCACAATTTAAAAAGTTCTAAAATAACAAAAAAGAAATTAAAAATCAAAACATGTAGGCCTGTGAAAAGAATTGATGATTATGTTACATATTTCTGAGTTTAGTGAAAGTGTATAAATATTGAGAGTCATGTTCCTATTTAACTCCCACACATTCATTTCAGAATAAGAAATGTAGCAAATCACAAGGGTAACATCCATAACATCAATAAATGTATATAATATATGTATATGCATCAAAACATATAATCTAATGCCATAACATCAATAAATGTATATAATATATATAATCAAAACATATAATCTAATGCCAAAATATCATAGTTATCCTGACGACCGTCATTCACACCACCACTAGACATTGGAAATTCGTGTATTTTTGTATAGTATTGTGTATATTTATCAATATCATTTATTTTTTGACAAATGCACAATTTTATGATCGATAAACAAGTGGAAATACACAATATAAACACTTAACTAAGAGATTAACTATACAATATAAAGTTATAAACAATGTGTAAGTGTTAATTAACCAAAGAAATATACATGAATGTCAAAAATCAACAAATAAACCTTTTAAATCATTCCTAACATTGTCCAAAACAAAAACCGGAACAAAATATAAGGGTGCGGTTTCAAAATAGAGCCTACCTTTTTCATGATATGTGGTTTCAATACTGGATATCTTTTTGATAGCCTTAAAATATATCTTCATTTTTATTTATAAAGTTTAAAGCTTCAAAAATAGTGTAGATCGAAAGATATATGAAAACTTGAAAATCTTGAAAATTGACAGTCCAAAAATGCGTTACAAAATACTTTATTTTCAAAACTTGAAATCTATTTTTTCACATGTCCATGCATCTTGATATCGAGATGATCAATTTGAGGATATTTGGGCATCAAAATAACGTCTTCTAGTGAAATTTTTAAGGTAGGCTCGAATTTGATTGTTTAGAGCGTCAGCTTGTCCCAAATATAATGTGATATTTACAAAAGAAGAAAGTTTATATAGGCCTCAACCTTAAAGTGTAAATGATGAAGTAAGGCACACCTCAAAGTGAATATATATATATATATATATATATATATATATATATATATATATATATATATATATATATAGGGTGCAGTTTGTATAGAGCTGGGAATCTAAATGATCAAATTAGAGCCCACCTTCAAATAGTGTAGAGAAATGTGGTTTTAATACTGAATTTTTTTTCCTGGCCTTAAAATATATTTTCATCTTTAATTGTAAAATTTAAAACCTAAAAAATAATGTAGATTGAGTAGATCTATGAAAACTTGAATGACTTAAAAATTGAAGGTCCAAAAATGTGTTACAAGATGCAATATTTCCAAAACTTGAAATCCATTTTTGTTTTAACTCTATGCATCTTGACGTCGAGATATCAATTTGAAGATATTTGGGTATGAAAACAACCTCTTTTAGATAAATTTTTGAGGTCGGCTCTAATTGATTGCTTAGAGCCTAGGCTCTATATAAACTTTTCGCGTATATATATATATATATATATATATATATATATATATATATATATATATATATATATGGATGGGGAAAATTTTATAATAATTAGAAATTAAAATACATTTTCAAGCCATCCAAGTAATTTTTTACACCAAATTTATATCTTTAGATAAAGTTTGGAAATAGTCCTTACCTTGATTGTTTAGAGTTGCAACCTTATAACAAATTTTAAAAAATCAGATAAAAAATAAAAAATAAAAAATGAGAACATAAATTGAAATCATTAGAAATCAGAGGGAAGAACAACAAAAAATGTTCTTAATCATACCTAACACTAAACAAACACCCTAACAAAAAGATAGAGTTTTTTCTAAAACCAAATCTTTTTCACAAATAAAAAACCTAGCAAAAGTTGAATTGAAATCATTAGAAATCAGATAAAAAATCAAGAAATGAATGTTATGTCATAAATCATTCCTAATAAATTATAGAATAAAAATTCCAACAAAATGTAACATAATAATACCTATTTTGGATTGAATCTAAGCCCTTCAAGAAACATATCCCTAACAAAGTTGTGGATAAAAATTCAAAAAACTCAGAAATCTACATCCCTGAGCTCAGATATCCAAAAAGCCAATTTAGACTAAATATCTTTGAACAACTTATTTTGATCCAATCAATTATGATTTGACCTGCTAGACGCTCCAAAAAGATTATTTTGAAACAAATTCTAAATAAATTGATGGAGAAAGGGTGGAGAAGTCAATAGAGAGGTAAATCAGGAATTTCAAGCTCAAAAATAGTGATCCAAGTTCTGCTTGTAGATATGATAGAGGGCTGAGAGAAAAGATCAATACATGGACATTTGGAACAGGTTCAAAGAGGCCATTTTTTAATAAAATCAGAAAAGAGGGACTCGAACCAGTCACCTCCGTAATACGATCGACTCGGGCATCACCCAAATCGGGTCGTGGATTTTCTAAACCGGGGTTCGTATCATACCTGGAGATGCACATGTTTCCTCGACTGCCACCATTATTTCTTCAGAGGAAGAGAGAGAGAGGCGGGCAATAGGATGGGAGAAAGAGGAGAGAGAGAGAGCTGTTCATGAGTCCTGCTAAGAGAGAGAGAGAGAGAAAGGAGTAAGAAGCATTGCCATTTCCAGAGCCTCCAGAGCTGACAACAACATACAGAGAGAGAGAGAGAGAGAGGGGGGAAGCAGGTTAAGAGCAAGCATTGTGGAAGTAGGTCTAAAAAGCGTGTTGCTTTCATCAAAACAAATAAAGCGCGGCGTCCCAAAACACAAAAAAAATAAAGACTTGGTTCTTATCCGTTTCAACATTTTTGTGTTTTATTATGATGAAGATTCTCTGTTTAAAGAAGAGATAGGGCAGGCAGATGCTATGTTCTGGTACAACTATCGAGGAAAATGATATTAAAATCCAACCAATAATGCAACGCTGTTACGCTGTCAACCGGCTCGGCTAGGCCCGCCCCGGCCTGATGGCGAAAGCCCACCCTCACGTTGTCAAGGCCAGGCTGTGCAGGACCAAATGAGGACACGTAAAATAATCAGAAGAAGGACTATTATGTTTTACTGCTCAATCCGAGTACTTGTGCTTCGTACCCTCGCTAGCCTCGGTTACTCTAGTCGGGTGTTCCGTCCGGGGATATTAAAAGTAAATTAAAAATTTAAAAAAATAAAAAAGAAAGTAATTTATTTGTGATTTTTTTTTCGATTTAAAGTTTAGGGTTTAGGTTTTTAATCTTACTTTAAACATAAATTTTTTTTATTTTTTGAATTTTTTTGTATAATTTATATTTGTTTTTTTGCTAACACATTAATCGGCCCTACTCGGGTCAAGTTGCTCATATTCGACCCGATTACTGAACTCGGGCTTGGATTGAGTATTCGGCCAGGGTCGACCTTTCTAACACTAATTGCAGGTCTCGTTCAGGCCCCGATTTTTTGCCATGGTAGCCTGGTCCTAGCCCAGTCCTCGAGAGATATTTTATAGCCCTACCCTGGCCTTTTAAAGCCATGTCGACCGGTCCATTGCCGGCCCAAAAGTAGACCACAGTTTTCAATACTTGGTTTTTGAAAACCATCCATCCATCCAGTTACTCAACTCGGGAATGGGGATTACATGCTCCTGCCCACAAGATGTGAAGTCCCACAATAAGGATATTTTACGAGCTATAAATTTCCTGTTTATTTCAAGCTTAAGTGTTACACAGTCGTGCAATTATATTTTACATCACCACTAAAAATGATGGTGACTTTGTTTCAATAAAAATAAAAAGAGATTCTATAGCATGAGACCATCTACTGTTGATTCAAGAAGGTTACAATTACTTGCAACTATCCGATGTGAAATTTGATAGTTTGAGTGGATAAAAAGGAACAAAAAGTACCTTGACAATTGCGGCAGTGTTGTTTACAAATTATGGATTTAGTTGTCCCGTTGCGAGTTTTATTCCATCATGTCTACAGAGAAGCAATGACTTGGCAGATGCGCTAGCTAAAATGGGTACATCTCTCTGATTTAGTGATTTATGATGATGTAAGTGTGTTGTTATGATTTAATTTCTGTAACTTCCTGTTTGATTAATAAATGTTTTGAATATTGTCAAAAAGCTGGATGGTCTATGTTCAATTTTTAAAAATTAATTTTTTAAGCACATATGGAATGGGTTAGATTTTTTTTTTTTTTTTTTTTTTTTCTAAATATGTTACATCCCCAAATTTTGGGAGCCTGAGGTTACTATTAGATCGGATTTACTCAAGAGAGTGAATGCTAGCTCTGGAGGGTAAATCTATGCATTTTTATTTATACGAAATCGCCTTAAATTCAACAATTGAATGATCTAAAATGAGCTATTTGAGTTTATAAACAGATGAGTGTCCAAATAATGGATAGTACATTCTTGGAACCGGTTTTTCTAAGGTAGTTTAAAAAATAATTTCAACTGTTTTTATTAGATTGGAGGCTAGGATGACCAAATTGGATCCATAAAACACTCATATGTACGTTTAGCACAAGACAATCCCAACCATTAATTTTATTTCGGTCCATGTCCATCTTAGGCCTTATTTCATTCTTCCTGTATGCTAATTTTAATGTTAATTGCATATGATTTCTAGTTGTCTTTTTGTGTAGGTTCTTGGATTGGGTTCCACATAAATCCCATCTTTTGTGGAGTATTAAATATATGTATGATAAATTTGAGTTTACCTTTAAAGGAAAAATCAATGAGCCATTTCATTGACTGTCCCAGCTAAATCCTTTATTTAATTTTTTACCCAATTTATTTGTTTTACTTTCAATTATCTATACATATTAAGAAATTTGGGCTTTAGGGGTTTTTCTTATTTTTATTTTCTTCTTATTATTCTCTTTGTTTTACATTTTTTATGAAAAAGGCTTTTTTCTATCATGTAATTGTTTATATTCATAAAAAAGTTTTCTAAAACTCACATGATCTTTTCAATGTTGGAAAACCGTCTCATTGACCATCTCAAACTTGGGATTGAGATATGAGTGTGGGTATGTGTGGGTGTGTGTTAAGCAGTGTATCAAAAAGCGCTAGGTGGGCGCCCAGAACCTGGGCGGCTGCCCAATTGAAAAAAAAGTAAAAATCCCAATATACCATATTCCAAGTTGAAAAAAAATAAATAAATAAATAGAAGTCGAGAAAATTTTTTTGATAATCCATATTGTTAAAAAAGTAAACTGTAAGACCATACAAGTGTAGGATATAAAAGTCGACAGACTCAACACTCAACACAATAGAAATATACAGAAATTTAGAAAATATACAGTCTAACAAAAGTCAACACTCATGACTCAACACAACAGTCAACAGACTCAACACTCAGTACCAAGAGGCAAGAGTCTTTAATCAATCATCAAAAGGAATGTGAATAGGGCAAGCCTCGTCATATGCATCAGAGTTGAGGTCATCATCATCAAAGTCATAGCCTTCTTCAATATAACATTCGTCCTCTGTTACTTTTGAATCTGCCTCTTCCTCCTCTTTTTCTACCATCCTCTTACTAGTATGTGCAGTCTGTGCATATGAGGCCTTATGAGTCTTGGCTGCTCTCCCTTTTTATTTGCGCTTCTCTGAACTCAAATATTGTATAATTTCCTCCCGCCTTGGTAGCCTCAGGAACATTTTTACATAGGGCAACATCCACCGTCATACCGGCAATGTGTTTTTTAAACCGGTAAATGCCCCATTAGTATATTTTCCACAATAATTACATTTAATACGATTTTTATTACTTGGATTCGGGTTATCACCATACTTCCAACTCGGATCACCACTCCGACTAAAAACTGGAGAAGATACTTCCATAGAATAATGCTTATTTTCATCATTTTTTGGTTCTTCAAAATCCAGAAGATGTCTAATCTTATCTTGAACTGCTTCAAGAACCTTTGTACAAGAAGCAACATTACTTCGAACACCAGCAAGGTATTTTTTTAATCGGCTAATAATGCATAGGTATATTTTTCACAAAAATTACACTTTATACAATTTTTATCATTTGGTTTTAGATTGTACCCATATTTCCAACCCGGATCACTTTCTTAGGAGTAGCAGAAATAGATCTATAACAAGGATTTTGTTATTGTTTTTTTTTTTCATAACTTAAAAATTGCTTAAGCTCCTCCTTGATAGCTTCAGGAACATTTTTACAAGAGGCAACATCCCCCTTAATACCGACAAGCTGTTTCTTAAGCCAGTTTATGCCTCATTTTGTATTTCTTTCACAAAAATTGCATCTAAAGCAATTTTTGTCATTTGGATTCGAGTTGTATCCATATTTCCAACTAAGATCTCCATTCCAACTAACTCTTGACGAAGACATCTCAAAATAAAACAAGCAATCTAAAAAATACACTTACTTTGGTTGCTTGAACTCCAACTTTGAAAAACACTTCGATGATTTGATCTAATGAAATGTAGTTTTTTGGAGGTTTCTGTTACTCTAAAGGGGTTCTGGTGGGTTTAGGGTTCAAATGAACCTAAAAGCCATCATTCTTAACTTTTATATCTTTGAAAAAAATGGAAAAATAAAAAAATAAAAAAATTCCGCCTCTGGGTGGGGTGCATGCCCTGGGCGGCTGCCCAGAGACCACCGCCTAGGCCTGGGCGATGCGCCCAGGCCTTTTGAACTGCCTGGGCATTGGGCGGTCCGCTTTTTTGAACAATGGTGTTAAGGCTTAAAAATATTGCATCGACCATTCATTTTCAAGATTTTTAAGTGCGTATAGATCGGCTTTATTTATAAAGTTTTAAATTTTATAATTGAAGGTTAAAATAGATTTTCAAGAGCTACTGTAGAAGTTTCAACGCCGAAACTATATCTTTCAGTATAACTTGGAGTGGACCTTATTTTTACATTTGAACAATTGCTTCATGCAAGCTGGATCGCATTTCTACAATATGCGGGTTGCCCGCATGCCAACCGTGTCCTTTATGTTTAACCTTGTCAAAAACAAGAATTTTCACGCCTTATATTTGATTGCATGCTTTGTTTTATTTGTGTATTTTTATTTTCTTTGCATATTTGTGCAATGCATGGGCTTCAAACCACCATAAATTTCCGGAAAGTACACCATATGTCTTTGAGATGATGCTGCAAGCATGATATTCCAAGTAATATGAACTCTCAGTCCTCTTATGGTAGTTGATATGGATTGACCATCGATCTTACATGTTACATGGACACAAGTCGGTAACATTCTTCTCAAGCACATTTAGTAACTAGAAGTTGGAGATCCCCTAAAACTTGGTTCTAAGTCGTTAGAAGCTAGAACTATTGGCAACTAGAATTCTGGATTACTTATTTGATAAATAGAAAAAGCTTGGGTGAGCTCACTAGCTCATGGAATAGTATAAACTCAATGATCCAGATTGAATTTAGACCAAATAGTATAAATCCAATGATCCAGATTGAATCTGGACCGATCTGATGAACACAAATGTCTAATAGTGTTTGAATTTTTATTTTTTTTCTACAAATCCAAATCATTTGAAATTTTAGACAAGTGTTATTTTCATCAAGACACACATAATAAAAATATAAAATAAATAATCCGCCAAAAATTAACCAAAATACCCTCAAAACTTTTTGAGAGTATTTTGATTAATTTATTTCATGTAAAATATTTTTTTGATATTTTTCGAATATTCAACTATTTTTTATGTACACGTTCCAAATTTCAAGTGATTTGGATTTGTAGAAAAAAAATTAAAATTAAAACACTATCGGACATATGTGATCGTCAGATCGACTCATATTCAATCTGGACCGTTGGACTCATTTTTTCCTGTGAACAAATAGACTCACCCTAACATCTTCCTTGATAAATTTATGAAAGTTTTCGTATAACCATGAAGACTTAAAGCCTCACTGAGAGTATGATTTTTAATAGAGCAAAATAACGTACCAAAAGTCATGAAGTCAACTTTAATTAATTAGAAAAAAGCTTTTATGGTAATGATGATGATGTAGAAAGTTCTCATGTATAGGATCAGATTTAGTGTTCTAATAAAGCACCACAGACTTCACAGCTGAGAGACAGTATGATGAGAGAGGACTAAAAGCGGAAAGACACCAAGAGAGGAAGAAACCAGAGATAGAAATGACAATTTTTCAAAGAGAAAATGAATCATATACACTGCATATGGTTAGAGCGAGCGTTAGAGAGAGAAACATAGAGGAGATGGCAGCACTAAACATTTAAAGAAAGAGGAATAGAGAGGGCACAATGAGGGAGTGATGGGAAGGTTAAAAGAAAGAGAAATAGAGAGGGCACAATGAGGGAGTGATGAGAAGGTTAAAAAAATGGAGTTAGAGGGAGAAAGGAGAGAGAAAGAAGAAAGATGATAGGAGTGAGTTAAAAAGAGAGAGAAGCAGCAGGGTTAGAGAGGATTGTTTTTTGAGTGAGTTGGAAAGAGAGAGAGAGAAGAGGCAGGGTTAGAGAGGAATTTTTTTGTTTTTTGGTAGTTCATTGGGAAAGATGGGCCCTTACCAGAGTTAGTTTTTTGAAATATTAGTGGTGGAAATGGAAACCATGTGGTGATTAGGATGTGGGTGCTACCACCACGACCCCAGCCCAGGATTGACTTGGGAAGAGAAAGGGCACGACTAGTGAGAGAGAATTAAGGCTGGGGCTTCACTGACATGCATTAGCTCAAAAAGTTTGCAAACAATTGGTAGTATCATTCCCAACAAGATTACACCGGTTGCTGGAGATGATGATTTTTATGAAATTTTCACCCAAAACAATTGCTAAATGAAAAATAATCACAACACGAAAAAGGAGAAACCCTTGAGAAACCTGCCCGATCGCTCTCAGGAAAAGAGAAAAGGAGGGGAAATTTATAAATAAATCCTATTTTATTTTTGATATTTGAAAATAAACCTATGCATGTCATTTTGACAATCAAGTCCCATTTTTTAGAACATAAAGTGTATTTTAATCTTTTTTCTTTTTTATACATCAAATTCCACTCAAATTTAGTGCGTACATACTTCTCGCCATGATATGCCTATAAAAAATAAAAAAATTAATTTACAATAAATAAAATTAATAACCTACCCCTATATCATGGCGAGAAGTATGTATGTACCAAATTTGAGTACAATTCAATATATAAAAAAGGGATAAAACTAAAATCCACTTTATATTAAAAAAAGAAGAAGACGTTTTATTGTAAAATAGCAAATACATACGACTATTTTTAAGTATCAAAAATTAAATAAGATGTATTTGTAAATTTCCCAAAATGGAAACTAATGGCTTAAGGGAAAATTCTCCCCAATTGTATGCATTTGCTGTACCACCTATAAATTTCTTTTTATTAACAACATAACCACCCATACCTACATACAATTCGCAGAGGGCTTTCTTAAACTGATACGAATTATCAGTAACAAATTAGCACAATTATTCTTCCCATTTATTTTCAAAATATTCATACTGCCTTACTAATAGATTGAAAGTTCATAAAGTACTCAACTCACAAGCTACATAAAGACAAGAATAAATTTTGACCCAAACACAAAAGGTCCAAATTATATCATGTTGAGATAACATTTTCCTAATATATTTGGAGAAATAAGCATGTTTTCAACAATTTTGGGACCATGTTTTCCACAGCTATTAGCAATTACTATTATAATAATCCCTGGGGTACATTATCATGACCTGTTTTATTATGATTTACAGAGTTAGGAGAAGATGGATAAGCTGAAATCGCTCTCAAATGTGCCTGAAACACTGTAATGGATACAACTTGGAGGTAGTAATACTTACAATAATAGTTAAAGCTACGCTTGCTGTCGAAGTTGCTCCTGATCAGAAACCAGTAAAACTTTGTCAAAACAGTTCATACAAAAAGTCGAGACAAATAGAGAAAGCAATGGAAGAGAGGAACGGATAGCTTATGCTTAAAACTGAAGAGTGCAAGTTCAAATCCCAGGCTCAAAGGAGGAAGGGGGGAGAGAGAGAGAGAGAGGTTACAAACCTCAGAGACAAAGAAGGCATGGAATCCATATGGAACTCTCTTGGGGAGTTCGACAACAGCCACAGGCTCCTGTGACATCGTTTTTGCATCAATGACATTGATTTCTGATTTTCTGCAGCATCAAGGTACTCCAAAATTTATACCAATCCAACACAGAAGAAAAGGGAACGGCCATATTTACCAAAACATCAAAGGAGAAGACCATGAGATCACTACAAATTCCACAACCAACATAGAGCTATTAGCCACTATGGAGAGAGAGAGAGAGAGAGAGAGTAGTGTCAGCATCAAAAGATAAGAGCATGTACCCTGTGTTCTCATCATGCACGAAGAAGATCAAATAGCCATCATCCTCTTCAGAGGTGGTTCCAGGTTCCCTTGGCACGAATATTGCCTCTGAACCATATCGTCTTGGGCCCAATTCAAAGATGCCCTGCACATTTCCTCCTACTTCAAGCCTTGTTTTACCGGTCTCAGGTTCAGCATGCAAATCAAACTTGACAATTGCTTTCACTTTTGTGATCCCCTCAAAAGTAGTCCCATAAACAAACCTCTGCTTCCTGTAGTTAGTAACATTCATTAGAATTCAATATATCGAAGCACTAACAAATCAAGAGTATTACAACATCAAATTCAGTTATTATTACCTTTAATATATAAAAGCTTTTGCATGTTTTTCTTATCCACGTTATTTTTATTTTTATTTTATTTTTTATTTTTTAGAATATTGAGACTGCTTAAAAGAAGACGTATCAATATTTTACCAGTAGCAGCAACATGGTAGAGAAGTCACCTGCCAGTGTAATTTTCGTTAATCCGAGGAAAATCCACAGCAGACTCTGATAGTTTTCTCTGAGAAGCTTCACCAGTTTTCATATGGAATCGCATCTCATAGCTGAGCAAAAGGAACGATAGAAACACTTTTAGCAACACTCCTTCGGATGAATACGAGAAAAATGAAAATGAAAAGTGAAAAAGAAGAATGAGAGGTGAGTTCAGATTTTGCATACAGTTCATTTTTGAAGTTTGCCACTTTATCTTTTGAAGAGTTGGTCTCAAGTTCCATATCGAAATCCTCTAGACGACAAGTAATCAGAACAACTTCATTGCCATCCTCCCAGGCATTGGCTGTTTAAGCAAACCAGGGTTGTAAGTTGAAGAGTGGATAGCCAAGAGAGATGCAATTACGTATAAGTTTCTAAAACATCAAGCACGATCATGAAGTTCCCAGTTTGTAGCTATTTATGACTGAAAAATCCGCAAAATAACCATTAAATTGGTTTAAAACCATGGATTAATAAAAAACCACGGAATTTGACTCAAAATTGGCCAACACAGTACAGTTAGTGATAATAGAAACTATCACCAACACGACCTAGCAAGTGATGAGAGTCAACCAAGTCAAAAGAGTACAACAAGTTTGTTCATACAGGTTCACAAGCATTCAAGACAAGATATTTACTTTATTCAACTTAACGCACCATCAATTTTATATTTTATTATCAATGCATATGGCATATGAAGATATGGTGTTAACTTTTGTGTTGAAAGATTTTAGTCAGCGTCTCATAAATTTGGATTCTTGGATAAAAGATATAACGGTTATCTGTTTTGAGGATTTTGGGGGTAAGTTTGGGTCAAAATTCTTTACATACTATTTTGAAGTATTCATTCTTTGCACCCTTCTGTCCAAGTATTCTTCTCTAACTCTCATCCTCCTGCATCTAAGATCAAATTTTCATGTGCTTAATTGCACAAATGGAACTTTGCCTTCTAAACTTCTGGTTAACAATTTTAATTTTCGTAGTTACTTTCTATGTAATTTGTCAAGTTTTGTTAAGTTAAAAACTTATTGTCTGCTTGCTTTTGATGATTCCCCCATATACTTTTGGATTTTCTTATTCTTTTCCTTGGTTTAAATGCATCAATGTTGCTTAATGTTAGCATATAGTACCGGTCAAATTGCAGCCTCCTCATTAGATTATCTAATGTGACCGGGAATTGAGTAATGTTTCAAATGACTAATAATATTGCAATAAGGGGCATTTTGGTCTCTTTTGTTATGATTATGATAGCTTTACACACCTATGATTGTTTTTTCATATTGCTTATACTCATGAATCTTAATAGAAGGGACAACAATCCAGTCACTTAATAATTAAATCTGTAACCACATTTATATATTCATGAAAAGAATCATCATCATCATTCGAGCCTTATCCCAATTATTTGGTTCCCCTTGCCCTTTAAGAGCCTTCCACTCGAACCAAATCGCCTGTCTTCACCGATGTTCTAGGTCAACGCTGCACATGGTTAGCTCACCTAAGTCTACTTTCCCTCATCTTATTGCCTATTGGAGCCACCCCTAATTTCCCTCTGATGTACTCATTCCGGATTCTATCTTTTCTTGCCTTGTCACTCATCCATCTCAACATTCTTATCTCAGCTACACTCATCCTATGGATATGTTATTTCTTGACTGCCCAAAATTCAGTCACATAAACCATGGTTGGTCTTACAGGTGGCCAATAAAACTTCCCCCTCAGTTTCGTTTGTATGCCACGATCACATATAACTCTGGAAGAGCATGTCCACTTCGCCCACCCAGCTATAATTTTTTGTGCTACATTTTCCTCAATCTCTCCATTCTCATGCATTATCGACTCGAGAAGCACATCTTCCTCAATCTTCATGACAAGAGTATAGTGGGAAATTGGGATGATAAGCTGTTAAGCATCATGACAAACTCTAGGGTATACAGTATGATCTAATTCTACCTTCACATTAGCATAACTTAGAAGGATGAAATTGGATCTAGACACTTCCACCCACCTACAGTGATTTAGAATACAAAAAAGAGAAAAAATAATAAAACACACACACATGCACACACACACACGCACACACACATATGTATGTATGTATGTATGTATGTATGTATGTATGTATATGTGTATGTATCTCTAATGCATATATATGTATATAATGCTTTTCCCATGATGTCAGGTATTGTTATTTAAGAAAACCTTCACGCAAATTCGGACAAGACTGATTTAAGACCAAGAACCAAGCCTATGCTCAAGATGTGTCAAAGCCAGGGTTCCAAGAATCCAGATAGAAGAAATACACTCTCACCATTATGGAATATGAAGCAGTTTGGAAGCTCGAACCATCTAATCTGAAGTTCGTCCTTTGCATATCGTGGAAGTACACCGAAACGAGCCTTCTTTGTATTATCAAACGTGAAAACAAGCTTCCCCTTTACCATGTCCTGAAAACGAAGAATGGTATCGATTTTATTAATTGGAGAGCCTTAACATTACTACATGCCTAATTCTAGTCCAATGCAGCTCCTGATGAATCTGAAATAGGTGTTTCAAACCACCAATATGTTTGCAATAAAAAAGTAATCAATCCACAGTAAACATAAGTACAATAGATGTAAATGACAGGGAATAACCGGACAGATAAAACAATGGCACACATATGAGCAAGAGATAGAATAGAATAATCCAAACACTCTATAGAACAAAATGGAGAAAGCTCCAATATATTGCCTACCCTTTCCAGTTTAGACAGGAAAAGAAAGAAGATACGCAATTCCATGCTCATTTAAATATAATAAGCATCAGGTGATACAATATGCAATGGCCAATGTTGAATTACTAAAAAACCACAACATAACATGGGAAAGAATATTAACATCCGATAGACTAAAACATAGCCAGCCCTTTGTCAAACAAAACGAAGGATGGGGATGGAGAGGAAGTGGGACCCAACATGGGTCATGTCTTTCTCTAATAGGTCCCATTCTCTCCATCAATTTCCATATGTTTAACATCAATAAAAAGTGATTTTCCGGAGCCCCTCAAACTACAATAGTGTTTCCCTAACATGTAAGAACAAAACCAGCAGTTGATTAGAGTCGCTTATAGCCCAGATGCTACAAAGGGCACAAAACAACTCAAATAAACACACATATTTTGGATAAATTTCATGGTGCAACAGGGAAATTACTAAAGAAAATATGATGGTTAAAAATGCTGCTAAGACCCCTAGAGTAAAAACACATAACTGAGAAAATACTTTCCACCATCGAAAGAAATCCAAAATTTCCTGGAAAATGACAACTAGTGAACATGATTTATTGTTCAAGCATGTCAAATGTGTTAGAGGACATGGTATAAGTACTGTTAACCTCCTGTTTTTGAGAGAAACTGTCAACCCCCTGTTAATTGTGTTTTTCACTCCAGATGCTTCTAACTCTCAACTCAGAGCTTTCTCTTCGCATGAAAGATGCAAGATAAAACTACTTGACAGTAATTTTGTTTCCCACATTTTTTTGCAAACAAATATAAAAGAAAAACAAATTTGGTTTGGAGCCCATGGTTCAATTAAAAGGGTCTGTTGTTGCAAAATTGGCTATGGGTTCGAAGCCGTCTTTACCTATCAAAATGTCGGAAAAAAAGGAAATACTCAAAGTTTGATCTGATTCATATCTAGAAGGTGGTACCAACATAGAGGCTGTGGGTTTGAACTCAGACATTACTATTTAGGAATTGGCTGTAGGAAAATTATGATGATGTTATGCCATAAAAAAACAAAGATAGTTGTAACTGATATCCTATTAATTTCAGAAAATTAAGCAGAAAGCATCTTTCCATAAAAAATGACACACCTTTGGTCGAAAGTACAGAGGCAGATCCATGAAGATCGCATAGTTTTCAGTGATGGCAAAATCATGCATCATGACAGGGTCTGATATCGTTATGGGAACCGGATCAAGCATCACACCTTTTTTAGTGATCACACGATATGTAACATACGGTGGCGTATGTGAATACCCAAATGTAAACATTTCTCCTGCATCCAAGATTGCTAAAAGTCAGCACCCATATCCTTTTTCGTTAGCTTGTATGTGCACTTTCTAAAATTAAATGTAGCAAATTTTTCCTTTTCTAAATACTGATGTCACCAAGGATGCGTTGCAGTACTTTTTTTAAAAAAAAAACTTTCATTTTGTATGCCCTGCCCCACCCCCTGGAAAAAAAACAAAAAAAAGAGGATTTGTTTAGTTAACAGCAACCAACATTTTCTTTCATGTGCATTCTCCTATCAGTATTCCATTTGTAACAATCTTGCATCTCGTTTAACAAATCAAATATATATAACTGTTGCATTGGGTTCTCCAAGATGGGAATTTACCAGTGAAAGGATCAACCTTCGGGTGAGCTGTGAAGGAATGTTGCAATCTCTTGTCATAGTCCAATAACCCAATTGTTTGCAGATCACCATCCTCAAGAACCTTAATTACATCTGTACACAGTGGAAAATATTTGGAACCAGCTCCATAAAAATGACAGGGACGTTCAAAAGTGACCATAGTGACCTTGATCCGCATCATCAACAAATAGTTAAAAGAAACTATACTATAATCCATTGTTCTGTAGAAAACCATAGTCCACTGGGGTTATCACTATCTGGTGAAATGATGGGCAACCTTTTAGAGAGAGACCCACCATTGGGATCATGTGGTCCCACCGTCTCTTTATCACCTTCTATCATATCATTGGATTTTAATGAACCAGTAAACAATAGTCTCGCACAGCCCCTTGGAGTAATAGACATTCCCATAGTTCAATTGCATCATGGACTCTCAAGGGTATCAGGATTCTACAGCTACTTGCTTCCTAATTACACAACTGAGAGAGTCGCAGAAAGCTAAGCACACATATGACTAGATTTGGTTAGCTGGTTAATTTGGGTTTACTTTTCGCAGTGTAAAAAAGCATTCACCTTTTTGTACATTAAAAGGATGCAAATCCAGTTTAGTTGCCCACCAATCCAATTTATATGTTTAGCTTTTCTGTATATTATATATATTTTAATGACCAAAATGCCAATGGAGGCCATTAAACATATTCCGAACAACAAGCAAAAGTGTACCCAATCAGATGACAATGACTGGCATCTAAACACAAGTCATACACAACACCATCGCTAGCATTTTGTTTAATAGCAGCAACTGGGAACTATATATTGATGACTTAATATCTTGAGACAAAATGATTCTAATTGCCAATTAAGATACCATTTGCATAGTTCATTCTTCTGGAAAAAGACCGTCCCGTCATTGCTAGTTATATTTTCAAAAAATGTCATGTCTACTAACTCTTTCAAAAATTGGGCTTCAATTTCACATGAAAAGGAAGCCAAAAGTCAAGCAGTAACTTACATGGTTTATCTGCTTCTGAGAGAGCCAAAAGTCTCCCCTGATGAAAAATGAGAGCTGTATTCCCTGGCATTGGATCACAAAAGATAATTTAACAACTGAAGAGCCAATCCTAAGAGGCAAAAATAAGGAATGCTACGAGACAATAAAGGATGCACCAAATTATTGGCACACGAAGGATTAAAGACCTCCTAGAGAGTCCTAAGCTAGACTTAAATTTAAAAAAAAAAAAAAGAGAGGAAGAAGAAGAAGAAGAAGAAAAAAAGTAAAAGTAAAGGGGATACTACGTATACCCTCTACCTAAAAGATCCTATAGATGGGGACCCCTTGACATTTTTTCTTTTGCATCAAATCCCTCGACACTGTTTTTCTTTGCATCTAGCACACTAAGTGAAATGTTCAGGCAATCTAGGACAAAATGTCCTTAAATAAATAAATAAATAAATATTAACCCAAGAGTTTGGCACTCCCAGTTCCGAACTGACTTGAGGGAATTTTTGAGTCTCACTCAGGGTGGGGGGAAGCAAGAGATTGGGGTGGGGGTGGGGAAAGGCAGCTTTTGCTTTTTTGAGCAGGGAATGTGTGGGGAAGGGGCTGGGGGGAGGAGTTGGTGGTTGGATTAGATGCAAAGGGTAAGTCAAGGGATATCTTCGTGTGAAATAAAGTATATCTTCGTGTGAAATAAAGTTTGTTCCGGGTCCTATTGTAGGATCTTTTAGGTAAGGGGGTATATGTAATTGAAGAGATTTATGGAACTCAAATAATGTATAATGTTGACTTACCTGTTCCAGTTCCATATGAAATATCTAGGACTTTCAATTTTGAACAAAGCACCTGCATGTATACAGAGAAAAGTCCAAAGACACCTTTGATGTCTCCAATCTGCATAAATCACAACTTTATTGTATTACTTTTAAATGGATTTAGATGGTGGCAGATTAAGAGAATGTTTGATCCATATCAAAGCAAGTTCCCTCATTATTTCTTGACAAGTGAATTATCTATGACACCCAAAATTAGATTATGCTTTTAAATCAAGATGACAGTGCAAACTCGATGTATATGAACTAGTGAAGGAAATATGCATAGAAAAATAAGGAAAGATTTAAATCAGAAGAATTTAATAGGAGGACATAAACAGATTTGGCAGAGATGCAAATTTTAAAGTTGAAAGCCTATTTTGATTGAACCAACGAAACTGATCCAAGCCAAAGTTGGACTATTTGATAACTTGCAGCTCAATTTGAAAGTGTTAACTGATATCAGTTTTACAAGAAAAAATCAATGTAACCTGCTCTCACTAAGCCAAGGATATCATATTATCTTTAAATAATAGCATGGAGATCCCAAGAGCAACTAAGAAAGATGAATGATCCTGTTTAATGAGTGATAGTTTGCAATCTAGCAGAGCGGAATGATATTGTATGTGAGAAAACTAATCAAATCTGATCATGGTTTCCAATACTACGCCTAATTATTACCCCAAATAATCCCAAATGGTGTCGAAGGAATACTGTAATGTTGAGGCATAAATAGCGTTGCCTTAAATTATTGCCTGTCTTCAAAAGTTAATGAAATACATGGTTACCTTCAGAAATTTAGCTCGTCCAAAGAACTCCTCTTGCTTAAGGCGTGATGTCTTAACAAAGCGTGAAACATAGGCTGCTTTGCCATCTTTGATTCTCATGCCATGCACCATTCTGCAGCTCTTTTGAGTAATCCATTTAGTACAAGGAAGTCTATATATACATGAAATCACAATCTCCATATGTTGCATTTCGAAACATTATACTTTTTAAAGTAACAGTTGTTGTCAACAGTAAGAAGTCTAAAGAGAACTCATCACCGCAGCTAATCAGTTATGTAGCACAAAAGCAACCTTAACCAAAATGCAGTTGAGGATGAGGGGTATAAGAAGAAGATACGCACCCATCTCCATCAAACCTGCACATAGGAAGACAAAAGAACATGTCTATTGTAAGCTTGAACAGATTTATTTTTCTTTTATCAGTTTTACAAGAAAAAATCATTGTAATCGACTCTCAGTAAGACAATTGGTGTCAAGCAATAAACGCCAGGCTCTTTTGACATACATAAGGTCCAATGTGAACAGCATTTATTTAAAGAGAGGGAACAGTATTGAAAGAGAGGGAACAGCCTGGCCATTTTTAAAATCATGCAAAACCATGAAGTGTATTATCATCTAAAATTTAAAATGGACTTGATTGGACTATAAACAAAAATAATGTACTACTAAGAAATGAAATAGAATGAATATCATGTTAGTATAAAAAATAGTTTCACTAATCAAACAGAAAAGCTTGCACAGATACCAATAAGGTAAAAAAGGAGGGAAAAGCCAAGGAGATAGTAAATTTTTTCAGTTTATTTGCAAGAAAATGTCATTACGTATGCTTCACTGCTTCAAAGTTCAGAGGTCCTTTTATTACTGGCCAAGCACATTGAAGCACGCAGACATGATATACACACCCATACATGCACATATTTGCACGTTACATGCATGCATACATGTAAATACACATGCATGTGCGTGCGTGTAAAATTCTTAAAGCTAAGAAAAGGTGAGTACCAGTGATAGCCCGCCACAGGAGCAAATTTCGGATTGGGACCAACTCTAACAAACTCCCCATTCAAGCAATCCTGTTCAAGTGAAATCACCCAGAAAATTACATATTTTCAACTTAATCATCTCAAGGTAAGAGGTCTTCAGAGATAAACTTAGACTTTAATTTATTTGAGTTCATTTGAAGAAGTTCCAAGGGCTTGCACAAAATTTTGAGATCTCTTCCCCTCTTCCCACAAGGTCCCCCACACCCCCCTTCCCCCCCCCCCCCCCCCCCACACACACACACACACAAAAAAAAAAAGAAAAAGAAAATACACACACACACACAAAAGAAAAAGAAAATACACACACACACACAAAAAAGAAAAAGAAAATACATACACACACACACAAAAGGATAGCTATTCAGCTATGTCACTTGGACACTCATGTGATTCCTAGCATGTGTTGACAAGCCAAAGAAACGACACCTCCGTCTAAGACTTTAAGAACTTAGACAATTCTCCTTAACCTTTAATTTTGAAATGTTAATATGAAGGTACTGATGTCACCTAAAATCCCACCTTCCTAAATGATGTATGGGCACATGTCTTTCTAAAAGGCTAAACTTTTGGTGTTCACATTTCTGACATGCATAACCGACACTAACACTCGTATAAGCGTCTTCATAACTCATTTACAGACAGATGAGAGAGAGAGAGAGAGAGAGGAGGAGGACACAGACAAGGAGAAGCGGTAGGACGAGGAAAAGGGGGAGAAGAAAGCAACCCAATATAGGAAAATTATTCTCAAGAAAAAAGAAAACAACAGAAATTTCCCAATTATAGAAGAAATAAAGGAAAACTCGATCTAAGATGCTGTAGGAATTTTTCTTTAAAAAATATATCATTAGCAAAAAGAAAAAAAACCTCACGCAATGAGATCATTGATGAAAGAGTCTGAATTCCCACAAAATCAGAAATAAAAAACCAAAATTGAACTTTCTCAGAAAATCCTACAATTACTAAAAAGGAAAAGAAAGACTGAATTTCCATTACTCAAATGCAAAATTACAATGTAAAAATATAAGATAAAACGTAATAATAAATCACCAAACATTTTCATCTACATTCCCAATTTTAGGAACGAAAATTTTTAATGTCAAATAGGAGTTGGACCAACACCGAAAAAGCGAAACTAAAAAGAAATTAAATTAGCTAGGTACAGAAAATTAAAATGAATAAACAAAAAAAAACCTAGAATATGTAAAAATAATAAGTACAATAATGGAAAATACCAAATATTTGTGGGAGAAATAAATCAGAAAATCCGGCATTCCGCAAATAAATAAATTCCAAAAATATTGTAAAAATAAAATAAAAGAAGATGGAACACCTGAATTTCCAACAAAAATCACAAATAACAAAACCAAATCCGATTATGAGTTACAAATAAACGAAGAAAAAGGAAATAATGAAAACGGAAATAAAAACAGAAATATCCCAACATTAGTGCTAAACCTGCAAACTAAAATATCATACCAACACCGATTAACGATCAAAAGCTAAATTCCTATAAAAAACCTAGCACATATAACATTCATTTAATTAGAGTCACTAACCGGTAGATATCCTTTAACAATGAGGTCTTGACAAGGGGGCGTCTCCACTGAAACTGGTGCATAGTTCCCGGAGAGATAGTAGTTCGGCTTCGAAGAATCGTACATGGCCCATACAATCAACTTCTCCACGCCATCCAAAACCTTCGAAATCAACCCCTTCTTAGGTTTTGGATCCACTATCACAACCCCATCTTCCACCTTCTCTCCCTCCACCATTGCTATAACTCAGAGAAACTCTCTCTCTCTCTCTCTCTCTCTCTGTGCAAGCTTCTACAGTCTCTCTCTGCCTATATATGCATAGTCACATAGACTTTCTCTCTCTAGAATTGCAGCAGGGACTGAGTTTCACAGCGAAAAACCAAACATTATCTGCCGCTGCTGGGCGCTTTGAGAGTGGGAGTTCCAGAGTGACATGTGGACAACTGTGGTCCTATGGTTTTTAAGGAAATCTCACAAGAACACTTTAATTATTGAATGTAATTCACATACGGATGCATCCGTAGCTCTACAGGAAGGTGCCCCGTCAAATTTGCCCGTCAAATTTTATCATGGTTATAAATTTTATTATGGTATATAATTTTGATGTAAAATGTTTTTAAATTTATTTTAAAATTTATTTTTATATTTAATTATAAATTTTAAATTTTTAAAATAGTTAAAATCAAATAGATCTATAAACATATGAAAATCTTGAAAATAGACGGTGTAGATAATATATTGTAAAATGTATTCTTTTTTAAACTTAAAATCTTTTTATTTTTCATAGTCATATATGTCGATATAATCAACAAAAAAAATTTTCAATATAAAAATTACCTTTTCTGATGAAGGGACATAAATAGCTCTACATTATAAGATAGCATCCTTATATAAACGTTATAAATGTTTTCCTTCTGCGATTCCCCCCTTGCAAAGGAAAATGTGCCAGATTGCCAACCCTCTATAGTATAAGCAAAGGCATACCTCTAAAATTTGGATGCAATTTCAATATTAAAAATCCTATCAAAGGCTTGAAAGTCCATGCTTAATTTTAATTATAAAATTAAAAAATAAAAAATATTGTATATTTAAAAATCTTAAAAATAGACGATTAGGATAACTTGTTGCAAGATGTACATATTTAAAAAGATTGTATACTATGAAACCATTTATTATTGTTACAATGAGATCATAATCACTCTTAGCTCTTTGATGTCAAATTGAATGGCTTAAAGTGTGTCACAAAGTTAAAAAAATTTTACACTTATAACTATCGGATTTAAAATTTGACGCACAAGAATGATTGTGACCTCTTTGTTGTAAAAATAAATATTCTCATCGTATACTTTTCTATATTTAAAAACTTGATTTTATTTATTTATTTATTTATACATCCATGCATCTCAAGGTGAAGATCATCAATTGAAAATGTTTTTCAACTTCAAAGCACTCTTTTATGCTTGGTTCTTAAGGTACACCTTACTTCTAAACTTACGACCACATATATACTTTTTCCAATTAGTGTTCAAAAAAGTATTGGAGCGTAAGTGTGCAAAGACCAATTTGGATGAAGGGTACGGTTTGTATAGAGCCTAAGCTCTAAACAATCAAATTAGAGCCTACCGTAAAATAGAGTAGAGAAATGTGGTTTCAATATTGACAATCTTTATGATAGCCTTAAAATATATTTTTATTTTTATTTATAAAATTTAAAGCTTCAAAAATATTATAGATCAATAGATCTATGAAAACTTGAAAATCTAAGAAAATGACAGTAAAAAATACATTAAAAAATACATTATTTTTCAGAAGTTGAAATTCATTTTTTTTCTCATGTCCATGCATCTTGATATGGAGATGATCAATTTGAGAATATTTGAGCATCAAAACAATCTCTTCTAGTGAAATTTTGGATGTAGGCTCTAATGTGATTATTTAGAGCCTCGGCCCTATATAAACTTTTCCCTTGAATGAATTGCCCTGGTCTTTTTCTCTTATGACAAGAATGGTTGTTCTCTTGTTTTTTAGGGTGAGGCGATGCTTTCCAAGTAGTGTAGAGGGTGATGTTGATTCTCTTTGAACATGTGAAAGCACAGAGGGTGGGTTAGTGATTGGCCAAAATGGGGTTACCAAAGGAATCTTTAAAGACTTAAGATTTTAATCTTTGGCTGATTGATTTTCGCTATTAGCTTTGTTTGGTAAGATTGAAAACTGAAAATTTTAGGGGAATATCATTTTAGGGGTCAAGCCATGTGGTTATATTAGCAGTTTTAGCAATAAAGCAGTTTTTACTTTCTAAAAAACTCTTTTATATTGATGAATCTCTTCAAGAAATTTATCTAAACCATCAAAAGATTTTGTACTCCGATAGGAGTATACAATCTGTCTACCCCCTCGGGTAAAACTTAAATTAGGAAAGTCTTTTAGATTTCAAATTTTGGGATGTGATCAATAGAACTTGGTGACCAACCTCCAACAAATAATAATAATAATAATAATTGAATCTCTCTATATGCCTAAAACAAAGGCATCCTAAGATTGCACAAAAACCATCCAATATTACAAGGGAAAGATCTAAAAGGTCTAAGAACTCCAAATCGTTCTTCTTCTTTTTTGAATTTAATAATATAGTTACACTTACATAGATCTAAAATTCCCCAAAAAGAAAAAAAAAAATCTCAATTAAATCTTTTGCCCAAGGGAGTAAACGTATAATATGCTTATGTAGAAGAATAGTAATATAGTATATATGCTCATCTAAACACCTCCTATGGGAGTACACCATCCATCTGCTCCCTCGGTCAACGCCTCTGCAAGGAAATATTTTTTAGGTTCTAAATTTTGGAAATGTGATCTCCAGAACTTGACAACCAACCACAAAGAAAAATAAAAATTCTCTCTCTACATGCCTTAAAAAAAGGCATCCCAAGATTGCATAAGAACCGTCCAATTTTACAAGTGAAAGATCCAGATGTTCAAGAACTCAAAAATCCTTTTTTTTTTTTTTTTGAAAATAATTGCATTAGATAGATCCCAAAATTTGCAACAAAAAAAAATAAAAAACTCCCAAGTAAATCTTTTGTCTGAGGGAGTAAATATATAGTATGCTCACACAGGAGCATCACATACATGCTCATCCAAACCCAAAAGATTTCCTATTTCTAAAAGAGTATGCCATCCATCTGCTCCCTTGGCCAAAACTTATGTCCGAAAAACTTTTAGATCCCAAATTTTGGAGATGCTAACTTTAGAACCTAACAACCAACCTCAAAAGAAAAAAAATTCACCCACTGCATGCTTAACAAAAAGATCAAGAAGGAGCAGAGAGTCCCTTGGGAACTTTGAGCTTTGTGGCGGGAGGTGATGGATTTGGTTGACAATGTAATGGTGTCATTTGCTCATGTTTACAGGGTGACTAATGCTATTACCGAAACCCTTGCTAAAGGGGGAATTTCTATTCGTAGCCTTTTAGTTAATGATGATGTAATCTCTTTTCCGTAAATTATAATAAATTTATTGATCTTGGTCAAAAAAGAAGAAAAGAAGCATCCAATTTTTCATGGGAAATATCTAGATGTTTAACAGCTCAAAAACCTTTTTTTTTCTTTGAAAATAATAATAATGTTATATTTAGATGAATCCTAAAGTTTAAAATAAAAATAAAAACTCAAAATCCAATTTTTTTTTTTTGAAGTAATCATAAAGTTATGGTACTATGTTTGTGGTCACACACACTCATATGAATGCTTCCAAACCTCATTACTTAGTTTACTTGTTCTTTTGGTTGCACAGTTTGAGAAAAAATAAAGAGTTTATAAGAATTAGCATCATTATGTCGGTTTACAGGTTAATTGTTAAAAATGTCTGAATTGAGTAAAAATGAAAACGCCTAGAAAGCCAATCGGCTCCAACATCTCCAACTCGAAGAAAGTTAAGATCTAAACTTTGGAACGATTTTACCTAGCAACTAAATGAGATGGAACTAGAAAAGCCATATGTAAATATTGTAATCATGTTTTTGTGGCAAATACTAGTGATGATACAACCCACCTTAGCCGTCATATTAAGGTTTGTCCTAAGCATCCATATCAGGATTTGCAACAATTATTAGTTGGGGAGCTTGAAAAGTTTGATCAAGACGTTAGTTATAAACCTCTTGCAAAGATGGTTATTGTTCAAGAGTACTCATTTTGTATGGTTGAGCACCATGATTTTAGAGAATCGGTTAAGACCCTTCAATCCAAGTTTACTATAGTGAGACAAACTACAATAAATAATGATTGCATCGCTCTATATTAAGAGGGAAAAAATACTTTTTAATATTTTAGAAAGACCAAATGGAAGTGAATCTTACCACTTACCTTTGGACATATAATCAATCTCTTGGATATATGTGTCTCACGGTGCATTATATAGAGAGTGATTGGATTTTAAGAAAAAAGATCATAAACATCAAATTTGTACCTTATCTGCACACAAGTTTAGTTATCTTGAATGCAATTGAAGGATATATTTTTTTATTGGAATTTGGACAATAAATTATGTGCTATTACTGTAGATCATGGTTTCAAAAAGCAGACCGCCTAGGCGGTCCAATGGGCTTGGGCACATCGTCCAGGCCTAGGCGGGAGTCCTGGGCGAGGAGTCCATTGGCGGCCACCTAGGCACATGGGACCCACGTAGGCGGACGCTCGGGACCCGCCTAAGCTGGCGCCCAGTGCCCAACCTTGGACGGCCGTCCAAGGGTGTTTTTTGTCTTTTTTACCCTTAAAATAGGGGAAAATGGGGATTTAAGTTATTGTGTGACCTAAACCTCTACCGCTCTGTGGGAGGTGCAAAGGTGTTTTGTTTGTCTTCTTCTTCTCTATTAATTTTCCTTTATTTTATTGTTTTTCGGTGATAACTAGTTCAAGATTAATTTTGGAATTGTGTTTGCTTTTCTTATAGATCGAATATAGTCTTGTTGTGAGGTTAACATCAGTGTAAGAAATATTGAATTGGAGCGGTTAACTGGACATGGGGTCAGAAGCGGTTCCACCAGCCTAATCGGGCAAGTCTTGGGCGGCCAAGAAAGTATTTAAAAAAGATAAAAAATTTAATAAAATATGAAAAGTACGTTTAAAACAAAGCAAATCTAAATAAAGTTGAAAGTTAATTAAAAAATGGATTTTAAATAATTGATTTGTGTCTAGGGGTATTTTTGAATTTTTTA
The DNA here is from genome assembly GCF_054954075.1 of Amborella trichopoda. Taxonomy (NCBI): domain Eukaryota; kingdom Viridiplantae; phylum Streptophyta; class Magnoliopsida; order Amborellales; family Amborellaceae; genus Amborella; species Amborella trichopoda. The sequence continues at coordinate 6,802,497 of NC_142338.1, forward strand.
AAAAAACATGGAAAAATGTAAAGTTAAGTATTAATGACCAAAACAATTTCCAATATTTGCCAAAGTTATGAAAAACATTAAAAATGCATTATAAATAAAATCTCTTATTTTTAGGATGTTATATAATTATTTTTGAATGTTTTTAAAATACTTGGTCGGTTCACGAAAATCGGCCGAAACCGGATCAAGCCACTAACCAGGTGATTAGAATTTGAACCGCTAGATTTTTCCGACACTGGTTAAGATTATTTCGTGAATTGTATTTGCTTTTCTTATAGATCGAATATAATCATGTTGTGAATGGAAACCTTGTAAATTACATTTGTAATGCAATTGTCCTAGTTTATGTGAATATTTTATTGAATTGTCAGTTGTCGATTGGTGGATAATGTATACGTTAGAGCGAAATGCTTTCTTAAGTTTCTTAGGAATGGTTATTCCGGACATCATTAAGATTGCAAAAGGCATAAAGAGGGAATAGATAGCTGAAAGGTTAGGGTAATGAGGGGGTCTCTATTGCTCAGTTGGTTCTTTGAAAGTCATTTGAGATCTTTGATGCAGCAGTAAGAGGTCTTTATGCAGTCAGTAGCCCCTACCAGTAAAATTTCCACTTTCGGAACTTTGAGGTCCTCATCCATTAAAACCCTTGTTGGCAAACATGTTGAGATATTCATCTATTATTAGAATTTGTGGAAGGAAAGGATTTTGAGCATCTTGCCTTTGTTATCTATTCTTTCGAGCATCGCTGATTTTTGAGGAATCATTTTCTATTAGTAGGATTATTTTTTTATCTTTTTCCTCTTATTTTTGTCCTATGGTGCTTGAAATATGATCATGGTTGATATCAAAAGTGGAATTTTTATCTTCCTCTTGTACATAATGACTCTCACTCATTAACAGTTAGAGAGAATTTGGTGTTTGATGTTGTCGTTTGATCTATCTGGACAATTATTTATAAGTCTCTCTCTCTTTGTGGGTAAATGTGCTTGGTAGCTCATATGTAAGTTTGCTCGGCCAAAGCCTTGCAGACCTGAAAACATGTCAACCGATTGGTGTAATTGGAAGATTTTCTTGGCTAATTTTTTTTGTTTTTTTACACTAGGATCTTTTAAAGCCACCAAAATTTTAGAGTTTAATTTGAATAACAGATAATTCAGGCCGGCTTTAAGAGATTACTTCTAGGTCGGGCCCAATGGTCAACCAAAGTTAAAATAACAATTGTAATATAGGAGAAACTGAGTGTGTGGAATTGGAAAAAATTCTCGCTTCTTTTGTTTTTTTTTTCCTCGTGTGTTGAGATTAATGGATGCTTATGAGTGTCTCTTCTTACATTCGTAATATATGGTCTTACAAATTCAAGGAGTGTTCCACCAAATGATAATAATAATAATAATTTTTTCAAAATAATAATAATAATAATAATTTGGCCGGGCTGGGCTGGGCCCAACATTTCATTGCTGGCAGGGCCGGACCTGGCCCAAAATAATAATTTTCGGGTTGGGCCTTACCAGCTGGGACAAAACTGATCCGGTGGTAGCCCTATTTGCGAGCCTTATGATGGGCCTTGACTGTTTTTTAATAAAAGCAATACTAAAAATAGGAACAGGTTCAATCTGTCTTGAATCCCTGGTTGGATGGTCCCAAAATTTGAATTCTTAAAATAACCAAAAAGAATAATTTGAAATAAGAATCACCCTCAACCCTCATCTCTAATATTTTATATTCTTTTTTTTTATTTTTTTGAAGGACATAGATAAAAAGTAGTGAAAAAAGATATGTTGACTTTTGATCTTACTAAAAGTTTATGTAGCCGACTCCAAATAATTAAGATAAAGCTTTGATAATAATGATCTTTTATTTTTCTTGAAATGTTTCCGACGGTTTTGAATCAAGGTGTTTTTTCCCGATTTAGGACTTTCAATGTCCAAATCTTTTAATTTTTAATTTTTTTTTGAAGGACATAGATAAAAGTAGTAAAAAAAGATATATTGATTTTTTATCTTACTAAAAGTTTATGCAGCCGACTCCAAATAATTAAGATAAAAGCTTTGATGATGATGATGATGATCCTTTATTTTTCTTGAAATGTTTCCGACGGTTTCGAATCAAGGTGTGTTTTTTCAATGTCCAAATCTTCTAATTTTTAATTTTTTTGAAGGACATAGATAAAAGTAGTGAGAAAATATATGCTGATTTTTGGTCTTACTAAAAGTTTATGTAGCCGACTTCAAATGATTAAATTAAAGCTTTGATGATGATGATCCTTTATTTTTCTTGAAATGTTTCCGACGGTTTTGAATCAAGGTGTTTTTTCCCGATTTAGGACTTTCAATGTCCAAATCAGTTTTCTCGTAACTGCACCACTTCCAAACCAGTCTTTCACTTAAGAAAAGGAAAAATAACCAAGAAAAAGAATTGGGCGACTCTATTTTACCAAAAGACCAGTTAGAACTTGATACTTCCAAGTTCCATGGGTAAAGTACAAGATGGAGGCATGGGGAAGTAGGGAGTCATGTTGGGGGTGAAGGTTTGTCGTGTACTTTCTATTATTAATGATTAAGGCAGGGATATAGATACGAAAGTATATATAATGAAATTATTTAAGTCACGATTATTATTGGCTATTAAATGTGAAATCGAGTGGAGCTATTATTGATTAAACATAAATCCTTGGCCATTAAATGTGAAATCGAGTGGATCCATTATTGATTAGACATAAATCCTTAAAAAAATTTCATGAACGTTGAGACACTTTAATACGTAGGATTTAACATCTAAAAGCTAAAAATAATTGTGACCTTGCACTAAAAGTAAATACTCTCGTAGTAATCCTAGACAATATGTACAGTACTAGTAATCCTAGATAATATGTATACCGAACAGAGAAGGAGGTTTGGGAATTAAAAAACTAAAATATGTAAACCAGACATTGTTGTCAAAATGGTAGTAGAGACTAGCGATGATGAGATGTTTTGGAAAGATATATGAATAGCCAAACATAATCTTTGGATAGGTAGTGGGGGAAGGGATAATCTTAACTCACTGATATAGAAAGACATTCTTCAAAATAAGTTTTTTATGATTGGTGGTTGTAAGTGGATATTGGATGATGAGAGAAATATATCTTTTTGGCATAGTAACTAGGTAAGAGATTGTTGTTTGAAAACAACATATCCTCTGGTGTTTGGGGTGACAAATCAGCAAGATATTTTGGTGTCACAGACCTTTGATTGGGAGGCTAAAGTATGGTCCATAAATTGCAAGTACAACAGTGTTCCAGACTCTTTGATAGATTGCTAGGGGATACTGTTGAAGCTACACCCCACAATGAGAGGGAAGATGTGTTGCTATGGGAGGCTAAGAAGGACAGAATTTTCTCAGTAAAACCAACGTATCATTTGTTGTTTCATGATAGGATCTGGTGGAGTAGGCCATTACTTAAGAGAATATGGTACTGGAAAGTCCCTTTCAAAATTCAAATCTTCTTGTGGATTTTGTTTCAAGGTAAGTCGCTTACTATGGATAAGGTAATAAAAAAGGGGAGGATTATCATGAATGTTTTTATTCAGTGCAAGTAAAATGATGAGAATGGGGATATCTTTTCCTTCGTTGTTCTTTCTCTTCTCATATTTGGGCATAGGTTTTTCAAAAGATTGGACATATGATGGTGGTGCCGAGCAGTCATATGAACATTTTGGACAGCATGTAGTTAGATTTTTTACCAAAGGTGGACAAGATGGTCTGAGAGATGGTAATAGTTGTTGTCCTATGCGAGATTTGGATAGAGCGTAATAGGAGAACTTTTGATAACACAACTTTAGATGTGGAAATGATTAAAAGAAAGGTATTGCAGTCGATTTGGAGCTGGTTCTCGATGACAAAGGGTTTGGTGTGTCCAAAGTGGATGTTGAGATTAATTTGCATAACTTGATGTTTCAAAATATGGCGAAAGTAAGACCAAAAGGTAGGTGGTGTTTACCTGTATTAGGGAGTGTCAAGCTAAACTTCGATGGAAGCTCATTAGGAAATTCAAGCCCAATTGGTGTTGGAAGAATATTGCATGAGGCAAATGGAGAGGTGATTTTTTGTTTTGCTAGCTCATGTGGAGAGATAACGGCTAATGAGGTGGAATTGGCTGCTTTAGAGCGTGGAATTCAGATTTTGAGTAAGACGAATATCAGAATACCATGTATTATTGAAAGGGGGTCATTGAATGTGATAAATTGGTGCAATAAGATATCCAAGCCACCATGGAGTTTAATGAAAAAATGGCTAAATATTATAGATATGTACAAGGGTTTCCAAGTCTCTTTTCAACATGTGTATAGGGAGGCTAATGACATTACCGATGGCTTGACAAAACGAGAGGCGACTATGCATAATCCGATTATTTTAGATGCTTTCCCTTTTTGAATGGTTGTAATCCTTGATTGATTAATCAAGTTAAAAGTAATATTGTCCCAAAAAAAAAAGAAGAGATATATTAATATAAAAAAAAAAAGATTTTGAATCTCATAAATAGTGCATCTTGCAACATATTATCTAGACCATCCATTTTCAAAATTTTCATATGTTTATAGATCTAGTTGATTTTAACCATTTTTGGAGTTTAAACTTTTATAATTAGATCTGAAGATAGATTTTAAGAACATCCTAAAAACATTTTACACCAAAATTACATGTTTTGATAAAATTTGGAGGTATGACTTAATTGGATTGTTTAAGGTTGCAACCTCATAGAAACCACACCCGTAAAATAATATATAAAATACTTTTTTGGATCCGATCGGGTCCGGATCTAGATTCAGATCCCATGTATACTTTTCAGATTTGGATCTAGACCCAAATATTCTAGATCCAAAACTAGATCCGGATCCCATGTATACTTTTCAGATTTGGATCTAGACCTAAATATTCTAGATCCGATCAGGTCTGGATCTGGATCCCACTTATACTTTTCGAATCCGAATTCAGATATCCAGACCCGATCCGACCCATCACAGCCCTATAACCCCATCCACTATGTTTTCTCTCTCTACTCAAATTTTGTCATGCTATTTAGTGAGAGAGATCTACAGGAATCAGGCTTGGGCTTGATTGATTACGTTGCTGACTATTTCAATCGAACGTCCCAAGTCCAAATCGTACCAATGAACGGCATAGACATGCACACATACATAGAGAGACGTTTTATAATTTACTGTTAACATTACTAGAAGATGGAAAGCAAAGTCCTGTCATAATCATGATTTGATCATAACATTTTTTTGTAAGGTTTTACCCCTAATAAGAAGTTCAATATTATTATCCATCACAGTTGTGCTTGCTGTTGAAGTTGCTCCTGTTCAGAAATCAAACGATCATGTATTAATAAAGTTGATATGAAAGTAGATATTGAAATAAGGAAAGGAAGCAACAGAGAGAGTAAAAGGCCTAGTCTAAAATATAGGCTGTGAGATCAACTTCCATGCTCAGAGAGAGAGAATGTCACAAACCTCTGAGACGAAGAAGGCATGGAAGCCATATGGAACTCTCTTGGGGAGTTCAATGACAGCGACAGGCTCCGGAGACATTGTTTTTGCATCAATCACATCGACTTCTGATTTTCTGCAATATCAATATACCCCACCATTACAATTTTATACTGAAAAAAATTTCAAAGAGATACGGATTAATGGGTGAAAAAAATTAGAAAGGAAAAAAATCATGCATGTTGTGCTCTAAGGAGCAAATTGAACATTTTCTCGAGCAAAAGCCCCACCTGGAAGTACTTCTTAGATATGTAATTTGGCAATCCAATATAGAATTATTAATTTAATTTTTTTATTTTTTATTTTTATTTTTTAAAAAAGACCTTCACATTCTTATACACCTAATTGATTAATTGTTCAAAAAATGGATGGTTTTTGTTCAATCCCAAGACGACGTGAAATTTCCAGGCTGTGAACGCAATTTACTTTTTTCTCAAGGTTGGTTGCTAGATTGACCAGGTCAGATCCCCAAAGTTTATGGTCCTACAATCTCCTACCCGGATTTTGACCTGAGGAAGCAAACATACATTTTGATCCCTTGAGAGCATTAAAATCATTTTGGAACTACAACCATGACTTACATGAGAATTCTCTCATTTTGCTAGAATTGAGAAAGACGGGGGTCACTACCCAATTAGTAGATAGTGAACTTTCTTTTCTTTTTTATGTGAGTTGATGTAATCCTTTTTCACAAATAAGTACTCTAAATTCTAGGGTTATTCCAACATAATGAAGATCAATGACCACTATAGAGAACAAATCTACCTTATTGCCCTGTAGTTTACCCCAAAAACCATTGGAACGTGTTGTCAAGGAGATGAGCCATTGGATCATATGCTATCCAGGTCACTGTAGGCAGTTTTACAGTTGATCCGGTAGCTCATTTCCATATCCCCATGATCAAACGGCTACCAGGATATATCCTACAATATCTTATTCTTTTTTTTCTCTGAATATTAAATTGAGAGATGGTAAGAATGGAACTCAAGTTGTAACATTATGGCATTCGCCACCTTGACCACCTTTGCCAAAAGCCCATTCTACATACATCCTATAATATTAGGATAGATTTGTTTTCTACATGGTCATTCCTCCATAACAACCTACTCATTGAATATAATGGTCTAGAGTAAAAAATGTCAAGCCAAAGGGGCGGGTGCCTCAACATAATGTCCCACCCTCCATTCCCACCATTAATATATCACAAAAAAGAAAGATAAACACATAAAATAAAGGAAATTTTTGATTCTTGGTGCAAACATCACCCTTTAGTTCATTCATTTAGGAAAAGTATCATCATAATAAATATTCATGCTTTTTTCAGTACTTTTCTTTTCACCTTAACAAATGGACAGAAGCCATTAAGCTAAAACTTGTAGCTATAAATTCTATGTGCATATGCATTGGCATGTAGGTGAGAGAGAGGCTTGGACTATCAATTGTGTGTGCAGCAGCATGGGCATGTACACGAGAGAGAGAGAGAGAGAGAGAGAGAGAGAGAGAGAGAGAGAGAGAGAGAGAGAGAGAGAGAGAGAGTACCCTGTGCTTTCATCATGCACAAATAAGATTAAGTAGCCATCATCCTCCTCTAAGGTGCTGCCAGGTTCCCTTGGCACGAATATCGCCTCTGAACCATATCGTCCAGGTCCCAAATCAAAGATACCCTGGACGTTCCCTCCGATCTCAAGCTTTGTCTTCCCACTATCAGGTTCAGCATGAAGATCAAACTTTATGATGCCTACCACCTTCAGGTTATCAAATACAGTCCCATAAACATATCTTTGTTTTCTGTGGTTGGCCATTAGCACCATGTTAGTACTTGAAACATATAGACCTTCGGAAAAAATGTAATACATTCAAATATCATCCAAAGAATCACAATATTTCATTAGAATCCTCCTTATATTAAATAACAAATGATCTGGTCTTGAGAGTGTATATTTTTGCTCCAATGGTTACAATGGAGCTTTTGTGTAACTTAGTTAGCTTTACTCCTTCCTTGAGAGTGTATACTGGAGCTTTTGTGTAACTTGTTTAGCTTTACTCCTTTTTTGAGACACATTTAGCAAGAAGAACTAAAAGAACCCAATCATAATATTTTACTAGAGGAAAACATATTGAGGACACACCTGCCAGTGTAGTTTTCATTGATCCGTGGAAAGTCCACAGTAGATGCAGACAGTTTTTTCTGTGTAGCTTCTCCAGTTTTCATATTGAATCTCATCTCATAACTGGAAAAAGGGAAGGATAAGAAGCATTCTTTGAGCAAAAACACCAGCAAGGATTAATACAAAACCATAATTGAGTTTGTAAAGGCCAAAAAAGGAAAGAAGAGGTTGATTGGTGGGTTTAGATTTGTGTACAGTTCGATCATGAAGCTGTCCACCTTTCCTTTTACAGATCCAGATGCTAGTTCCAGATCTGGGTTCTCAATGCGACATGTGATCAGCACAACTTCACTGCCATCCTCCCATGCATTGGCTGGTTAAGACAATCAAGATGCGCGTTGAAGAGTTAATAACTAAATAGGAGAATTTAAAATAACTAGATTGCCTCAAAGTCTAGAACACCTATGGCTGAGACCACAAAAAGAGAAACATAGGACACAAACATAACACATATTCAGGATCAGATTATGACCCAAGGCGATCTATGATTTTATACGAGTATTGGGATGGCTAAGATCAATAGGCAGGGGTCCAAAGTCCTGTTGGAAGAAATAAATAGAATATTTCTCACCATTATGGAATATGTAGCAATTTGGAAGCTCAAACCATCTGATTTCACACTCATCCTTTGCATACCGAGGAAGTATACCAAAGTGGGCCTTCTTTGTCTTATCAAATGCGTAAAGATATTTTCCTTTCACCATTTCCTGACAAGCGAAAAGGAATAACTCTAATCTTTACTTTGAGAAGTCATAACATAAGCCTTTACCTAATGCAGTATATCAGGGCTAATCCTCAAGAATTATGTGCTCCTATTTTAATCGCACCCCCACAGATAAGTAGGAGTAGACAATTTTGCTGGATATGAGCTTCAAAGGGGTCTCTTAATGATGATAGATACATATACTACATTTCAAGTGCAAATAATCCCCAACAATATAGACAAGTAAGACCACAATATCATGTATATCTACGAAACAAACATATCAAATTATTGTTAAAGGCATGAAGCTGAAGCAAGAAACTTAAATTTCATGGCACGTGGACAATTCTATAGGCAATGACTGATGTAGATGGCTAAAAAACAATTATCTAGAGTCCTGGATTGATAAATTCCACACATAAGCAAAAGGGATTAAAGAATTCGACACTTTAGCAGAAGGGAAGACATAATGTATGTCTCACTCTTTAGAGAATGATGCAGCCACGTGGTTAAGCTCTCTCATCTCAAGTCAAGAAAAGAAAGAAGAAAAGTAGATTACCTAAATTTTGATTATCAAAACATTAACAATTAGAAAAATGTCATGTTACAGAAATCAAAAAGGAATTATAACAAGTGAATGGTATTCTACTCATTGAGAAAACTACATACGGTTTTGAAGGTAGCACTGGACCACCTCATTACTTCCCAACCATCGATTTATATTTTCAATTCAAGTTATTTCTTAGTTTGTATTTCACTTTAAAAATAGTGGTAGGTTCATAATCTTTTTGAAGCAAAATGTTTCCATCTCATGTCATGCTAGGTGAAGTGCACTCATGGTCCATTGACTGATGAATATCACCTTAAAATGAAAGATACGATAGAGAGAGTGGTACCTTCATTGGTTTTATGTCCTCTTCCTAGGGTTCACCCCTCTTTCCATCAGTATCCACCATTTCCTTTGATGGCCCCAATGGGCTATGGTATTCCATAGCCCATTGCAGTAGAGTGTTAGTTTCATTTAGTCTCATGTGGTCAATACCTTTGGTCGGAAGTACATAGGCAAATCCATGAAGATAGCATAGTTCTCGGTGATGGCAAAGTCGTGCATCATGATTGGTTCGGGTATTGTTATGGGGACTGGATCAAGCATCAGACCTTCCTTGGTAATGACCCGATACGTACAATAGGGTGGTGTTTGGGAATACCCAAACGTAAACATCTCCCCTACATCCAAGATTAATAAAAAACATTACCATGTCATTTTCCATCATATTTGTAGTTTGGGTCATGTAATTAAGTATAGTTATTGTATTATATTTTATTAAAATCTATTATATCTAGGGGAAGTTTCCCCCATTATCAATCATTCATATTACACTTTCTGCTTTTGTTCTTTTTAGTGGTTTGTATAGTTCCTAGTATTGATGACACTGATAATAATTTTTATTAGAAAAATCCGTTGCATCCAGGGTGACTAGGGCATTTTTCCCATTATTTCTATATATTACACTTCTTTTCAAGCATGACATTTTCAATAAACAGAAATTATTCCAGTCCTTTCAGAATTGTTTCTATGAGTATTTCATTTAGAATTCTTCTTAAATCTCATTTAAATATTAACATGCATAACAATTGGCTTTTAATTTCTTGGTAGATTGTATAACTGTTGAGCAAGTTCTTGGGATTGTTATCGACTACTTTTTACCTGTGACGGGATCAACTTTGGGGTGAGCTGTGAATGAGTGCTGCAGTCTCTTGTCATAGTCCAATAACCCAAGTGTTTGTAGATCTCCATCGGCAAGAACCTTAATTACATCTGTGCAATGGCAACAAGTAACAAATATTCTAAATTGTGTGACTCAAGAGATAACAGAGAGAGAACGAAAATGTTTTGACGTATGTCAAGTTCTTCCAAGATCATTAGCATCCTTCCCAGCTAAAAAAAAGACACCAAGGTTTCAAAAATGAACAAATTGGCTCAAAGCGTTTGCAAGAACTATTTGTGCTTTCTCAAATGTATAGGTCCATTGTGCACAGATAGAAAAAGAAAGGCTAGATTTCCTGGACTTTTCTTGGACAAACTTCAACCCTTGAATTCCCTCACCCAAACCAACAACTACCAGACACAAATTTTAAAATTTGACTTGCAGAACCATAAGCAAAGAACATTTAACCTAGCACTAAATGGCAAAGGGTCAACAAAAAGTTGACTAACAAATTTCAACCAGAAGTCCTGGACATACAAATATATATATATATATATGAAAATATATACAGAAATGGATGGTAAAACAGAAGAATTCCCTTGTCTAAATTACCGAGGCCATATGAAACTGAAATTTTTATTCATGACGGAGAAGTTATTTTGAAATTTTTCTTCACAAGTCATATATGTTTCACTCCATAATCAATGCAAGAGAAAAAAATCATTTTCAATTGTTTACTGCCTCATGATGTATAGAGTATGGACTTCAAAGGCAAATCCTTGAAAATAATATTTCACAATTCCACATAAGAAAATATATATATATTTAAATACCAACCTAAAGTTATATTACTAATCCCTTAAATTGTTTTGCTAAAAGGAAGATAAATATGGTGGGCCATCTAAATCTCTAGAGGTGCTCACAAATTTTTGGACATCAAGTATCCCTAGCCTCTGCTTCCCATTATTTTCAGCAGGTTTAGTTTTGTCATTAGCTAGAGGCATGATGAAATTTCATCACAGAACCAGAGGGTTTCTATTCAATTGCAATCGAGAATTGGTGCCCCAGGTCCGACTTCAGTTGAGTGTCATACCTTTATGATTGAATCTTTGTCACTGCCCTTGTTAAATAACAAAAACTATCTTGCCGAATACATATTTGCAAACAGAGAGCTGGGTCAATTATGTCCAGAAGATCTTTAGCATATTAAGGGAGCTCACATTAAGACAAACATACAATATCCAGCTCACAAAATAGTTTAGTTATGAATTTTGGTTTCATTAGCATTAGTTATTTATTTTCCAGTGCCACTTGGACAATTCTACTCGTTCGATATGGTTTGGCAGCCAAATACAAGCCATGCCCAGGCACAAGTGTAGGCTAGAGCAAAACTTGAATTCAAATGAAATTTTTTGACATTTAAAACCAAGTACAATACCCCGTTTCAATAAGCATTACTTGTTTTGGTGTTCATTAAATAGTTGCTTTTAAATTATTAAGCTAAGCCACAAACTTTTTCAAACTGCCAGTCCTAACAATTTGAACATTGCTCATTCTTCAAGAAAATCTACAAAGTGTCCGATCGCCGTCCAAAATGCAGAGTCAGTTACTCTTTCATAAGAGGGGATATTCAAGTTTATGCAAATATAAATCATGTAGCTACTTACAGGGTTTGTCTCCTTCATTGAGGGCCATAAGTCTTCCTTGATGGTAAATGAGAGCCGTATTTCCTGGCATTGGATAATAAACACATATTCTAAATATTAAAATTCAAATCTAGCGAGACAACAATCATGAAACAACAAAGCTCAATACTGGAATTGAAATAGGGTACAATGTAGAATTACCTGTCCCACGTCCATATGAAAGATCAATAATTTTCAGTTTTGAACGAAATATATTCATATAGACTGTAAAAAGTCCAAATAAACCCTTGAAGTCCCCAAGCTGCACATCACAAACCCATGCTTAGGTTACTTTTTAAACTAGTTATATATTAGCTTGTAGAGAACATTTCATTTACCGCAAACTAAGCTCTTTTCTTAATATAACACAGTAAATTTCAATGTGCATGATAAGTCGAGTCTAAATAGTAACATCCCTCCACAAAAGAAAAAACAATAAAATAAAGAAACACAATACAAGGGCATCTCTAATAAGGAAAACTTACGTTATGAGACATGTACGAGTTCAATAAAAATGAAAAGGAATGCTGAAATTTTCATAGAACTGATCAAGTACCTATCTGCTGCAACAGGAAATTTAACATTTTTTATTGACTGGTGACGGGGTTACAAAAACTTGGTGAATTGAATTGGGAATCACCCAATTTGACTTGCCTCAAATAAGGAGAGACCACCATGAGGTCCTATTAACGAAAACAAAAGATTTACTTTCTCCTATGTCCCTTTTTCCTTTCTATTTTTAGACTTTACATCACACAACTAGAGTTTTTGTCTATTTTGTTACCATGTTACTGCATGAGGCTATTACAGTAGCGATACAGATAAATAAAAACTGTATAAAGAGTCGCTTTTTAAAGCAAGGTAAGCGTAAGGTTTTATCTCCTATCCCAAAGTCCCTGCAATGAACAAAACCATTCTACAAATTGATATTCTTATACTCTTATTTTGCAGTAGTTCATTGGAGGAATTAGAATGAGGGACAAGCATGCAAGGTTTTAAAGGGGTTGGCACACTAAATCTGATCAAGCTTTTCTTCAGGATAACATTTATCTTTTAGACAATCAAAGACCATACATAGCTAAAGGAAATTATGCCACTAAATGTGGAGCATTCTAGCTTACCTATAATGAGGATCCACCTCACAATAAGGGGAGAGATGACATGGGGTCTTTCACCAATAGGGATGCTCAAACTCAAATTTGAATGAATCTCAAAAGAATCCAACAAAAATTTAATCCAACAATCTTGAACTCCTTATGTGGGATGGGCATAGGTCATAATAAAATGATTTAATCATAACAAAATGCTATTAGGATTTCAAGATTTGACACCAAGCAATCATTGGATGGTGCACATAAGGAGCTGCTTAGAATTTCTTTCAAAAAATTTGGAATCTTCTTAAGGACAGTTCCTTTTAAATCAGTCCTTTAAGAAATCAAACTAAGAAATCCGAATAATGAATGACGCTTTTTGGTCATGGAATCTTCAGCCTCATTTCATAGCATTGCAACTCATGTACTTGTGTATAGTTTATTGTCTCTGTACTTCTATAAGAAACTTAACAAAACACCAATAACGCGGTCCCCATCGATGCAAGAAATACAAATGTTCCAAGATTGACTCAGAACAACTACTTTGGCTATCTATAAAATGTGAGCAAATCAATCCACAACCTTAGACAAGGATAATAATTAAATTCCACCATACAATAAGTTCCAACATACAAAAGTCCCCATGATATATGTAGTTACCAATCCTAACTTATTCTTACAACTAGTCATCTTTTCTTCAGGAATTTTCCCTTAGTTTATCACATTTCAGATAAACTTCATTATTCAAATATGGAATGTGGATACATTCTGCTGCTTTTGGCCCTGGAATTCCTTCAATTTGCAAGTCATTGGTCCTCCTCTGACATAGTCATTTTACTGCTATCTATATTTGTCTTAGCTCTTCGAAGGTGATGTGATTTTTTTCAATTCCAGAATTAAGCACAAGATTCTAGGGCTTAAATTTTGCATGTCATACCTTGAACTAAAAGTACTTGTACAAATATACTGAAATTCGAAAGAGTATTGCTAAACTACAAAATTCATCTCATTTCAGATGTATTTGATTATTCAAATATTGAATGTGGATACATTCTTGTTTTGGCCTTGGAATTCCTTCAGTTGGCAAGTCATGGCTTCTTATCTAACATAGGCATTTGACTGCTATCAATATTTGTTTTAGTTCTTGGAAGGGGGATGTGATTTTTTTAGACTGCAAGGATTAAGCATAAGATTCTAGAGCTTAAATTCTGCAAGTCATACTCTACAGAAAACCTACTTGTACAATAGTACAAATATGCTGACATTGGCATGTGAACTACAAAAGGCAGCATAAGTCGCTTAATAGAGTGTTCAGATATATCAGTAAGATAATATATCTCTGGGAAGAAGGCAATGCAACTGGAATACAATGCCTATACATTCAAGAATTGAATCATTGAATATGATAGTGGTTACCAAAACCGTGCTCATTCATTATCACCAATAAACTAAACTACAATGGGAAGCATATTGAAATGCTTCGATCAGAAGTAGAACAATTGAGTTGCATTAAACTTAATGAAGTAGATCAGAACTCTTTGAAATGGCATTCTTACCTTCATAAATTTGGGACGTCCAAAATACTCCTCTTGCTTGAGACGCGATGTCTGGACAAAGCGTGAAACATAAGTTGCTTTTCCATCTTTGATATGAATGCCATGTATCATTCTGCAGCTCCTCAAAGAAGACAAAGGAATTCATTAATTTCTAAACTGAGAATCAGTGAACAGACAAAGTGTTCACATCCACAATAAGTGTAATGTCAATTTTTTATCCTTTGTTACATTACATTCACTAACTATACATGCAGACACACAAAAGCTTAAATGCTCTGAGTGTGTACACAAAAGCAGCTTAAATGCTCTGAGTGTGTACACAAAAGCTTAAATGCTCTGAGTGTGTGTGCATGAATTTCAGCTTGGAAACATTACACAGTCCAAAGTACATGGTGTTCATAACACCAGCAAAGTAATAGAGAACTTGAGATCATAATCAATTAGTTATGCAGCACCATGACCATAAATCTAAAGGGAGTTGTGGCAAGGAAATGACGCACCCATCTCCATCAAACCTGCACATAAGAAGAAAAGGTAGTCCCTTGTAAGCTATACAAGATGGTGTGTTTCTTTCAAAAAGAAAAATATAATACGAAAACAATCTCTCACGGAGATCTTTTTAAACCAATTAGGATCAATGAATAAATTCTAGGAGACTGAATGCACTATAAATTTCAAGGTAAGACTGTATAAACCAAAAATATTAGCACTTACACAAAAAAGAAAACAATATCATTTTTTTTTTTGGGTAATTCAGTGGGGACAACAGGCCCCTACCCGTTTTTTCAATAGATTAGGAGTTACATTTTTTAAGGTGTTAGTCGGGCAGTGTTAATAGTAGGAATGGATACCACACCACAATGTAGTGACTAGGTGTAGGGATGCTACCACCGTGACCCCAGCCCCTTTCCTAACAATATCATTTAGTTTTCAAAAAAAATTTGGTAATAAATGACTAATACTGGTTATTAAGCCTAAAGGCATAAGGGAAAAAGAAGAATGCATGAAAATGACCGCTTCAATTTATTCTATGGGATAGCATCCACATGCTGATGCTCTAAAGGTACACAAGCACCCTTCCGTGTTTCAGATACAAAGGGAATAAAACGGATTGCTACCATTATAATTTGTATTTTAATTTTTAAATTTTTTTTTCTACACATTGGATTCACATTAAAAGTGTGTAGGTTTGTGCTCCACATCTTGGAGCAATAAAAATTATTAAAAAATATTCAAAAAATGCTCCTAAATATTGTAAGGGTATTTTAATCAATTTATTTTTTAAAATTTTTTTTTTCATTTTTCAGGCATGATGTTTGACATGACTAGTGTGGATTCCAAAAATTTCAAGTTCGTCCATTTTGTAGAAAAAGACAGAATTAGAACACTACATCCATTTTGTAGAAAAAGATAGAATTAGAACATTTTATATAATTGTAACCATTCATTTTATTCCACTCTAATATGAACCATAGGGAGGGGATGTGGATGCTACTTTCCCCCGGCATGCTTCAGTTTATCCATACTAGGTATCTTCATTCATGTGTCCTTTCATTTTCAAACACAAAAAGAATAAAAATTCCAAAACCAAGATGTACACACAATTGTATCTTTATGCCTGTGTACGTGTACAGGCTTACATGTCAACATATATATGTTTGCCTGTGTGTGTAGCATAGTTAGCAAGTCAGCAAATAGGCAAATCAATGAACTGGTAATAAATTCATTATAGTTTAAAAAATTACAGGCAAAAGTTCAGGGAAAAAATAAGCATTACCAAAATTACGTAAGTCAAAAAATTGTGAATTTTTCAGATTTGGCTAAAAAATGGAGTAAAAAATTGGACATATATATATATATATATATATATATATATATATATATATATATATATGACATAACAAAAAATTGCGGTATGCAATTATTGTGAGGATAAAATAAAGTTATTGAACAATAATTTTATGTTATGACTTCGAAGTATTTATCCGATTTGACAAATTTTTTAACTGACTTTTGATTCAACAAAACACATGGTATGATTCTCTACTATTATAGCACAAAACGTACAATGATTTTACTAGCATCATACAATGAACAGTCAACAACAATAGTAAGCATCAATTTACATTACCAAATAACAAAAACACAACCCAAGATGGAGTGTTATTTATTTTTATTTTTATTTAAAAAGAACGTCAGTATAGAATTGCAGGTAAGAAAAGCTCCCAAAAACTAAACATGTAAAACAGTGGACCATACAAATATTTGTGTTGTGTACACTAAATTACATAACAAACATTCCAAAAAAATAGTCAAACTCATATATACAGACATAATGTAACTTAAGGCTTCTTGTATCAATCTGTATAAGCAAATCCAAATATTTAGACCTTATACCTGAATATGCAATTATGATTATATATCATTTTCTCTTCCTCTTTGTAATGATGCTTTTGGTTTAGAGAAAAGGACGATTTCATTAGCTTACTCTTCAGACACAAATTTTTTTCTTCTAGGGAGAATTTCTTTTTCCTAGAATACAATTGTAACTAATTCATTGGAATAAGGTTTTTTCTGAAAGACGTTTCTGTTGGTGAAAACTTTGAAAAAATTTTGTTAAATAAAGAGAAGTTTTTCAAAATAAAAAATTAAAAAAAAAGGAACAAAATAAAATTTATAGTCCTTCTATTAAAAAACCAGTTACTGAAGATCTATTGAAAAACTTGGAATTTTTTATAGGTATAAGAGAATCAGATTCTTTTTTTGAAAAAATCATGTTTTTAATCGAAGATTCGCTAACAATGATATGTAGTAGATATTCACAAAAATATGCTAACAATGATATGTAGTAGATATTCATAAAAATATACGCATAGGTTATTTATTTTTTTTAGGCAGTTTAGTAGGGAAAGTGTCCCCTACATATAGTAGGAATGAAACTCAAGACGTTATGTTGTAGTACCCGCCATCTTGACTACCCCAGCCTTGATCCCATTCCTATATACATAAGTATTCGCATATATATATATATATATATATATATATATATATATATATATATATATATATATATATATATATCCCTACATTTATATGCCCATATATAAAGATATTTTTAAGTTTTTGAATGAACACATAATGATACATGTACAAATGCAATAAAATAATCTCTCTCTCTCTCTCTCTCTCTCTCTCTCTCTTTGTTTTTAGAGTTCAAACAAGAAATCCTATAGCTAAGGAATGAAGAGTACCAGTGATAGCCAGCCACAGGAGGAAATTTGGGATTAGGACCAACTCTAACAAACTCCCCATTCAAGCATTCCTGTTAAAGCAACATAACACAAAAAAAATAACTTAATAATTGCAAGATAAAAGGTCTTAAACTACAAAACATTAAGAAAAGTTAATTTGTCAGGAAGACCACAAAGCATTAAGCTCATTTGAGAAGTTCATTCAAAGTTCATAGGAAGTCTACATGTCCGTGATAGCAAGAGATATGGTAAATTATACAACCTAAAATGTTGAAATGTATGTGAATGAAAGAGAGAGGAAAATAACATGCAATTAAAAAGAGGAAAGGGAAATTTACACTAATATCCTCCAAAATTAGAATTTTTAAAGAAATCCATCTAGATGTACCTCATGATGTTGTTGAGGGATTTCTCGCTCATGCACATATATCACAAATCGGCCCGGACCGAATCGGTTCTAAGAAGGCATCAGTCCCAAACTCGGCCATGCCAAAAACCCCTTTCATTTTTTATTTTTTTTAGTTTATTTAGTATTTTTTTAGTTCCCCTTAATCTCCACCCCCATAAACCCCTATTATAATTATTATTTTATTTTTATCTTTTAATATTTTCTTGACCATTGATTTCATCCGATATCTTTTAATATTTTCTTGATCACAATCTGGTCTGATCCAGATTAATCTGGATTGCTGATCCAGCAATTAGACACGGATCTATGGGTGGGCAAAAAGATTTCATGCTAAGTCTATTTACTCCCTTGGTCAAAACCCAATTTAGGCATAATTTTAGGATCCTAAGGTTTGGGGATGTTATCTTTTAAACTTATGTGTTATACTCAATAGAAAAATATTTCAAAATTGCATTCTTTATAGGCTTGAAAAAAAAGGCCTCAAAATTAAATGCAAACCGTCTAACTTTTTGATGGTAAGATCTAAGTATTAGAAGACTCAAAATTCATTTTTTTTTGCTTTGGAATATAGTCAGGTGTCCCCCAACATTCTGAATAAAAAAAATCGTCCCAAGTTAATCTCCTGCCCGAGGGAGTAAATTTAATATATGTTCCTGTGGAGTATAGTGTATGTGTTTAGAAAGTAAGCTACAATACAAGACCCCAAGAAAAAAGAGAAGAAAATCATATCCACTATTTTTATAAACCCAAAGTTACAAAAGATATCTTCTAACCCCCTAGTCACTTTAAACCTATTTTTTAACCTAAAAAAATGTGAGAAAGACATGCTCTTTTTAAACCCAATCCTTTCTCTCTTCACTTATATACCCCAAATTCACTTATATACCCCAAACTTCTTTCTTTCTCTCTCTTCCTACATCTCTTACTCTCTCTCTCCTCCCATGTTTCTCCAAACACCTCTCTCTCCTCCCATGTTTCTCCAAACACCTCTCTCTCTCTCCTCCCGATAATCTCTCACCTCCATGAAGCCCTTCTCTCTCTCTAGAGGAGGCCATGGCCATGGCCGAAACCCCTACAAATGCCAAAAACTGGCGAACCGTAACATCCAAAGACCAAGAAACCCTAATTTCTCCATCATCCATTCTAGCATGTCCTTCCACATCAGCAAACCCTGCCCCTCGAAGATCTACGAGAAAGCTCGCGTTCAATCCAGGACATTCTGTCATACAATGCACAGTGAATTACGCTAATTCATTTGACACGCCCAAACCTTCTAAAAATGGGAGTTGAGAAACACAAGGTCCAGCCAAAATGTAGGGATAAACAAGAAAAATGAACAAAATTTATTGAAATCCAATGGCCATGGAGTTGACAAAAAGAGAAACCTGAGGCTTAAAAAGAAAAGAGTGTTTTATAAGAAGATTGTCTATGATGGTCCTGATCTCAATTGGTGATGATGTCTATGTAAAGAGGAGAGAGAATGCAAGCGTTGATGGTGAGGATCCAGAGGTCGAGGAATGTAGGGTTTGTTTTAAGTCAGGGAGAGCTGTGATGATCGAGTGTGATGAATGTTTAGGGGGTTTTCATCGCACGTGTCTCAAGCCTCCATGGAAGGAGGTACCCGAAGGAGATTGGGTTTGTGGGTTTTGTGAAGCTCGTAAAAATGTGGGGAGAGAAATGGAAATGTGAAGAGAAAGCAGGAGAGAAGGGGTGGGGAGAGAGAGAAAGAGACAAATTTGGGATGATGGCTTTTAGAAAAGACATGTCTTTTTAGATTTGTTTGGCCTAAAAAAACAAATTTAAATTAGCTTAAGAGTGAGAAGAAATAAAATCTACAATTTTTATGTCCCAAGATATCTTTTAAAACTTTGGATCTATTATCAAATGAAACCTAAAAATAGGGGATATGAAGATATTTTCCCATAAAAAAATTTAAAATTAAGGAAACTTGCTCCATGAGTCAGTGGGTGCAAAACCCCGCTGACTTTTCGTAGTCCATCTTTAAGATGGTCGTTGTGTAAAATGCACGGGCAAGTATGGACGGTGCCAAAACTATCCCCAAAAAAAATCATATTTCAAAGTTCAAAAAGTGTCTTATATATATATATATATATATGGAAAAGTCTTCCCAACGCCTATAGGCGAAAATGAACAATGATTTTGCCTACCTTCATCACCGTCCAAAATTAGTCGTACAGTCACGATTGTCTGGTAGTGTTTCATTTTTCATTTTTTTTCTACAAATCAGAATGATCTGAAATTTGAAGCGTATGTACATCTTAGTGAGGCGCACCTAATAAAATATAAAAAAAATAATAATTCGTGAAAAATAAATTGACCAAAATACCCCTAAAACTTTTTGGGGGTATTTTGATCAATTTATTCATGTAAAATATTTTTTTTATATTTTTTGTAGATTTGCCTATTTTTTATGAACACACTCTCCAAATTTCAGATCATTCCTATTTGTAGGAAAAAAATGAAAAATGAAACACTACTGGACAATCGTGACCGTGAGATGAACTTTGATCGGTGATGAGGGTAGGAAAAATCACTGTTAATATCTGCCTATAGCCGTTTTGTAGTATCTTCCGATATATATATATATGGGAGTCACTGCTGTACACCCATACGCAAATGGCCCAGATTGAATCTGAGTCATTCTGTGGCCGATCTAAGGCTCACGGATGTCCGATAGTTTTTGAATTTTAATTTTCTTCTACAAATCCAAATCACTTGAAATTTTAGGAGTGTGTTCTTCTGATCAAGGCGCATCTAATAAAAATATTATAAAAATAATAATTCGAAAAAAATGACCAAAATACCCCCCAAAACTTTTCCGTGGTATTTTAGTCAATTTATTTCATGTGAAAATTTGTTTTGATATTTTTTTGTAGATTTGGCTATTTTTTGTAAACATATGCCTAAAATTTCAAGTGATTTGGATTTGTAGAAAGAAAATTAAAATTCAAACACTATCGAACATCCGTGATCATTAAATCGGTCCTGATTCAATCTGAACCATGGACATTTACTGTAGCAGTACGCACCTGGGCGCACAACATCTTTTCCCTATATATATATATATATATATATATATAAGATCTACAGTACTGTCATTTGATGCGGAGTTGTATTTATTGGGTTTTTATATTTCAGGTTTTCAAGGTTATTTGGAAGCGTTTTTGAAGGAAATTATAACAGGTATGTAAATAGCAAGCTGTTGTAAGTTATTAAGGATTGAAAATTCGATAATAATTTAAACAGAATAATATGATTCCTATGAGGGGAACTATTGAGATATCTAGTACTACCCACTGGGCGTAACTAGTATTACCTATCTTAATATTAAATAAGATTTTAAACTGCATAACAGGCAAGCATATGTCATAGAAAATCACACTAGCATTCTTTATTAATATTCACATCTGCTTACAAAATGAAAACAGGGAAATATTACAAAGGAAAGAAAGAAAGATATTACATGAAGACAGGAAATAAAACAGAAATTTTAGAGAGATAAACAGGGAGATTTAAACAGCGAGATATCAAGGAGATTAAGAACATACTGAGCACATAAACAGTAACTGGAAAATAATTTCCAGTGATGAGGGCAATATGAAGGCAAATCTGTGAGATTACAATCACACATAAGTATAGAGTGAGGTAAGAGAGAACCTGGTTGAGCTATGAGGGCAATGATAGCTGCAGGTAGGAACTGTATGAACTGTTGCAGAGGTTCGGCTGTGAGAAAGGTTCAGAGTTCTGTAACTGGGTTTCTATTATGCAGAGGTCTGCAAGGTTCAGGTAACAGGGTTTTTAAGGTTCAAGGTTCAGAGATAAGTTGTAGAGGTTTACTGAGGTAAGTTGCAGAGATCTGAGGTTTGAAGATAAAGTTTTTAGGAAAACTCAGAGGTTTTAGCTAGACTCAGAGGTTTCAGGGGAAAGGCTCAGAGGCTTTAGTGGTTTCGGAGAAACTCAGAGGTTTCAGGGGAAAGGCTCAGAGACTTCGGAGAGAAGAAGAGAAGTTAGGCTCTAGTAGGAGAGAAGAGGAGTGAGGCCCTGCTTCAGACGAGGGAGGAGCCTCCCTTTTATAAGGTTTGAGGCCTTTGAAAGGAATCTTAATATGGGCCAGCTGGCAAGCATTAGTAGAAGAGGACAGAAGAGAGAGATGCCTTAGTTGGCAGATGGGGACAAGAAAGAGAGAGCGTCGGCACATCCTGACAAAGGAGAGGGGCCAGGGTGTCGGCAGATGCGTCCAAGGAGAGTGTCGGTAGAATACGACAAAAGAGAGAGAGAAGTGCTAGTGGACAAAACTTACGAGCATAGGGGGATGCTCTTTGTACAAAAAGACAAAAATAAAAAAGTAAAGCATCTATGCACAGTGGCTCTTTTGGCCTTATTACAATTTGAGTACAGTGTTTGTTGTCTGTGGTGGGACCCTTGTTTGTCCCATATGCTGTCGTGCTATTGTCGTTATTGCTTCTGGATGGTGATGTCATGGATGATCAATTCATGGTCTCTGGCTGAATTCGTCTAGATCATCCTCTTCCGGATCCGTTTCTTCTGGATCTGTTTCTTCTGAATCCTTCTGACTGAGTTGGAGGTACCTATTGGTGTGTAGTGAAGAGGACTGAACTGTTTCTTCGGAAGATGTGGGTTTTCTTCCTGCTTCAGCAAAGATCTCTTTCATTTGTTTTTCCAGTTCTTCCTTGGAAGCATGTGGGTTGGTTTGAAGCATATTTCGTAGGTAGGTAGGAAAATCAAAAGAAGTGTTTGGAGTATTTGGGTTTTCCTGGTATATAGGTGCTTTGGGTGGTATTCGTTTTGGAGTGGCTTTGGTGAGATCCATTTGAAAGATATCCCACCATTTTACAGAGATGGTTTTTCCCAAACGTGGGATGTATGTATAATCATTGGAAGTATTGGGTGATATGGTATAATCCCATTTCATAATCCAAGGGATTTGGTATAAGGCCATAAAGTAAAGGTGAGTGTCAACTGAATTATTGATATTATTGTATTGTATAAATTGCTCCTGCAACTCCTTAAAAGCAGGAGGTAAAATCATAGCAGTTGATCCCCACAAGAAATACCAGTTTTGAAACCAAGTGGGGAACCTTTCAAAAATTGGTAGCCGGAATTGTAAATACCAGCTATGAGTATTGTTAGGGTTTTGATAATAGAAAAATTTATGCCAAGCTTCTATGTACTCAGCATATTTGAAATACTTATAAGAAAATTCAGGATTTTGTAATTTTTTCCCCTGTGCGGGATTAGAACCCCACTCAGTATAAGAAAGCAATTTCTTTATCTGTACTTTTGAATAGGCTATGATTCGGGTATTCTGTTGAAAGTAGTGGACAACAGAGATGGACCCTGTTTCCATTAGAATGGCTTCATAATATTCTCTGGTCTTAACCCCATTGATAGGATTAAGATGATTCAATAGGTATAATGGTGCAAGCTTGCTTGGGTCCATGTGAACCTGATGTTCATCAATGGTAATGTCCATTAAAAAGGCTCTTTCAATGTATTCGGATCTTGGAGTATTGGTAGGAAGAGTGGATTTGGATTGGGCTGGTGAAAATGTAGGAATTGAAGTTCGAGCTTCTGGGTATGTAATTTGATGAACTGGTGATTGAGATGGTGAACGAATATTAAGGGGTGAAGGTTCCCCTTCATATGGGACTAAAGAATGCATGGGTTGTTTACCCCGGCGAGTATTGCCTCGGGAGCCCATATTTAAGGATGAAAGATCCTTATCAGATAGGTTATCTTGGAATAATTGAAGTGCAAGTGAAAGTGGTGATTCGTCGTTGGCGTCAGTGTTGCCCCCCCTGCAAAAATTCACGGGTCAGAAAATCGGGTAAAGAGTTAGAGGACCCGGGAAGATGTTCAATAGAGAAATCGAAGGCAGAGAGAATAGCCTGCCAGCGGGCAAATATTTGTTTAGAAACCAAATTTTGGACATCTTTTTGCAGAATATCTTTTGCGGCTTTGCAATCCGTACGGATAAGAAAATGTTGATTTAAAACATCACTTTGAAATTTTGTAACACAATGGACTATGGCAAGTAATTCTTTTTTAACCATAGAGTAATTTAATTGTGTGGAATTCCAAGCCTTGGATGTATAGCGTAATAATTGTTCTTTTGAATCAATTTGTTGTTTTAATATTCCACCAAGTCCTTTATCTGATGCATCACATTCAATGATTTTGAAAGCAGTGGGATGAGGAAGAGAAAGGCATTCAAGGGTTTTGACCTTACTCTTTATTACCTTTATTGCTTGAGTATGGATGTCAGACCAAGGAGGAGGATTCTTCTTGAGTCTATCATATAATGGTTTAGAATCCAAAGCAAGATTAGGATAGAAATCACTTACATAATTGAGGCATCCTAAAAACCTTTGTAGTTCAGTTTTATCAAGAATCTTATCAGGAAATTTATCAGCAAAAGCTATGGATCTATCTATTGGGATAATAGTACCATGGTGTATCATATGTCCTAAAAACCTGATATTGGTTTTGAAAAGTGTAATCTTTTTAGCAGAAATAACTAAGCCTGCTTGGCTTACAGCACGGATAAATGTATTTATATGTTTAATGTGTTGATCGATAGATTCAGAGAATATTAAGACATCATCAATATAGACTATCATGAAATGGTAATAAGAGTTGAATACATCGTTCATGATTTTTTGGAATTCTGATGGTGCATTTTTTAAACCGAAAGGCATTACATTCCATTCGTATTGTCCAAAGGGTACATTGAACGCAGTCTTGTATTTATCTTGTTCCTGGATCTGGATTTGCCAGTATCCTGATTTCATATCAAATTTTGAAAATATACAAGCTTGAGCAACTCTGTCTAATAAATCTTTTTTATTAGGAATTGGATATCTTATCCATTTTAAAACTTTGTTTAATGGTTTATAATTTATAACCAGCCTAGGAACTCCTCTTTCTTTTTCGGCATTTTTATTGACATAAAAAGCTGCACAACTCCAAGGTGAAGAACTTGGTCGTATGAGTTTTCGAGATAGAAGTTCTGCTATTTCTTTTCGACACAGTTCTAATAGATCAATATTCATTTGTATTGGCCTAGCTTTTGTAGGGATTTGGTTTTCACTAAAGTTTGATTCATATGGTAAGCTTATACTGTGTTTTTTCCTGTCCCAAAAAGCATTAGGATGGTCACTACATATTGATGTTTCTATTTGTTTTTGTAGTGCTTGGATCTTTTGTTGTATTGAAGGCGTTTGTATTTGGTCTTCAATTACTTTATATTTAACTTCCTGTTTTAGTGTACAAAGAAATTTTTCTTTGTCTTGTAATTGACTTTTGACATTATTCAATTCTTTCAATTTAGGTTTTTGTATGAAGTTGAAATGTATTGGAATATTTTGAATTGTTGATGAAATTCCTTTTTCATCAATGGTTATAGGATAAAGTAATGTTAGGAAGGGAACTCCTAAGATTACGGATTGGCTTAATCCCTTAACCATAATAAATGGTGTATCAATACATTGGTAATTATTACATACAGAAGCATTAGATAATTTATATTTGATAAATAATCTACTGCCATCTGCTGTATTTAATATCCGAGTAGTTTTATCAAAGTATGTTGAAGGTACAAGTCCTTCATTTATACAATTGAGATCAGCTCCTGAATCTATAAGGGCTGTTGTTTCAAAACTATAGTTTTTTGCAACAATGATTTTGACTTGGACAAACCATTTTTGTACAACTATTTTATTTATCAAGTTAACTGAAGGAGTTGGTATTATTAATTCTTTTGAGGATTCAATAGTTTCTATTGGGTCTATAGTTTCTATTGGATTATCTGTGATCAAGTCATTGAATTCTATTTCATCTGTCTCGGAATCTTGTTGAGACATTTGTTGTAATTCTAGTATTTGAATTCTTCCTTTTAATTGTACTATTTCAGTTTTTATTTCTTTAATCTCTTTTTTGAGATCAGATATTGTAGGTTCTTTTTGAGAAGTATGTTGGTCACTTACTCTTTTGATTATAGCAGAGAAATTATATTCATCTGGATTTTTGATAATAGGTGATTTTGATTTATTTTTGGTAATATTAACAAATTGAGTAATGATAGCTCTTTTTTCATCAGGATCAGTTATTTTATCTATAATGTCCAGAATAAAATTATCTTCCTGAGTGAGTGTATGAACATTATGTTGAGGTAATGGACAACTACAGTCTTCTGATGATTCTGTATTAGTTTCAGTGGAAGAAGTATCTGTTTCTATAAAATCAAGATCATTACTGTCTAGATCTTCTATATAAGATTCACTAGAAGTAGAGGAGGAAGAATCATAAGATATTATAGTTTTTAATTTTGATTTGGTTGTCTCATCTAAATTTAATGACTCTATTTTTTTCTTTAACTTACATTGGTGTTTATAATGTCCTATTTTACCACACTTATAACATACCGGTAGTTTTTTCCTTTTCTTGGTATTTGGGGAAAATTTATTAAGTAATTTTCTTTTTGACTTTTTATAATATTCTTTGTCCTTATTTTTCTTCTTGGTTTTATATTTTTCTTTTTTGTATTTTTTCTTTTTCTTTTTAATATAATCAGGCATATTTTTTCTATCTAAGTAATAGCCAAATTGCTCACAGAAGTCTCCAAGTTCTTTTTTCTTTGTGAGCTTTTGTTTATCTATTTGTCTTTTGAGTTTCATATCGGTGCATAGGGCTAAGCCTTCTGCACATATTTCTGCGGAGAGTTCTCCTAGTGTATATGATGAATATACTATTATTCCATTATGTTTCTTGCGAAGTCTTTCTTTGACTTTTTCTGCAAATAGATAAAGAAGACCAGCTATGAATTTTTCCTTCCAATGGTCTAGCTGGCAATCTCCTCGTATTAGAAGTCTTGAGAAAAATACATCTTTATACCATTTATAATGGGACAAAGTAGGACAGCGTAAATTAGAAAGCAGATCCTCTGATCTTGCTGCTAGTAATGAGGTACTGCCTACAAAATGTAAAGTGATTGTATATATCAGGGTATTAACAGCATCACTTTCTGTATATATAACCTCTTGATTCTGTTCATTTCTTCCAGTCCATTGTCTAGTATTGTTTAAAATTCTTTGTTTGGTATCATCATCCACATAAAAATCCCACCATCCTCTTAACCATCCTGTAAATCCATTTACTATTGCTTTGGCAACTTCTTGATCATGGTTGCCTGCCATTTTATTTGCAGAGGCATACATGGTCATACGTCTCATAACATCTAATATTTTTAATTCTGATAGACCATCTATTTACCAATTGACTATTGATCTTCCAGAATAAGATACTGCCTGTTGTATTGAATCTTCTTCCATTTGAATATCAACAGGAGTAGGTCTCTTATGATATGGTAAGGCTGTTATGGGTTTCCAATATTTTCCATAAGCTATTTTATTGATGGTATCCATTAGAGGTGTAGTATCCATAAATGCTTTTTCTTGATTTTGGATTGTATCCTCTATTATGGGTTCTTCTTCTGTAAGCATCATTGTTTCATGCTCAGGTAGGATGGCTTTGCCTTTGTCAGATGACTCAGGTATTTGGGAAGTAATGGTTGGTGCAGGAATACAGTAGAACTATTCCACAGTGGAACTGTGCAAACAGTTACAACTGAAGAATTTGTAAAACTGTTCTTTTCACTCCATAGGTTAAGATAAAGATACATTTTACTATAAGAAACCAAGTGAGATTGACCACCAAGAAAGTTGGTCCGAGAGTTAAGACAAGAGACAAGTGAACGTCGATGCGAAAAGTACCGCCAAGGCCAGGAGAGCCGCTTAGGGAAAAAAGCTAAGGCCACTGACTGTCCAGATTGTCATTATCCGCAACCTACGGATGGCAAATCTCATAAAGAATCTTACTGGTAAAACTGTACCTTCATCTTCAAAACTTAGAGTTAAGAATAAAGAACAAATTATAATGAATGATATTGAGGAAAATATTCAAAATTGGAATATCCCTAAGGTACCAATACATGATGTCTATAATAAAGGATCATTTAAACTTAAGATGGGTTATGCCATCAAGACTGTAGAAAAAAGTCTATCAGTAACACAACATCAAGAAGACTTTCACCTACTCTCGAAAAAAGTAATAGAAAAACATAAAGAAAAGAATTACAAATATTTACACATTGGCCTCATTCAAATAGCCGTAAAACCTTTGACCGGACCAGGGTTGAACACTTCTGTGCTTGTATGCCTAAGAGATACAAGACACAATATATTCACAGACTCTCTACTAGGCATGGTTGAATCCAGCCTTTGTAGTGGTCCAATTTATTTTAATTGTTTTCCTAATTTTTCTGTTTCTTTAACCGACCCAAATATCCTAGATATATTGACAATAAATCTCAAAACACATGGATTCAATATGGTCCATGGTTCACAAAATCTAGCTATAGTCTATAGGATATACCTTCATCTTCAAAACTTAGAGTTAAGAATAAAGAACAAATTATAATAAATGATATTGAGGAAAATATTCAAAATTGGAATATCCCTAAGGTACCAATACATGATGTCTATAATAAAGGATCATTTAAACTTAAGATGGGTTATGCCATCAAGACTGTAGAAGAAAGTCTATCAGTAACACAACATCAAGAAGACTTTCACCTACTCTCGAAAAAAGTAATAGAAAAACATAAAGAAAATAATTACAAATATTTACACATTGGCCTCATTCAAATAGCCGTAAAACCTTTGACCCGACCAGGGTTGAACACTTCTGTGCTTGTACGCCTAAGAGATACAAGACACAATATATTCACAGACTCTCTACTAGGCATGGTTGAATCCAGCCTTTGTAGTGGTCCAATTTATTTTAATTGTTTTCCTAATTTTTCTGTTTCTTTAACCGACCCAAATATCCTAGATATATTGACAATAAATCTCAAAACACATGGATTCAATATGGTCCATGGTTCACAAAATCTAGCTATAGTCTATAGGATATATTATAAGGTCATGAATACACTAAGTCCCAATACCTTAAAACTTGATCAAAAAGATCAAACAATTTTGTTCCAAACAAATATAGAAAAATCTAATATGATAGTTCCAAAGACCATAAAATGGTCAGATATAATTCTACCTCAATCATGGGCATTACAAAATGCCAATCAACCACAAGAAATTCCTCAACATCATATTCCCAACCATATTATCGAACATACAGATGGAAATGTAGAAATACAATTTCAAACTACAAATTTACAAGTCCAAGATGATATTGACATCAATAGGAAGAGAAATAGTAAAAACAAAATACCAAGTAGAAAATCCATTTCTCACAACCCAAATATAATTCTATTACCTCCTCCTAATCAAATGTCTTCATCCAATAATCAAATGTCTTCATCCAATTCAAACATACAATTTCAAGGAACACATAGAACCAGAGATAATATTGTAATTCCAACATATGCATCATCTCATCCTACAACCTCTAATACTGAACCCAGTATAGAAGAATTACAAGACTTCCAAGTTTGTACATTACAACTGGAGGAAAATAATGATGATACTCAATGTTCAGAAGAATATATAGCAGCCTATCTAGCAGCCAAGCTAGAAAGGAAACAAAGAAAAATAAATAAAGCTTTTATTAAAAAAGACTATTTATCAGAAGAAAATAAAAATATCCGAGAATGGTATTTAAAAAGATTCCAACCACCTAGACTATTGGAATTACTACATAAAAAATATAATAAATTTTTACATAAAGAAAGATTAAATATAGGATTCTTTCACTGGCTAAGAGATATGTGCTTAGAGAAAAATATTCCTATTCCTTCATTTGAAAAAATTCAAACAATAGAAGAGAAGACATACATAAGTACTGATGGTACTACAACAGCTAGTACACATCCACTTGAAAAAAGTATTATACTTAAAGCAGGTATTCCAAAAAAGAATGAGCCGATACACTCCTCATCCTTTTATGATATAGTGGCTACACCATACAAAGCCATACCTAAAGAAATAAATAAAAAACAAGAATATATACCTCATATTGTAGAACAGAATAATTATACAAACTTATATTTACAATCCCTTGGAAAGCAAACTGAAAGGATAGAGAGGATAGTATCTAAAGAAACACCTACGATATCTCCCATTCCTAAATCAGTATTATTTAAACCACCTCCTGAGTTAAATAAAAATAAATTCCACATTGGAGAAAATAATAAATCCCTTATGGATCAATTAATATCCAAATTATCTCAACTAGATTTAAAAGGAGTACCTTCATCTCAAATCAATATTCCTGCACCAACCATTACTTCCCAAATACCTGAGTCATCTGACAAAGGCAAAGCCATCCTACCTGAGCATGAAACAATGATGCTTACAGAAGAAGAACCCATAATAGAGGATACAATCCAAAATCAAGAAAAAGCATTTATGGATACTACACCTCTAATGGAGACCATCAATAAAATAGCTTATGGAAAATATTGGAAACCCATAACAGCCTTACCATATCATAAGAGACCTACTCCTATTGATATTCAAATGGAAGAAGATTCAATACAACAGGCAGTATCTTATTCTGGAAGATCAATAGTCAATTGGCAAATACATGGTCTATCAGAATTAAAAATATTAGATGTTATGAGACATATGACCATGTATGCCTCTGCAAATAAAATGGCAGGCAACCATGATCAAGAAGTTGCCAAAGCAATAGTAAATGGATTTACAGGATGGTTAAGAGGATGGTGGGATTTTTATGTGGATGATGATACCAAACAAAGAATTTTAAACAATACTAGACAATGGACTGGAAGAAATGAACAGAATCAAGAGGTTATATATACAGAAAGTGATGCTGTTAATACCCTGATATATACAATCACTTTACATTTTGTAGGCAGTACCTCATTACTAGCAGCAAGATCAGAGGATCTGCTTTCTAATTTACGCTGTCCTACTTTGTCCCATTATAAATGGTATAAAGATGTATTTTTCTCAAGACTTCTAATACGAGGAGATTGCCAGCTAGACCATTGGAAGGAAAAATTCATAGCTGGTCTTCCTTATCTATTTGCAGAAAAAGTCAAAGAAAGACTTCGCAAGAAACATAATGGAATAATAGTATATTCATCATATACACTAGGAGAACTCTCCGCAGAAATATGTGCAGAAGGCTTAGCCCTATGCACCGATATGAAACTCAAAAGACAAATAGATAAACAAAAGCTCACAAAGAAAAAAGAACTTGGAGACTTCTGTGAGCAATTTGGCTATTACTTAGATAGAAAAAATATGCCTGATTATATTAAAAAGAAAAAGAAAAAATACAAAAAAGAAAAATATAAAACCAAGAAGAAAAATAAGGACAAAGAATATTATAAAAAGTCAAAAAGAAAATTACTTAATAAATTTTCCCCAAATACCAAGAAAAGGAAAAAACTACCGGTATGTTATAAGTGTGGTAAAATAGGACATTATAAACACCAATGTAAGTTAAAGAAAAAAATAGAGTCATTAAATTTAGATGAGACAACCAAATCAAAATTAAAAACTATAATATCTTATGATTCTTCCTCCTCTACTTCTAGTGAATCTTATATAGAAGATCTAGACAGTAATGATCTTGATTTTATAGAAACAGATAGTTCTTCCACTGAAACTAATACAGAATCATCAGAAGACTGTAGTTGTCCATTACCTCAACATAATGTTCATACACTCACTCAGGAAGATAATTTTATTCTGGACATTCTAGATAAAATAACTGATCCTGATGAAAAAAGAGCTATCATTACTCAATTTGTTAATATTACCAAAAATAAATCAAAATCACCTATTATCAAAAATCCAGATGAATATAATTTCTCTGCTATAATCAAAAGAGTAAGTGACCAACATACTTCTCAAAAAGAACCTACAATATCTGATCTCAAAAAAGAGATTAAAGAAATAAAAACTGAAATAGTACAATTAAAAGGAAGAATTCAAATACTAGAATTACAACAAATGTCTCAACAAGATTCCGAGACAGATGAAATAGAATTCAATGACTTGATCACAGATAATCCAATAGAAACTATAGACCCAATAGAAACTATTGAATCCTCAAAAGAATTAATAATACCAACTCCTTCAGTTAACTTGATAAATAAAATAGTTGTACAAAAATGGTTTGTCCAAGTCAAAATCATTGTTGCAAAAAACTATAGTTTTGAAACAACAGCCCTTATAGATTCAGGAGCTGATCTCAATTGTATAAATGAAGGACTTGTACCTTCAACATACTTTGATAAAACTACTCGGATATTAAATACAGCAGATGGCAGTAGATTATTTATCAAATATAAATTATCTAATGCTTCTGTATGTAATAATTACCAATGTATTGATACACCATTTATTATGGTTAAGGGATTAAGCCAATCCGTAATCTTAGGAGTTCCCTTCCTAACATTACTTTATCCTATAACCATTGATGAAAAAGGAATTTCATCAACAATTCAAAATATTCCAATACATTTCAACTTCATACAAAAACCTAAATTGAAAGAATTGAATAATGTCAAAAGTCAATTACAAGACAAAGAAAAATTTCTTTGTACACTAAAACAGGAAGTTAAATATAAAGTAATTGAAGACCAAATACAAACGCCTTCAATACAACAAAAGATCCAAGCACTACAAAAACAAATAGAAACATCAATATGTAGTGACCATCCTAATGCTTTTTGGGACAGGAAAAAACACAGTATAAGCTTACCATATGAATCAAACTTTAGTGAAAACCAAATCCCTACAAAAGCTAGGCCAATACAAATGAATATTGATCTATTAGAACTGTGTCGAAAAGAAATAGCAGAACTTCTATCTCGAAAACTCATACGACCAAGTTCTTCACCTTGGAGTTGTGCAGCTTTTTATGTCAATAAAAATGCCGAAAAAGAAAGAGGAGTTCCTAGGCTGGTTATAAATTATAAACCATTAAACAAAGTTTTAAAATGGATAAGATATCCAATTCCTAATAAAAAAGATTTATTAGACAGAGTTGCTCAAACTTGTATATTTTCAAAATTTGATATGAAATCAGGATACTGGCAAATCCAGATCCAGGAACAAGATAAATACAAGACTGCGTTCAATGTACCCTTTGGACAATACGAATGGAATGTAATGCCTTTCGGTTTAAAAAATGCACCATCAGAATTCCAAAAAATCATGAACGATGTATTCAACTCTTATTACCATTTCATGATAGTCTATATTGATGATGTCTTAATATTCTCTGAATCTATCGATCAACACATTAAACATATAAATACATTTATCCGTGCTGTAAGCCAAGCAGGCTTAGTTATTTCTGCTAAAAAGATTACACTTTTCAAAACCAATATCAGGTTTTTAGGACATATGATACACCATGGTACTATTATCCCAATAGATAGATCCATAGCTTTTGCTGATAAATTTCCTGATAAGATTCTTGATAAAACTGAACTACAAAGGTTTTTAGGATGCCTCAATTATGTAAGTGATTTCTATCCTAATCTTGCTTTGGATTCTAAACCATTATATGATAGACTCAAGAAGAATCCTCCTCCTTGGTCTGACATCCATACTCAAGCAATAAAGGTAATAAAGAGTAAGGTCAAAACCCTTGAATGCCTTTCTCTTCCTCATCCCACTGCTTTCAAAATCATTGAATGTGATGCATCAGATAAAGGACTTGGTGGAATATTAAAACAACAAATTGATTCAAAAGAACAATTATTACGCTATACATCCAAGGCTTGGAATTCCACACAATTAAATTACTCTATGGTTAAAAAAGAATTACTTGCCATAGTCCATTGTGTTACAAAATTTCAAAGTGATGTTTTAAATCAACATTTTCTTATCCGTACGGATTGCAAAGCCGCAAAAGATATTCTGCAAAAAGATGTCCAAAATTTGGTTTCTAAACAAATATTTGCCCGCTGGCAGGCTATTCTCTCTGCCTTCGATTTCTCTATTGAACATCTTCCCGGGTCCTCTAACTCTTTACCCGATTTTCTGACCCGTGAATTTTTGCAGGGGGGGCAACACTGACGCCAACGACGAATCACCACTTTCACTTGCACTTCAATTATTCCAAGATAACCTATCTGATAAGGATCTTTCATCCTTAAATATGGGCTCCCGAGGCAATACTCGCCGGGGTAAACAACCCATGCATTCTTTAGTCCCATATGAAGGGGAACCTTCACCCCTTAATATTCGTTCACCATCTCAATCACCAGTTCATCAAATTACATACCCAGAAGCTCGAACTTCAATTCCTACATTTTCACCAGCCCAATCCAAATCCACTCTTCCTACCAATACTCCAAGATCCGAATACATTGAAAGAGCCTTTTTAATGGACATTACCATTGATGAACATCAGGTTCACATGGACCCAAGCAAGCTTGCACCATTATACCTATTGAATCATCTTAATCCTATCAATGGGGTTAAGACCAGAGAATATTATGAAGCCATTCTAATGGAAACAGGGTCCATCTCTGTTGTCCACTACTTTCAACAGAATACCCGAATCATAGCCTATTCAAAAGTACAGATAAAGAAATTGCTTTCTTATACTGAGTGGGGTTCTAATCCCGCACAGGGGAAAAAATTACAAAATCCTGAATTTTCTTATAAGTATTTCAAATATGCTGAGTACATAGAAGCTTGGCATAAATTTTTCTATTATCAAAACCCTAACAATACTCATAGCTGGTATTTACAATTCCGGCTACCAATTTTTGAAAGGTTCCCCACTTGGTTTCAAAACTGGTATTTCTTGTGGGGATCAACTGCTATGATTTTACCTCCTGCTTTTAAGGAGTTGCAGGAGCAATTTATACAATACAATAATATCAATAATTCAGTTGACACTCACCTTTACTTTATGACCTTATACCAAATCCCTTGGATTATGAAATGGGATTATACCATATCACCCAATACTTCCAATGATTATACATACATCCCACGTTTGGGAAAAACCATCTCTGTAAAATGGTGGGATATCTTTCAAATGGATCTCACCAAAGCCACTCCAAAACGAATACCACCCAAAGCACCTATATATCAGGAAAACCCAAATACTCCAAACACTTCTTTTGATTTTCCTACCTACCTACGAAATATGCTTCAAACCAACCCACATGCTTCCAAGGAAGAACTGGAAAAACAAATGAAAGAGATCTTTGCTGAAGCAGAAAGAAAACCCACATCTTCCGAAGAAACAGTTCAGTCCTCTCCACTACACACCAATAGGTACCTCCAACTCAGTCAGAAGGATTCAGAAGAAACAGATCCAGAAGAAACGGATCCGGAAGAGGATGATCTAGACGAATTCAGCCAGAGACCATGAATTGATCATCCATGACATCACCATCCAGAAGCAATAACGACAATAGCACGACAGCATATGGGACAAACAAGGGTCCCACCACAGACAGCAAACACTGTACTCAAATTGTAATAAGGCCAAAAGAGCCACTGTGCATAGATGCTTTACTTTTTTATTTTTGTCTTTTTGTACAAAGAGCATCCCCCTATGCTCGTAAGTTTTGTCCACTAGCACTTCTCTCTCTCTTTTGTCGTATTCTACCGACACTCTCCTTGGACGCATCTGCCGACACCCTGGCCCCTCTCCTTTGTCAGGATGTGCCGACGCTCTCTCTTTCTTGTCCCCATCTGCCAACTAAGGCATCTCTCTCTTCTGTCCTCTTCTACTAATGCTTGCCAGCTGGCCCATATTAAGATTCCTTTCAAAGGCCTCAAACCTTATAAAAGGGAGGCTCCTCCCTCGTCTGAAGCAGGGCCTCACTCCTCTTCTCTCCTACTAGAGCCTAACTTCTCTTCTTCTCTCCGAAGTCTCTGAGCCTTTCCCCTAAAACCTCTGAGTTTCTCCGAAACCACTAAAGCCTCTGAGCCTTTCCCCTGAAACCTCTGAGTCTAGCTAAAACCTCTGAGTTTTCCTAAAAACTTTATCTTCAAACCTCAGATCTCTGCAACTCAGTAAACCTCTACAACTTATCTCTGAACCTTGAACCTTAAAAACCCTGTTACCTGAACCTTGCAGACCTCTGCATAATAGAAACCCAGTTACAGAACTCTGAACCTTTCTCACAGCCGAACCTCTGCAACAGTTCATACAGTTCCTACCTGCAGCTATCATTGCCCTCATAGCTCAACCAGGTTCTCTCTTACCTCACTCTATACTTATGTGTGATTGTAATCTCACAGATTTGCCTTCATATTGCCCTCATCACTGGAAATTATTTTCCAGTTACTGTTTATGTGCTCAGTATGTTCTTAATCTCCTTGATATCTCGCTGTTTAAATCTCCCTGTTTATCTCTCTAAAATTTCTGTTTTATTTCCTGTCTTCATGTAATATCTTTCTTTCTTTCCTTTGTAATATTTCCCTGTTTTCATTTTGTAAGCAGATGTGAATATTAATAAAGAATGCTAGTGTGATTTTCTATGACATATGCTTGCCTGTTATGCAGTTTAAAATCTTATTTAATATTAAGATAGGTAATACTAGTTACGCCCAGTGGGTAGTACTAGATATCTCAATAGTTCCCCTCATAGGAATCATATTATTCTGTTTAAATTATTATCGAATTTTACAATCCTTAATAACTTACAACAGCTTGCTATTTACATACCTGTTATAATTTCCTTCAAAAACGCTTCCAAAATCCATCTTTAAGTTGAATTTTAGAGGCGGGGGGGCCGCACATATACATATGAGTCGGCTGACTCCTAGAAACCCCATCCAAAAATTAATAGGATTGTATACCATGAGACCACTTACCTTTGGTAAAGAAATGTCACAATTATTCCTAGCCATTAGATATCAAATTAGATAGTTTGGGTTGCATCACAAAGGTCGAAATCCTTTTTCGGAACTTTGAGACTAGTCAATGACAATATTTCAACCACCCGATTTGAAATCAGAAAAAAATGATCGTGACATTTTTAATCAAAAGTAAATAGTCTCTTTGTGTAGTTTTCCAAAACTAATTCCCGAAATATATCTACAAAAAAAACTAAATTTCCGATGGAAATTTACAATATAACATACAACAAGAAAGCTTCATGTCACAATTTCCATTCCTAAAAACATGAAAATAAAATGATAAGTAGAAACTAAACAGAAAAATCCCCAAATTTGAAGCTACATTTACAGATTAACAAAGTATCACTCCCCCCAAAAAATCTTAGACCTTTTTTGTTCTTTTTTACTTGGCTAAGTCCTCCACAAGTAATAATAGTACACAGTTGATTCAATTGATGATAGACCAGAATAGTTGAGAAAAGATTTGGATGATGATGACCACACAATAAATACAATTCAACAAACTAAATTTCCTGTCAAGTTACTGTAAAGTTCATTTAAAGATATCAAGTTAGCAGCAAACCGGTAGATTTCCTCGAACTACGAGATCTGTGCAAGGAGGTGTCTCCTCTGGAACTGGTGCGAAATTCCCCGAAAGATAATGGGAAGGCGTCGATGAATCATACACGGCCCATACAACCACCCTCTCTATCGAATCCAGGATCTTCGAAATCACTCCATTCTTGGGGTTTGGCTCCACTTTCACAACCCCACCTCCTGTCTTCTTCTCCTCGGCCATCTTCTGCTCCACCATTGACGAAGCGCAGTGCAACCTTCAACTTGCTATTACTCTCTCTCTAGTTTCATCAGAGACGTTCTCTCTCTGGAATCTGGATTGACAAAATAAGTTCTCTCTCCCCCTTCCTCTCCTTAAACCTGAAGAGTGAGTTACTCTCTCTCTCTCCCTTTGCAGAAGACACTCTTGCTCTGTCCCATCAAGTTGACGTAGAGAATGGAGGCCTGTGTTTTTGCATGCGAATGTGGAAGGGACAGCGGCACGTTTAACGATTTTGCTGCCGATTTGAAAAGGATAAGAGATACGATAAGGTAGTGCTGTCAAGAGGCCCGGCCGTGACGGGGCAACCCGGCCCTAGCCTTATGCAGGTTTAGCCTGGCCAAATAAAATAAAAATATATATATATTAAAAAAAAAAGGTGAGCCAGGCCGAACCAGGCCATTCCTGGCCTAATCCCTGTCTAGCCCTAACGTTGTTATGTGGTCGCCCAACCTTGGTTAGCCCTCGGGCCACATTTTTTGGCCCAGGTCTTAACTTTTTCTGCACCGTGGCCTTCCCTATGACAAAGAAGAGCCGATGCTTTTAGAGGTGATTTCAGAAATGCCCTTGACATACATTTGGTTACCTCCAATTTTTTATAACATTGGTGGAGATAAAGGCGAAAGAGAGTCAGGGAGGGCCTTGGTCGGCCCTTGTCCCTATAGGGCTAATCCAGGCTCAGCTCTTGCCCTCAACAAGTGAGAAAAAAATAAAAGAATAAATAAATAAATAAATAAATAAATAAAAGAATCAGCCTGGGCAAGCACTGACCGTATTTTGACCCTCAAGCAACCACTTGTGGCTCATGCCTTAGAGTTAAGCCACCCCGCCCATTGCCAACCCTAAACGAGAGAGAGGAATTAGGGGTTTGTGTATGTTTCGTAACTGTCGGTTTCTAATAACACTAGTGGAGATAAAGACCTCAAGATAGTTTATAACTCCTTAGGGCCTGCCACGGGTCCTATCTCGAGCCAAGTTACTCGGCCATGTTTGAATAGACTTGTCAACTCAAAAAATTAACGAAAAAAGGCAAAAGAAATCCCTAAAAAATGGGGAAAATAAAAAAATAAATTGGGATAAATAGCATTTTGGGTAGAGCGGGAAAGAAATGAACAAGAGGGTCAAATTCCACC
This sequence comes from Amborella trichopoda, assembly GCF_054954075.1. Lineage (NCBI taxonomy): Eukaryota > Viridiplantae > Streptophyta > Magnoliopsida > Amborellales > Amborellaceae > Amborella > Amborella trichopoda. The sequence continues at coordinate 6,841,479 of NC_142338.1, forward strand.
TTTTAAGAGAGACAGAGAGAGCAGAGATGGATTTCCATGCCCCTTGAAAGAGAGAGAAGGTGGGAAAGAGAGATACAAGGGGCACCAAACTGCACTACTTTGAGAGAGTGAGAGTGAGAGGGGGGAGGATATGCCACTTTTAAAAAGAGAGATAAAAAGGGCACCAAACTGCACTACTTTGAGAGAGTGAGAGAGGAAAGGACGGAGAGATCTAGGGGTGAGTTGGCCCATGGAACTCGACTCAAAGCATTAGATCTCACATGAGATATTCTATTCAATATGCATGGACATGAGAAAAAAAATGAATTTTAATTTTTTGTAAATAGTGCATATTGTAACGTATTTTTCGACCGTCAATTTTTAAAATTTTCAAGATTTCATAGATCTGCTCAATCTACACAATTTTTTAAGCTTTAAATTTTATAACTATAGATGAAAATATAATTTAAGGCTATCACAAAACTTTCCAGTATTGAAAATCATATTTCTCGATACTATTTGAAGGTGGGTTCTAATTTGATTATTTAGAGCCTCAACTCTATACAAACCGCACCTTTTTTGGGAAAACTTTATGTAGAGCCTAGGCTCTAAGCAATCAAATTAGAGCCTACCTCAAAATTTCCACTAGAAGAGGTTGTTTTGATGCAGAAATATTATCAAATTGATCATCTCGACATCAAGATGCATGGACATGAGAAGAAAATGGATTTTAAGTTTTGGAAATAGTGCATATTCTAACGCATTTTTCGACTGTCAACTTTTAAGATTTCCAAGTTTTCATAAATCTACTCGATCTACACAATTTTTTGAGCTTTAAATTTTTATAACTAAAGATGAAAATATAATTTAAGGCTATCATAAAACTTTCCAGTATTGAAATCATATTTCTCGACACTATTTGAAGGTGGGCTCTAATTTTGATTGTTTAGAGTTTCAGCTCTATACAAACTGCACCCTTTAAGAAATCGCCACACCTTGGCCGAGGTGAGTAACTCGGCAAATTCATTTACACCCAAAAGAAATTGGGGGAAAAAAAAAGAAGCAAATAAATTGTAAAAAAAATATTTAAAATAAAAAAATTAAAAAAGGTCATATAGCAAATTAGAATACAAGAGAAGATGAAAAAAATCAATAAAAGATGGACTACTACAAAACTTAATTTATACCTTGAATATTTCAAAAAATAAATTAAGAAAAATATTTCTTAAATCATCTTAAAAACTATCAAAATCATCTATGCTTACTAAAATGGGGATATTTTCTAATGGAAATGGATAGGATTAGGCCACTCACTCATCCCATTCAAATGCACCCAAGGACAGTGATTAGATGGGATTGATTGGATGGCCAGATAGATAAGGAAGTGATTTCTTCTTCAAAACAACAACATTTAATGAGAAGCCTAACATTGTACCAGATATACGCATGAATAACCTGACATTGTTTTCATCTTTCTCTCTCTCTCTTCTCTCCTCTCCTCGATTTGCATGCTCCAATTTTTCTCTCTCCTCGATTTGCATGCTCTCTCATCTTTCTCTCTCTCTCCTCGATTTGGTTTTTCCTTCCTCGCTCTAAACGTTTGGGTTTCATTTTTCTCTCTCTATCCTCTCCCTGTTGACAACTCCCATCTTTCTCTCCCTTCTCGCTCTCTTTCTTCATTTGGTCTCACCTGCCTGATATAGCTCAGCATCCCAACTACTGCAAACTCTCTCTCTCTGCATCTCTATGATCTGTTATGTTATATATGTTTGATGCTTGGATTTCTCATGTTATTCTTTAGCATTCCATCTCTCTCTCTTACTAGTGTTTGAAGTCGAACCCGAGCCTACTACCCAGCTGATACGCTCATTATAAAAATGAAATTTTTTGATTACCCATGTACAATTTGCTACAACAATAGTTGCAATATGATTTTTAATTTATTTTTATTTTTTTTCAGGTTATACTAAAAATAGCTTCATTAAGTCACGAAATCGGAATCCGGTGGCAAACCATCGTTGTGGCCATCGAATAAGAACTCAAGGTGGGTGGAGGCAAGGGCAGAGGGGTCCCCTTGTGAAAATCGACTTGGTTTCGAATCAGGGCCACGATGGTGGCTCGGAAGCCGTTGCTAGCAAGGCGATCAGCAAATTGGAGCAGTGGGTTTATGTGGCCTTGTGATAGATAGGGAAGAAGCAGAACATGAGCACTCTTGGCCTACCCCTCCTCCATTATCTATCCTTGTTTTGCTGGTTTGATGGAGCTACAAGAAAGAAGATGAGGGACCAATTTATAGACCACGTAGTCCACCCCATCTCACTCATAAAGGCAAATAATGTGGCGTCATGGATTACATTACCTGAACGGCATTGGTATTCATGTTGGGCTCGTTGCTGTCACATTGAAGCAAATTGGTCCAAGTTTTGATGTCTTATTCTCTCTCTCTCCGTTTGACTGAGGACTATTATAATTTGGTTGGTGCTCCGCACCAAATCTCTATCTCTCCATGGCAATTTGTGACTTCTATGTGCAAAACTAGACTTTAAAATAATGAAACGAAATTACCTACTGACACCTTAATAATATATATGGATTTTCAAGCCATCACGAGGTTTCTGATACCGGAATTATATCTTCCGAAAAAAATGGATTGTCAAGCCTTCACAAGGTTTTTGATACCGGAATTACATCTTCCGAAAAAATTCAAAGACGGGCCTTATTTGTATAGTATAAAGTGGGCACCGTATACAAATTAATTAAGAATATGTATTGGGGTTGCTCACCTTGTTAATTTTTCCCTCAAAGAAAATAGGGCTGGCAATGGGCCGGGTAGCTCGGTAGTCTTGGCCTTAAAAAAGTAGGACCTGTGGCCCTACGACTGTTGCTAGCCTAGTTCGGTCTGTCCTGACGCTCTTTTATCCTATTTTTTATTTGATTTTTCTTCATTTTCTTTTGGCCAAGCCCAAAACGTAGGGGGTGGGCTACAAATTGTGGTCCTTACACTGGATTAGGGCTAGTGCCGGCTCAGCCCTAAAAACATAGGGCCTGGGTCACAAATTGTGGCCCTTAGGCCGCGTTAGGGCTAGTGCTGGCCACAAATTGAGAGAGTTCATGTTCATTACCGGTATAATGGAAATTTGTTGCCCATTTAGAACATAGTTTAATTTGATATTAGCATTGTATATTTTCAAATGAGAGGAAATCACATACATATGTCATCACCCCAGGTTTCTATTTGAAAATACCTCCTGTTGTAGTGATGATTGGAGTTGGTTACCTCTTTGATACGATGAAAAACCCTAGACTTCTCCAACATGCTTTGTTTTGGTGCTAGTGATGTTGGAGAGAGTAGAAATCTGATTTGGTGCTAGTGACGTTGGAGAGAGTTGAAATCTGATTTTGAAAGTAGATCCTCTTATTTTGCCTCAAAAAAAAAAAAAAAATCTTTTTGTTTATTTGTGTGTGCATGTATGAGAGAGATGCACACACACAAACGGTTGGCTCCGACCTATGGAACTCTATATCCCAGACGGTACAGATTTAATCCTGACACATCCAATCGCCAGCCCATTGTCAAATAATGGTTTGTTTCTTGTACCCAATCACCTTACAACCCAAAGGGACATGAAAAGAGTACAATGACATACAATTTATATCAATAATGCCAATAGTTTAAGAAATTGCACCCTTTAAGAAATCGCCTCGGCCAAGGGCTGAGAGCACCTTGGCAGAGGCGAGTAACTCGGTAAAGTCGTTTATGCTGAAAAAAAATTGGAAAAAGAAACCAAAACAATTGTAAAAAAAATATTTTAAAATAAAAAATTTAAAAGGTGATGTATCACATTAGATTACAAGAGAAGATGAAAAAAATCTATAAAAGATGGACTACTACCAAACTTGATTTATACTTTGAATATTTCAGAAAAAAATTAAATAATAATAATAATAATAATGAAAGTTTTTAAATCATCTTAAAAACTATCAAAATCATCTATGCTAATTGACATGGGATATTTTCTAATATTGTGTACTCTACATATGTGTGTGTGCGTGCATGCATGTATGTGTTGTGCTGGTTTTTTGGGTTGGGCGAGTTGGACACCCAACTTGCCTTCCCACTAGGCCATGGCCGAGTTACTCAATCCCGGGTGGACGGTCCAAAACTGCCGATCCTAGAAATTGATAAAATTCAGCAATTCAGCAAGTGCCAAAGAAATGGAGAAGCTAATTTTCAGCGATAGGCAAATATTTTGGCTGGATTGGGACCTATTTTGATTTTCTCTGATGATGCTTTGTAGATTATGTGGATTCTTTATCAATGTCTGAGTGCTGATTTTGTATTTAGTGAACTCCTCTTCTACTTAAAAACTGATTAACAACTTCTTTTTACTAGAAGTTTGCGAGTTAGTTAAGTATTGAACATGTAATGCCTTTTGAATATATAGAATCTACCAAATTACATCAATGGAATTTTAGAGTTAACAATTTAAAAGAGGAGAATTAAGCTTGTTAAAAGTACAAATTTTGTAATTAATTGTGGTTATGCAGCAGTTTGTTGGCCCCTTACATATTGGGAAGCCACAATAATTAGGAGTATTTTAGTAATTTTACCTCCAATATCAATTGGTTAAGTTATCAGTGTACCTATAATGGTTCTGGCTTCCCAATATCAAATGAAGGTAATTTGAAAAAATTTAAATATTTTTTTGAGGATACACCTTATTGATAAATAAATTTAAAAGCATACCCTGATTTGTGGTTTACCCCTTTAGCGATAGGTAAAAGGTTTTAACCCTCTTTTTTGATATTTTCCAAAGCTTAAATTTATAGTAATATAGTAAAATAATTATTCAGTAGTTTTGAAGTGGATTATTTAGTAACTATTTAGTGAAATAATTTTAAAGTAGATCATTTAATAATTTTAATTTTTCATAATTTATGAACATGTATATTATGCTCTAATGGGAGAATATAGTGTACATTTACTCCCTTGGGCATAATACATACATAAGAAAAAAATTTCAATCTAAAATTTTTCGAAGCACCTAAGAAACACTAAATGATTACTTTCAAAAAAAAAAAAAAAATTTTGAATTTTCAGTTCTCTAAGACTTGGGTCTCACCTTCTAAAATTGAATGGTTCTATTCAATCTTCAGACATTTTTTCCAAGCGCATAAAGAGTGTGATTTGGAAAATTTATTTATTGAAGTTAGTTTATGGGTTGAAACTCAAAATTTGTGGCTCTAATAATATTTGTAAATTGAGTTGTCACACCAATTTGCCCTCTCTTCTTACGCATTTGGTCTTTCTGCATGTTTTATCTATTGGCATGGTACGTGTGAAAGTATTTTTTCTTGACAGAATTCTTTCATGTAGTTAGGTACGGCAGTTTTTTCACATCAATTGGTCCGAACGTATTTTTCATACCTAATCACACAAATTGATATCAATTGGTCCGAACGTATTTTTCATACCTAATCACACAAATTGATATATATCATCCGATCGTGGAAGAATACAAAGGTATTTTTAATTGGTGTGAAAAAACCCCACATCTAATCGTGTTGGGGAGTTTCTTCATGTAAAAATACCTTCACATAAATATTCCCACGTGTACCAAATGTGCTCTAAATAAATTAATTCCTATGTCTCTTACTTTGATCAAAATGTTTTAAAACCTAGATTAGTGGGGCAAACTATTCACTCACAATTTGGTAATTTAGAACATATTAAAAAGTAATATTAAAATAAGCGTTTATAGGTTGGGGATTTAAAGGGAATCTAAGAAACTATTTTTTAATATTTTTTCGATAAAATATAATAACCAAAATACCTTGTGAAAGGTTTAGGGGTATTTTGGTCATTTTATTTTTTAGAATTTTTTTTTTTTTTTACAGGTGCGAATTTTAAAAGAGGAGTGGAAGCCCAAAATTTGGTATCAAAATATTTTGTAAAAATATTAAAAATAAAATAATATAGAGATGTGCCATTGTGATTGGGCCAATCTCAGCCGTCCATTCAGAATGGATGGTTGGATAGGGGGAAGTATATAAATTTTATGCAGTAGGGGAAGAATAAAAAGCTTGCCTTTTAGATATAATGGGATATCCGTGGTTTGATTTGCTACAGTTATTTGGCCTTATCTCCATTATAGGAGGTGAACAATATAGGAAAGGGAAAAGTTCATATTAAGCTGAGGCTCTAAACCATCAAATTTGAGCCTAACCCCAAAATTTCACTAGAAGAGTTTGTTTTGATGCCCAAATATCTTCAAATTAACCATCTCGACATCAAGATGCATGGACATGAGAAAAAAATGGATTTCAAATTTTGGAAATAGTGTATTTTGTAACACAATTTTGGACCGTCAATTTTAAAGATTTTCAAGTTTTCATAGATCTGTTAATCTACACCATTTTTTAAACGTTAAACTTTATAAATGAATATAAAAATATATCTTGAGGCTATCACAAATATTTTTAATATTAAAAGCACATTTCGAGACACTATTTGAAGGTAGGCTCTAATTTGATTGTTTAAAGCCTGTGCTCTATACAAACCGCACCCTGTAGGAAAAGGCTCAACGGTAAGTGATGGGTGTGGTGCGGTCCTTACAACGTGATGTCTTGAGTTCCGTTTTTTATCACATATAAAGGATCTCTTTCTTACTAGAGAGAGAAAAAAAAAAAATGAGCAAGGATGGCTGAGGTACGGGTGCATTACTCCTCGGCCTTTTTTTTTATTTAAGCCAAATGAGAAAATTGTCTATTTGTCCCCCTAGGCAAAAACCATGCTAGGATATTTTTAGGACCCAAGTTTTGGAGATGTATCCTTTATAACCTCAAGACCAATTCTTAGAAGAAAAAAAAAAGGAAATTCAAACGCATGCTTTATCAACCAGAAAAAAATAACGTCCTAAAATTTGAACATACATCAGTCCAATATTGGGGCAGCAAGATCTTAGTGTTAAAAGAGCTCAAATCCAAATTTCTCTTTTCTAAAAACAATCATATAATGATATTTCAAAGCATCCAATGAACATCCCTGTGCTGACCGTTGTAACTTTTTAACTATATCATTCCTTTAATGTGCCTTTATGGTTCGGTATGGACTTTTATTTATGCAATGGGATTATATACAGTGTGAGCATGTACCTTTCGTACGGAGAAGTCAGAGTTACTTACAACTATCCGATGTGAAACTTGATAGCTTGGGTATATCATAAAGTTTGTAAAAAATTGTTTTGAACTTTGAATTTGGTCAATGAAAGAAATACAGCTAACCAATTTCACATCCAATGGTCAAGATTAATTGTTACCATCTTGTATCAAATGTACATTATATACTTTCTCTTATGCAATATAAGCAGACTGATTGAGTTCATGGGATTTCGTTCTGTTTCCTGCACAATCTTCTGCCAAACATGATTTCGAAGTATGATTTCAGCTCATGGTAAAAATCAAGTATAACCATTCAAAGGAAAGGAGTAATTTACGCTAATATATCCCAAATTAGTGTTATTTAGAAAATCTTTTGAATATCATACTCAATTTTATTTTTGATGTAGGTATCCTTTTTTTTTTCTCTCTTTTCTTAAAAAAGTTTTAAACTTTTAATTTGCTACCACTTTAAATCTTCAGGATCTAAAGCCACGAAATTATTTTTGGCTGAGATCCAAAATAAGGCCCCATGTAAACCTTTTTGCCTTGATTTTTTTTTATCATTCATTTTGCCACCTCTTTGGATTTTCAAGATCCAAAATCACTTATGACTTCGGATCTTGAAGATCAGAAGTCATGTATATAAAACATGACTTTGGATCTTCAAAATCCAAAGTCATGTATATGTGATATGACTTTGGATCTTAAAGATCCAAAGTCATGTATATGGGACAAGTTTGGAAGTTCGGATCTTCAATATCCAAAGTCATTTATGATTGGATTCAAAATCCTAAGTCATAAATGGCTTTAAATTTGTGGCATAATGGGACATGATTTTAAATTCTCAATATCCGAGGTCATAAAATGGTGGCAATTTGAAAAAAAGAAAGGAAAAAGAGATACATGCGTAGAATAAATAAGTATTAGAGCTAATATTTTTATAACAGTAATTACAAAGATACTACAGTAAATTACTAAAAGGAAAATTATTCAAAATTAAACATAGAAATCGTGTATGGGTATATGCACTACACATACCAAAACTTGGGGATCATCAACTGTGAGGAGTGAGGACAAATAGAAGACTTGCAGTGTAAATTTCAATTAGGAAAACCCAAAAGATTAACTTTATGCCCTGTTTGAATTTGCTAATAGGCTCATGAAAGAAATAGACTGCTTACCTTTGTATTTGTTATTGTTCGGGAAAAAGACATAAAACTCCCTATCTAAACTTCTATGGTTCCATAGTTGCCCGTGAAATACCTAAAGTCAACATCCCCTAATTCCTTTTTTTGGCTTTTTCTTTTTTTCAAGCTGCTATTTTCATTTTTGTATACTCCCCCACAATCCAAGTATTTTCCCTTGTGATCGGGTCTTTTTCTCTCCCATTAACCTTCCCTCACTCTCTCTTCCCCATGAACCCCCCCTCATCCTGTTCTCTCTCTACCCCATGAGAGAGGGGGAGTGGTTAATAGTGGGGAGAGAAAATGGATGAAGGAAGAGAGAGAAAGCGGGCACTGAAAGAAGTTTAGTAATTATCTTATACATACTTGTTAACAAGCTAATAGGCTTAATATCCGACATCCCAGATATTGATCTACTTTTAGGGAATTAATGGATTTATTCAAAATCCTTTTCTTTAAGAATTCATTAACCATCATCAACAAATCCAACTTCATCTCATCCCAAAAACATTAGTGGAAAACCATCTGATCCTGAAGCCTTATCTCTAGGAAAAGCAAAAGCAGCCCTCTTTAATCCACAGACGCCCAGCCTTCCAAAGAACTAGCCTCCTCTCATGCATTTCTATATCCATCCACCACCCCCTCAAATTGGACCTCAGATATATCATTTTATTTTCTCTTAGAATTTGCAATAGCATGAAAATACTTTGTATTTAAATCTCCTTCTATCAGTCATTTCACTCTTGATCTGTACCGCCAATAGATCTCTTATGCTCTCAGATTTTCATGTAACGAATTTAGGATGCTAATTTTTTCCTCACGAAGATATAAAGTAACAGTGCCACCATTCTAGATCTGAGACTCAACAGCCTCCAAATCCAAAAGATTATCCCTAATCCTTTGTTTGATCTGGAATTTATTATCCTTCTTCCACATAATTATCTTATGCTTGATACTTATCAGCTTTTTGTGCACAAGAAATCCATATTCCACCCAAAATAATAGAATTCTGCCATGTTTGTCTTATGAAGTCCACTACTTCCTTCTCCTCTAACCAAAGAAGGTCTAAATGAAATGGCTTGAGCCCAAATTGATAATTATTAATATGCAAACACCATGACTCTAGCCAGCGGAAAATGCTGCTCCTATTCATTAGAAATAAGAAATCAATCAATCTTACTTTGAATTAGTTTATCAATTGAAATTCTTGACCAAGTATATTGCACCACCCTATTAATCAACAGATCAATAATATGATGTCTAGATATGAAATGATTAACAATCTCATAGATTGGTTCAAGGGAGTCAAAGATGATATTCTGCAGGCCATCTAATCATATTAAAATCACTACCAATACAAAACGGTAAGTTCACATCCACAACAATATTCCAAATATTATTAAGAAATTCTTCTTTAAGCTCATTGGCATTTGGTCCATAAACATTACAGCACATCCAAATAAACTCATCCACTATTCCTTCCAAAATCACCAAAACAAACCTTTCTGACAAAAAAGAGTCTACCAGTTTGAAACAAGTGGGGTCTCACAAGACCACAATCCCCCGGATGCACCTACTGAGTCAACCCCGACAAAGGCCACAAGCCCTACACCCCCAGACTTCCCTAACTGTATTAACGGATGGACTTGGTAATTTGGTCTGCAGCAACAAAACATCAAGCTTTTGGGACCTGACCAACAACAGGATATCACGCTTCCTTTTCACCCTACCAAGCGTTCTAACAGTCTAACTATAGACCTTCATTAAAGCGGGATGACAAACCATTTCTAGAGAAGTTAGGACCATCATCAGAATTAGAGGAAGAAGAGGTAGACTCTTCCACTGGATAAACTTCCTTGTCCCTTTCATCTGCTACAACCGTCAGCTTCTTTTGTTGTGGCTCACGCCTAGCTACCAAGCGAAGCAAAAACCCTAGAAGGTGTCATAGTACACCACCCACCACCGGGAATCTCATCCTCAAACCTCTATTCACAAACCTTTGTCTCCAACACCTTAACCGCCTCGTTAAGCCTCATTTTAATCACCTCCAGCACCTGGATTATAGGAACATTTAAATCCATGTCAATATCATCACACATGGCAACCATCTAAATTATTATTTAGATCCAAATTTTGGATTCAGATCTGATTTGTCATATCCGAATCTTAGATCTATACCCGGATCCAAATAAAGTCTGAAATTCGTGTTTCAAATCCAAACCAGATAAATTCTCACCCCTAGAGCTAATCAAATGTTTACAAGGAGACACATTGACTAAATGACTCCTAAAGCTAACCTTGTGTCAGCTAAAACTAATGTTGTATAAAGTAAAGGCAATGATGATAGCATCTTTCGTTGCTCGCAATCTTCCCACTCTGGAGAGAGGATAGACACGATCAAAGGAAAGAGCACGTATACTATGCTCCTTCGGGACCATAGATTACTTCTACTACCTCGATTAGATGACTCCCCTTGGGACAATCTGAAATTTAGGAACCATCTAAGAATCACTAAATGATTATTCTCAAATGAAACGATTTGAAATTTGAGTTTTTTAACTCTTAAATCTCACCTATTAAAAATCAGACAGTTTCTATTCAATCTTGAGACACCATTAGTTTCGCGTACTTAGATGGTGCAATTAAGAAAAAAAATTATTAAGGTTAATCTGTGTATTAAAAGGTTATATCCTCAAAATTTGGGGTCCTAAATGCGCGGCAGCTCAATGAGAGCGTCAAGTTCTTGAGTTCTTCAGGTGATTATGGGGTTTTACTCAAGAGAGTAAATGGAAAGTGTACTCCCGAAAGAGTAGAATATCTTTTAGCAAAAAGAAGACAAATGTGGGTTAAGTCGTCCAACGATCCTTGCTTACATTGACTATAACAAAAGATGAAAACGTCCCCTCCCATCGATGATAATAAGACCAAATCACCCCATCCTATTGGTTTTTTTGTTAAAATTGATGGAATCTCTCTCTAGAAAAGCAACAACTCTCTCTCTCTCTCTCTCTCTCTCTAAACACACAGGTGGAAGCTCCTATGGACACCACCCTCTCCTAGTCTTCTTTTCCCTCTCTCTTGAATGATTGAAATGTCTTTTCTTTGATGTCTGTGTTATTAATGGCAAGTAGTTTGGCATGTTGGGCAATAATGTGTCACATATCCACTAAGGTGAAAAACCATATATAATTTTGGTTTAGGTTATTTCTAGCCCTTTTCTGTCCTTTATTTTCGATGGGCAAGTTGGATTTTAACCACAAAGACCATAGCGTGTTGGGCCACTTCTCTCTCTCCTTTCAGCATATGTGACATCCTCCGGAAGGAGCATACTGTGTGTTTGCTACCTCATGCGATAATCTACTTAGGAGGATCTTTCAATCGGAAATTTTTTATTTTTTTGATAATTTCTTTCTATCTGAATTTTGGAAGCCACCCAAGGATCATCAATGATTATTTTTTAAATAAGAAATAAGAATTAGGTTTGAGTACTTAAACACTTAGATCTTATGTGTTCAATCTCATGGCGACCTTTTTTAGCCACATAGATAATGCTTTCAGAATTTCCTTTTCTTTCTTAATGTTGGTATTAGGTTCAAGAGGTTATATCCTCAAAATCTGAGGTCCTAAAAATACTTCTACCATAGAAGTTTGGCCCCCGCTTGAAAAGAGAAGGTTTTCTTTATTTTTAACATACTCCTCGCATTAAAGTTGGGGCCCCCCACTTAACATTGTATCTAGAAGGCGCCCATCTTATACATAAAAGCAAAGGCGCACTTCTAAGTTTTATTGAAAGATGTAGTTCTATAATCGGAAACCTTATGTGGCTTGAAAATTCATGTTAAACTATAATTATAAAATTTAAAATTTAAAAATGATACAAATCGAACATATTTCTATAAACACTCTAAAATCTTGAAAACCCATATAACTTATTGCAAGATGAACTATTTTTTCTTTCTCTCACATGAAACATAAATGATTTTTAGGAGCCTGTCTCTCATACAATACAGATGATTTCTGAGAGCCTCTCTCTCATTCATGAAGTACAAATGATTTTTAGGAGCCTAAAAAACATGACATCTTTTTAGGTTTCCCTAAATAATAATCTTGGCATAAACTCGATTCCCTCCCTTGGAATTGAGCACCATATAAAGTAGGCAATTGGGTGGGATGGATGGTTGTGGTTGAATGTATAAAATTGTTCCTTTGATCTCAACCACATTTAGAGGGAAGATAATGAGTTGAATAGATTTCCCCAAATATTCCAGAAGGAACTGTCATAATCTAAGGGAAAAAAAAAAGAAAGAAAAATGGAGAAGTAGGTTTCATGACTTGATATTCACGCATGGTTTGGAATGGCATCCATGGAGATAGATCCGATGATCAAACTTATCAAAATATCAGCATCTCTCTCTCTCTCTAAAGAAAAATCCACATCTCTGTCATTCTCAAGTCCCCATCCATGTCCCTTTCAGTGTTACAAGGTTTTCTCTCTCTCACATGTACCTTTTGAGTGTTACAAGGTTCTCTCTCTCATGCAACTTTCATTGTTTCAACTCTCTCTCTCTCTTCCTCTCATCTGCCTTCTTTGTTACGACTCTCTCACACACATGCACCTTTCAGTGTTTAAAACAATGTTGGAAACCACTAGTCCGGCCGAGTCTCAGTAACTCTCCCCCGTCTTGTAGCAAAAAAAAAAAATGGTTACAAAAACTAAAAAAAAAAATACAAAAAATCTCAAAAAAAAAAAGAAAAAAGAAATTTTTGTTTAAAAGTAAAACACATAAAAATGAGGTTAAAAAAATAGAGTTTAAAAAATCAACTTGTGATTGGAGTATTTTTAAAATAATTCAAAAAAGATGAAAAAAATGTAAAATTAAGTATTTATTGTCAAAATATTTTCTAACCTTCGCCAAAATGATAAAAAAAATAAAAAAATAAATTCCAAATAAATTTTTCATTTTTTAATATTTTTATGATTTTTTTAATATATCCCGAGTTGGGTAAACAACACAGGGTTGTAACTCGGCCCGGTAGAAACTACTAGGCAGACTTTGCAAACACTTGGTTTAAAAGGGTCTCTATCTCATGTAACTTTCAGTGTTTACTAGGTTTTCTCTCTCTCAAGTCTAAACTCAAAACATTCGACAGGTGAATCCTTCTCCAATTTTCTCATACCCGATTTACCAGTAGCAAAGCATCCCTTTCCAAGGTCTTTAATGTCACATACCTTTGGCAAAAAAGTAGCTGTCCACCCAAACCACCAACCTGTGCAGAGGTGACCAAAAGTAAATGATACCCAACTTCCATAACCACCAACCGACCTAGACCTAGACCTAGACCTAAACCTGAACAAGGCCTCACCACAAAATTCCCAAAAATAGTAACAAAAACAATGAAACATTAGCTCACCATTCTCATTTTTCATTCCTTGATGAAACCCACCAAACTAACTACCACATAAAGAAAAAGGCTTATATAATTGCAAGGCTCTGATCAATCAAATTAGGGCGCACCTCACAAACTTCGTTAGAAGAGGTTGTTTTGATGCTCAAATATCCTCAAATTAATCTTCTCGAATTCAAGATGTTTGGATATGAGTCGTCAAAGTAGTGTATCTTGTAATACAATTTTTTATCGTCAATTTTCAATATTTTCAAATGTTTATATATCTGCTCGATCTACACTGTTTTTAAAGCTTTAAATTTTATAATCAGAGACGAAAATATATTTTAAAGCTATCGCAAAAATTGCCAGCTTAAAACCACATTTCGCAACCCTATTTGAAGGTATGCTTTACTTTGATTGTTTAGAGCTTCAACCTCATACAAACCACACCTCCATATAAAACATCCTGCATCTTAAATCTCGATGGAAACACCTTCCTAAGCCTAACTCCAAGCCCCACCACAAGGGACTAAAAAACCCTAGAATGTGTAGAAAGCATGTTAAAGTTTAAGCAATCACCCAATTAAAATGCATATAAAGAAACCATCTTTGTAAAACCTGTAGTTAAAGCTAAACAACATCAACATTAACATCCAAAAATATACCCTTTGTACATTGTTTCAACCTTTGAGAAGTGGCTTAAGAACTGACCAATTGCTAAATTTGTGCAATGAAATGGATTTGTCTAGTTGAAATGAGTGGATCTAGTTAAGCCACATTCATTCCATAGGAGACAATAGCCAAGAACCTGTTGTCTTTATTTTTTTGTCCAAAGGCTAGTTTCCAACAAATGTGTCTTTAGGATGGTTGTCCAATCTTCTCTTTTGTATGGTCCCCACACCAACTTGGGGAGGATATAATAATTTTTCCGACTTAACTACCCTTATAAAAAAAACAAAAAAGAAGGAAGAAAATAAATGAAATGAAATATGAAATATACCTATGTAGATGTTCGTTGGACTTGAATTTTACACTGATCAATGTAGGAAAATAATGTAATAATATTAGGGTTATTTTAATTTTTTATTATTCTTTAGTTTATCTCTTCAAGAATAGGAGAGGATGTGCGCAGGGATATTTGTGGGCATTGAGTTTGTGTGTGAATTGATATTGATGGATTTGGGTTAATTAGTTATTGATTGATTTGGGTTAGTTAGTTTGAAATATAAATAGATAAGGTTAAATTAGGGGAGCTAGTAAGATAAGGTTAAGTATAGAGAGAGTTCATTCTTATCAACAATAATCAAAGTTGGAGAGAATTTTGGGAAAAATCGTGGGATAGAAACGAGCCTAATTTTTGGCACATGATTTTAAGAGAGAGAAAATAGGGAAGAAGAGATAAAATAAGAAAGTGTAAAGAGAGTTTTTTTTGTTAATGTTTATCTTATTTTTTATTCTATTTAAAGGGAGTTTCCCTTCATTGTAAAGAAGGTAGATGAGTTAATAACTTTGGTCTCGAGGTGGATTCCCATGCAGACCTCAATATAGTGTATCTTCTCTTAACCTTTGAGTGAATTCCCTTGCAGGCCTTGAGAGAGGTTATATTCTCTCAACCTTTTATTTTTATTTTTTCTGGTTTTATTTTTTTACATCAATTGGTATTAGAGCAAGTCAGATCCTGAGAGCAAAAAGTTAGATCCTGAGAGCAAGTTAGATCTAAGCAATCAAACTAACAAGTTAGATCTAAGCAATCAAGCTAATCCTACTCCTGCTATGGATTATCGTTAGGTAGAAAATTTTACTAAAGCCCTAGAGGATTTTCGAACTGAAGTACGTGAGATGAATCAAGAGACGAATCAGAGGTTGCAACGGTTGGAGAACAATCTTCCTCGTGAAGATGGTACTCAAAACCACATTCATCTTGCACCAGTAATTCCACGATAAATCCAGGGTGTAGATTTCAAGCATATTGAAGAAATTTACAAGCTAGATCCGCCATGTTCTATAGGACGACCACGAAATTTTAACATTAAAATCAATCTCCCAAAATTTCATGGTCAAGCGTGTTCATCGATTGAACTTGGTGTTTTTTTGGAGCTGTACCCATTCCTGGTTAGGAATAATTAGCCCAAGCTCAGATTCAATAATTACTCTTGGAATCAATGGTTTAAAAAACGGATCGGTGACCCGGATCGGACTTCCAAAAAAACCGATCCGGATCGGGAAATCGGTCAGAATAAAGCTTAAAAAAAATTCGAAAAAATTATTAAAATTCATTATAAATATTGTTTTTTAGGAATTCAATAAAAAATGAGGGTACTCCATTAAGAATTTTCATGTTTTTGAATGAATATGCGAATATTGATATGTTCTTTCCCTGCATGAACCGCCATTCAGCATTTAATTTACAGTATTTCGTGCTCATCCCCTACACTGTTGCTGTTGGGACTCGATATGTGAATAATATGGCTGGGATTGGGTGGCCTCAGAATCATCATCTCTCTCATTTTCTCTTTGAATAATATGGATTAAAAAAAAAATTAACAAATTTTCAAAAAAATTGATCATGGATTAAAAAAAAAATCACAAATTTTCAAAAAATTCTATCATGGATTACAAAAAAAAATTTGATCATGGATTAAAAAAAAAATCACAAATTTTCAAAAAATTCAATCATGGATTACATAAAATTCGATCATGGATTACATAAAATTCGATCATGGATTACATAAAATTCGATCATGGATTACAAAAAAAAACAAACAAAAAAAAACAAAAAATTCAATCGTGGATTACAAAAAAAGAAAAAAACAGTTCGATCATGGATTACAAAAAATTCAATCATGGATTACAAAAAAAAAAACAAACATTTCGATCATGGATTACAAAAAAAAAACAAACATTTCGATCATGGATTACAAAAAAAAAACAAACATTTCGAGCATGTATTACAAAACATTCGATCATGGATTACAAAAAATTCTATCATGGGTTACAAAAAAAAAAAAAAAAACAAAAAAAGCGATCATGGATTACAAGAAAAGAAAACAAACATTTCGATCATGGATTACAAAAAATTCTATTATGGGTTACAAAAAACCAAAAAATTCGATCATGGATTACAAAAAAACAAAAACAATTCGATCATGGATTACAAAAAAATCAATCAAGTATTACAAAAAAATCTATCATGGATTACAAAAACAAAAAAAAAAAAAAAAAAAAAAAAAAAAAAAAAAAAAAAAAAAAAAAAAAAAAAATCCGTACAGACTCGCCGATTCCGTACAGTGAATCGGCAAGTCACTGTGCGGAATCGTCCGGTTCTCTCTAGAACCGGACGATTTTCGATTTTTCAACCGATCCGGTCCCTTTTCGCGAATTCTGAGTCGAACCGGGCGAGTCCGGTTCGAGTCGGCTTTTTTTAAAACGCTGCTTGGAACACAATTGCAGACATCAATCTTGAAGAAAAAGTATCGAGGCTCCTGGTGGGACTTCATCACCAACTTTTGAGCTCGAAGTCGAGCTTCTCCCAACCCAGGGAGAATGATACAAATAATATTAGAGTTATTTTAATTTTTTATTATTATTTAGTTTATCTCTTCAAGAATAGGAGATGAGGTGCACAGGGATATTTGTGGGCATTGAGTTTGTAAGTGAGTTGATATTTATGGATTTGGGTTAATTAGTTATTGATTGATTTGGGTTAATTAGTTTGAAATATAAATAGATAAGGTTAAATTAGGGGAGCTAGTTTAAGAATATAAATAAAATAAGGTTAAGTATAGAGAGAATTTATCCATATCAATAATAATCAAAGTTGGGGATAATTTTGGGCATGGGATAGAAACGACCCTAATTTTTGGTATATAATTTTAGGAGAGAGAAAATAGGGAAGAAGAGATAAAAATAGAAAAAGTGTAGAGAGTTTTTTTTTGTTAATGTTTATCTTATTTTTTATTCTATTTAAGAGGAGGTTTCCCTTCATTGTAAAGAATGTAATGTTAATAAAATTTGGTCTCGAGATTATTTTGGGGTCGATTCCTTGCAGATCTTAAAAAGGGATATATTCTCTCAATCTTGGGATGAAATTCCTTTGCAGACCTTGAGAGAGAGTATATTCTCTCAATCTTTTTCTTTTTATTTTTCTGTTATTATTTCTTTCCATCAAAGTTGCGTCAGAAAAATCAGGTCCAGTTGCACTAGACATGGCCCGATTACCCGGGCTTGCCCAATGGTGGAGCCCATTTTTAGTCGGTTTACAAGGTGTGAATATTAGGGGTTGGACCACCAATCTGACCTGCCTGAGCAGGCCTTCTACTTGGGTGCTTTTTCTACTACCCGGGTGGGTTTTCTTTAACCAGGCCGGTTTCTTGGTCTACCCTACCTGATAGCCTAGTTAGCTCGGTTACATCCGTAGTTTGGTGGTCAAGCTCGAGATCTTAAAAAGAATTAAAAAATATATAAAAAATCCAAAAAATAAGAGATTTATTTAAAACATGCTTATTTTGTATTTTCTATCATTTGGCAAAAATTGGAAAATGTTTTGGTCATGAATAATTATTTTTATAATTTCCCTTTTTTTTGAATTATTTCTAGAATATCCCTGATCACATTTTTTTCACTACTTTTTCAACCTCATTTAGACTTTTTTGTTTAATTTTACTTTGACAATATTTTTATTTTTTAGGGATATTTTTATATTTTTCTAACACTTTTTAGCCACCTACCCAGATAGGACTAGGTTACTCGGACTTGGGTTGACTTGGGTTATTCAGCCCAACCAGTATTCGCAAAATCGAACCGGAATGGTTAACCGGTCATGAGCCTAGAGCGGTTCGAACCTGAACCGGGCTAACCGGGGCGGTTAACCAGACTAACAGGTCAAGTAGATTTTTTTTTAAAAAAAAAAAGGGGTAAAAAACCCCCAAAATATTTTAAAAAATAAAAAAATAGAAAAACTTAGATTATACTATATATAAGTCATTTTTCTTTTTTCTTTTCGTCTTCTAGACTGGTCATATATTAGTCATTTGGATCAAGTTGCATCATAAGGTACAAACAATTACAATTAACTTGCATTATAAGGTACAGACAATTCATGACTTCAATAGAGCATTAGAAATTCTTGCAAATTCACAAGACTTCTACAGTAATTCCATAGATTCTCCCTGAATAACAGTCAATAGTGTTGTAATAAATATATCAGTACGTATAAAGTCTAGCGTAATGAAATGTTATATAACGAGGTTGTAACTGTTCCAAAGTACAAGCTAGATGTGGCTAGAAATTTATGATGAATGTCCTCATGTCAACCTACAAAAGGATACAATTTGAAAGATAAAATGTAACACATAATGGAGTACCTTTACCACGTGCAATGATTTCCTATCAAAAGTCCAAAGAATTCGTTATAAACTTAATCAAGAAACATGAATGTTTTGATACTATTCAGTCAACACAAACTCATTCCACATTTCCACACTGAAGAAGAAAGTAGAATAAAAAAACATACTTTTACAAAAAAAAAACAGATAACATTACAAGCAATCCAACAAGCTCACAAAAAATATATAACATCAAAAGGAAAGAAATATTTTTTTCGCATATTCATCACAAAAAAAAAAAAAAAATTGTAAAAAAAAAATATATAACATTAAAAACAATCCAAGAAGCTCATCAAAAATATATAACATTAAAAAGAAAGCAATATTTTTCTCATATTTATTACAAAAAACATATTTTTGTAATATATATATATATATATATATATATATATATATATATATATATATATATATATATATATATCATTAAAAACAATTCAACAAGCACACCAAAAATATATAACATTTAAAAGAAAGAACTATTTTTTCTCATATTCATAAAAAAAACATCTTTTTGTAAAAAAAAAGTATAACATTAAAAACAATCCAACAAGCTCACCAAAAATATATAACATTAAAAAGAAAGAAATTTTTTTCTCATATTCATCACAAAAAGACATATTTTTGTAAAAAAATAAATATATAACATTAAAAACAATCCAACAAGCTCACCAAAAATATATAAAATTAAAAACAAAGAATCTATTTTTTCTCATAGTCATCACATATAATATATTTTTTATAAAAAAAAATTTAATTTTATTAAGAAACAATTTTTTCTTTACGAACCCTAAAATCGAGCCAAAGAACACAGATTCTTTAGAATCAAAATCAGCCCCAAATCTTTTATTTTTTGAATAAATTGATAGGGGGATATAATAGATACTTCAATCACAATTAAAATTCCCCAAATATCATGAAGATCAATTCACAATTGAGATCATTCTTCAAAAATGGCGGATATTTCACTTCATGCAAATTTCAAAACAAAAATGCACCAAAAACAAATTCATATAAATAAATATATTGAATGATAAATCAACATACTTGATGTATTCGATTTATGAAGCCTTGATGATCAAAATTAACTGATCAATACATCGATCAAAATCATTTTTTTTTTCATCAAACACAGTTCTTTGAGCAGCAACATTTTCGGCCAAAATCAAACTCCAAAATTCATCTTTCTCGGCAAATCGAAATAGAAAAGAGTTTCAGGATTCAGTAATGAATCAAAGCCCTCCATTTCCATGCATATTCATGGGTTATTGAAGCTCATCTTGACAAAATGGTGGAAATTTCATAGTTTCAGAAATCCGTCATTTCAATCCACCAAAAAATCATTCTTCTTTGATTTTTGATTCAATAAACTGTTAATTATAGAATTTTTCAGGTGTGTAAGTGCAATAATTCACCAAAAAAAATAAGAAAAGCCAGAAAATCGAATAAAAAAAGCTTGCAAAACGTGAATCACAAGTTCTGCTTAAAATAACGACCTATGTGAAAAATAACGGACGTTATTTAATAGAATACCGTTATGTCCGATATATCACCTATTATATCATAAAACTGGACCGGTTGGTAGAAACTTGCCTATTTTGAAGTAAAACCGCCGGTTCAAATTCTAATTGGCCGGTTTTGGTGCTCATTTTTTTTTGGAGGTCTCCGAATATTTACAAGTACCCCAAAACCGGCCTTAACCAGAATTGGTACCTTGCCGGTACCGATCTAACCGGCCAGTTCCTGTTCAGACCGGCCGGTTTTACGAACAATGAGCCCAACTCAAGGCCGGGTTCCATTCCCAGCTCATGTTTTCCTAGACTGGCACAAATATAGATCTTTTTATACCCACAGGACAACGACCTACTTGAGAGTTTTTTTATCCAAAAGTTCGGACCTATTTTATCATCACCGTATGAGTATCTCGTAAAATTGAAAAAGACTTTTTAAGGGTCTAAACACTAGGCTCTGATTTTTAAACTTCCAATATTTTGGCCTGACTTTTTTTATGCAATTGTACAGTGTACAATGATTCTGTTATTTTCTCAGATAGTGGGTTATATTCTAAAAGTAGCCCTAGCTTAGAGTTTGTCTGATACTAGGTTGTGGCTTTCATTATATCACCCCAAACTGAATTACCCAAAATTAGAAAAGAACATAGATCTAACTGTTCAAATGCACATTCTTAATCTTTTGGCTATACTAATACATATTGCTGTTTTCACCCCGGGTATTAAGCGATTCAGAAAGAAAAAAAGAATTTAATGTTACAGGGGTAAACTGATTCAATGAAAACCCTAAGCAAGAAACTTTTTTGCAAACGACTTTTTATTAATTTCCAAGTAAGATGGATCCGTAGACACCATGTTAATTACTTCTACACTTGCTACAAAGCAAAATGAAATATCTCTGTTTTGGCATACACAAATTTCAACAGAAACAGTCGTTTAAAAGAAGAGGGGGCGATAGAGATGGTGATACATGTAAAAGAAAAAAGGACAATGTGATGGATTTCCAAGTAAGGAGGACCCGGCTCTTCTTCTAAAAGATTGCGGTTCATAAGGAGTCTTCGACTTACTATCACCACCTGGGAGCCACTACGAAGCTGCTACTACTCTTCGAGTCTGCTACATAGCTCTAGCACTGCTTTGTGTGCTTACTGTTGTTGTCGGAGTTGTCTTTCGGATGAAGTTTTATGAACTGTTAACTGCGGTGCAGTTCTTGAGTATTGGGCCTCACTCTCCTTTGATCTTCATGAAAGGATGAATTTAATCCTTTTATGAAGATTTTTTATTTATGCCCTTCTCATTACCATGGGAAATGACTATTTTCCTATTTTCGGACAAGGTTTTGATCGATTTTCCAAAGGGTTGCATCATTGAATATCGACCTTTGATCTCATTTTGGGATTAAAAATGTGAATTTGAAGAGAAATATAAGTAGGATTTTTTCAACTGTACGCTCTTAATAATAAGATCTAAAAGGTTTTTGGACTATTATATCGTGCTACATTAGTCCAGTGCAATGCCCTCATCCAATAGAGAGGGTAAATTTAGTCAGATGGGTTGAGACCGTGTTAAACGGAACGGGGTCGCGAGTGCCTAATAAAGATCCTAATGGACCTAAAGAAAAGCCCTAAGTATTTGAGTAATTTGATTATAAAGAGTAGGTCTTTCTTTATTATAAAGAGTAGGTCTTTTTAAGGGTACACATTGCAAAATATCAGATTTCAAAAATCCAAAAAAACAATAGTGTACTCCGTGCAAAATGTCACATATAAAAATCCACAAAAACAATAGCGTACTCCCATGAGAGCACGTTGTACATTTACTCCCCCAAAGGCCCACCGAGGAAGATTATCTATGGGGAGCAATAGCATACTCCCATGGCAACACATTGTATACTTAGAAGAGCAATTTCAAAAAATAAAAATAAATAAATAAGAAGAAGAAGAAAAAAAAGAGACATCTTGAGTTCACAAACAAAAAGTTCTTACTAATCAAAATTTCAATAGTCTATGTTCAATTTTGAGATGCCATTTGTTTTAGGGATATCCCAATAGAATGAGTGTAGCGGAGATGATCATGTTGAAACGAAGGATATAATTCAAAATGAATATATTCAAATAAATAATGAGTGTAACGGAGATGACAATGTTGAGATGGATGAGTGACAAGACAAAAAGAGATTGATTTCGAAATGAATACATTCCAAAAGATTGAAGTGTGATACCAATAGGTGACAAGATGAGAGAAAATAGAATTAGATAGGTTGGCCATGTGTGGTGTAAACCCGATAACACTACCTGTTAGTGTTGGATATGGGGATTATCCAAAGTCACGTACATAAAAAAATTTCATATTATATGGGATTGAGATTGATATTGATAAGTTTCTTAAAAGAAATAGAAATCCAAAAAGATTAGGACTATGGGATATATCTTTTGGTTTTTAGATATATGTAACACCTATAGGAAGTTTCATATTTGGTGTGGGCTCCTAACTTTATATAAATGGAATGAAAGTGCAGAGAATTTGTGTACCCTATTTGGGTCATTTTATGGGAAATGTAGCTTCCTTTAGAGAGAGAGGCAAGGCCTCCTCTACATTGGCACGGCCTCCTCTTAGAGAGAAGAGAACTTCTTACGGAGAGAAACACCATGGATGTGCCTCCTGTAGATCGAGATGTTAGTTTTTTGTAGAGATTTTGAGTGATTTTCCCTTTTAATGAGAGATTTCCTTAAATATTTTAGGTGGTTTCCCTTTTAAGTGAGAAAGAAGCGGTTCCCATAAAGATTTTGGGTTATTTTTTTTTTTAGTGAGATAATTTCTCTATTACTCTCAATGTTCTCTTCCAAGACAATGGTTTAACTGCTTTTAGTGAGAGAAAGTCTATGTTACTCTCAAGGTTCTCCTCATGGATAGTGGTTTAACTATATAATGGAGATGGTCTCTTTTTAGAGAGTGGTTTAACTATGGAATAAAGATAAGAGGTCAACGATAGGTACTGATGTAGCCCTCTTGAGCTTGTCATGTCCATTGATATAGCCCTCTTGAGGTGAACCACGTAAATCTTTGTGTTCCTATGATGTGTATGTTTCATGTTTTATTTCTCGTATTATGGCTCGTGCTCTCTCCTATTTTGTTTCTACCGGATAAATACACGATCTTAGTGGGATCCAACTTTTGGGATTCTTGTTCCGCATCTAATATTGTTTTTAAATTCTGACAGTTAAGTGGTGTGAGTTAGTTCCAATGGAAAGTTCAAAAAAAACAAAAGATATCCCCAAAAAAACATGATCGAAAGTAGTGAAAAAATATATAAAACTGGATGGTACTCCCTTAATATAGCATAATAGCATACTAGGATTTGTATAGCTTACCCCAAGCAATTTAAAAAAAGGCTTAACGATAATGATTTGTTTAAGAGATATTTGACTTATAAGATTTCAAATTTTGGGATGTCCAAAGTTCCAAGCTAGGTTTTAGAGAGGGCCTCGTGCGAGACCAAAGTTTGAAACGCACGTCTAGAACCATGTACAGGGTAAAAACAAAAGGCTTATGGTCCCAAAACAAAACCTGGGTACTTGCCTCCAACTGCCCCCTTGGCCTAGGGCTACCACACGTCAAAGGGAGCATATGTCAATTTGGTCCATTTGGAGCACCGTACACGCACTATTTAACCCAAATTTTCCATCTTGCACTAGTGAACTTCCTCCGGATTTCCAATCCAATATGGCTGATCGAAAATCTAGTCTAACAAGCCAGAATTTCAAGTAAAAACACGAAATAAAAAACTATTTTAGGCTGGTTTTGGCCGGTTCTCTTACTTAACCGGTTCTATCACATAACCGGTTCATGAACCCCTCTGGTTCTCTGACTTAACCGCTTCCTTGACAAAACTCATGAACCCAAACGATTCCCAATATTCTATAATATCTGGATCAGCCTGACCAATTCCCAAATTCGATTGGCCAGTTCCAATTTGGATCACTGATTTTTCAAACATCAAGCATGACCATGATGTCTACGCCAATTCAAAAAGCATCTAGATTCTTCATTTCTGCTTATTGCTTCATCTCTGCCATGTGTGTCCATCAGCAAGAGGGAAACCCTACAAGCACTGAGATTTGGCACACTCTCAGTAAGCAAAGGTCCCAATATATATCCGGGATTAAAAAGCATGACATGCCTTTCTAAAGCATGGCAGCCATTCCCTCTCTTTTCAATTCGAAGTTTTAGAATGATAAGGCTCACCTTTAGAGAGAGAAATAGTAGATAAATTCATTTATAGTGCCAGCACTAGCAGGTGCAGTAACTTGCTTTTTTTTCCATATGAAAAAGTAGCTTCCAAATTCCAATCCTTACCCACTCAAAACCCTAGCTAGAATCTATTCCCGCACAAGAGACCCATCCTTATTGGGATCCACCATTACTGCACAAATTCCCACCCTCTCTATCTCTCTGCATTTACTTTTCCTAAGCAAAATATTATAAGATTCCAAGTCCATCAAGCCCCCACTACCCTCTCCAACATTTCCATTTACAATAAATGCCCCCCAATCCATTAAGACTGCTTTGCTAGTACCTTAGGCCCACCACCATTGCTGAAAAGTAAAGCAAAAATAAATATATAAACATGTTCATCATAAAAATATCTCAGTGAAAGTGACCACACATATATCAGCCGAAATTTCGGGAAAATATCAGTTGATATCGCCAAGGAACATTGAACCAAGAATTGAATAAAGATTGCAGGGTAGTCAGAAAGAAATAAATAAAGATAATGAAATAATAATAAACTTTTTTACTAATTCAATGTTACATCATTTCATTTCATTTAGCGACAAATTTCAGGTCTCTTTCGGCTCACCGACCTCACCATTTTAGAGCACCGAAAAAACAAAGAAGAAATAAAACAAAGAGAGACCATCAATTCCACCTATGACGCGGCGACACGTATGCACAATGCCTTTTCTGCGTCCAATTGGAACCATTTTCTTCCACGTGGACCTGCTCCAGAAAAAAGAAAAAGGGTAAAAAAAAAAAAAAAAAAAAAGAGCCCCAACCCCCGCTTTCTTCTACGATGTTCTTTTCAACCCAACAATAAAATATATATTAAATTAGAATTAAAAAACCCACTAAATGATACCCAAAAAAACAATTAAAGTTTCATTAAAGAAAGGGAAATTCGATTAAACCAAAAGGCCGAATGGATCGTCGTTTCATGCTTAGATGAAAATTCCAACGACCTCCTAGAAATTAAAAATTCATATAAAAACAAAGAAAACCCTAAACCCCGATTTTTTAAAAAGAACGATAACGAATTTCAAGGAGGCCCTCCTTTCTCCCAAAAATACCAAAAAAAGCCCAATTATTTACTTCTCTACCCCTGACTCATCAGCTCAAGCCTAGGAAGAGTAGGCTCGGAGCCAATATTGAGTCGGCTCAAGCCACGAGCTGATCAAGCTGCATCTGCTCGAGCCATGCACCAAGCATTGAGTGATCCATGGATTCGAGCGGAGGCGGCGCACCGTGAGCTGATCCGTCGCCCTGAGCCACAGAAGCCGACCCAGTCTTGTCCTTGAGCTCAGGAGGCGACTCCTTAACCAAAGACTGAACCCAGGAAACATCCGGCTCATCGAGTCCCGAATCGTTAATCTTGTTAGCCAGATCGAACGAGTTAGATCTCCTGAATCTCCCACCAAACTCGGAACCATCAACCCCCCAATCCACTTTTCCGCTGGGCGACCCCCACTTGGCTGTACCCCAGACAGAGCCTGAGCCCACCGGTGAGCCCACCACAGCGCCCGCAGCTGCGCCCAGGTCCCGGGAACTCTGGCTCCTCAACCCCCCCTGCTGCTGCTGCTGCTGCTGCTGCTGCTGCTTCGCCAAGGCAGCCACCCTCGAGCCAAGAGGAGAGATCAACGCCTCGACCCCGCGAGGTGACATTCTACTCGGTGAACCTAGCACAAATGAGGCCTGAAGGAGCGATGCCTGGTCCATGCTCTTTTGTTGGTAAACGCTGGTGTTTATGGGAGGCAGGTTGAGCATGTTTTGGTTGAAGGCCGACACGGCCGCCGCTTTTTGGGACTGGATTTGCGGGCTGAGAGGAGCATAGGCTTCGGCATAGCGCGGGGAACCGAGCTCAGAAGCAAAGAGCTCGTCAAGGTTTGAAGGGGTGAGTGTCTTGCAACGTAAAGGGCGAGGTTGTTGAGCAGCAGTGGCGCTACGCTGTTGCTGCAAGGGGAGACAGGCAAGCTCGCCTAGCAACTGTTGCTGAGCTTGCTCAAACTCATCCATGGGCATATCACGAGCACTGAGCGACGAGCGTAATCTGCTCGACTGAAGCCCACTACTCACGGGAAGGTGAAGAGTGGGCACACTTGGCTGCGGCCACGCAAGGGAAGTATGCCCGAGGCCACCCGGGGATCCAAACGGTGATCCAATATTGACAGAGGATGGGGAGCCAGGCATCAATCCCTGAACATCAGCAGTTGATCTGGGTGAAGGAACTGCAGATCCAGTCGACATATAGAGGGGTCGCAGCTCCTCTGTGGTGTGGGCAAAGAAACAAACCCTTCGCATGCAAGACGTCCCATCCTTGCAAAGACGAGTGCGGTATTGCGCCGGGTGCAGCCAGCACTCAAACACCCCATGCGCGTACTCACACAGGTCTGCCCTGCGACATGCGCCCTTGCGAAAGTCAGGGCACGGAACACAGCTGTAGTGATACTTCCTCGGGTCCCGCCTTCTCGCATTTTCGCCAGGGTGAACGAATGGGCACTCTGTCCAGTCATGAGAGTAGGCTCGAGAGCATGGCCGAACCTTAAAAGAATACATTCGAAACTCATCGGTGGTGTAAATACTATTCTTTATATCAGGCAAGCTCGGATCCACCGGATATTCCTTCTTCTCAGAGAAATTGCCTGAAAAGTGGGCAGAATCTGGCAAAAACTTTGGGGAGCTCACAGAAGATGAATCATTTGATCTTGGAGACGAACCATCCGGTGAAGAAGAGAGAGGAGGAGATGAAGAAACAGAGACGGAGACATTGATTTCACCATCAGGTTTCCCATCGAGTTTTCCGGAAGGCTTTTCCCCTGAAGATAAGAGCTCCTCTAAAGCTAGACGGATATGAGACAACTTTGGTGAAGTAACAATAACATCATGAGGCCTGCGGCCATGAGAATCGAGTGCATCAAGGTCAGCTCCGGCCTGCAACAAAAGTCTAACCACTTCGGTTGCATTTACCGACCCACCAAATGCCGCACAGTGAAGGGGAGTGCTCTTATCAGGTCCACAGGCCCTGTTTACACCAGAATATTGTTTTCTGGTGGCCTGATTCTCGCCAGAATGTAGATTTCCGCAAGTTTCAGAGAAAACAGAGAGAATATGAGCCAAGACTTCGAGGCTCCCGTACATGGAAGCCACCATTAAAGGAGTTCGTTGCTCTAGAACCATTTGATTAGAGCCGTTTTGGCGACAATACCAGACTCCTACACCATCAATCAGAGTTGGATCATTCTGCATGGCTTTCTTGAAGCCTTCAATGTCATTATTGGCAGCTAGCTCGAGGAGAGGGGAGAAGGAGTCTTCTTCAGTCAGAGAAGGATTCCCATTACACACGTCATTGTTGATTTTTTCCATGGAAGAGGAGTTATTTGAATTAGGTTTTTGGTGCTCTGGACCACTGCACATGCTTTAAGAGCCTAAGCCAAAACTGCAATCTGAAACAGAAGAGAGACCAGAGTAAATTGCCGGAAAAGAAGGTCTCCACCAGTAAAAGAAAGACTTTTTGCACCAAAGGATTTACTTGGCCGGAAAATGAATAGAACTCCCCCCCGGAAAATGCAGTGTTGCCGGAATAAAAAAAGGATAGTGAGCCTTATGTAAAGGAAATAAGAGGTTCGAGAATTTAAGGCCTAGGGAATATCGGCAAAATTGAAACAGGGAATATCGATGAAATAATATGAAAAAGCTAAGATTTTGAATATTTGAGCATGGATAAGGAAGACACTCTAAAAATAGAATAAGCCATAAAAACATCTCCTAAAAAATCGAACAAAGGACTGAAAAAAAAAAAAAAAAGTGTCTGAAATTCATGGACAGGTGCCGAAGTAAAGGATAATAAGAAGTATCAAGAAGATAAAAATAGCCAAATAATAACAATCGTTTACAATTAGGAGGAAGAAACTGAAACTAAACTCACAAAATAAAAACTATCAAATTCATACACTGAAATCCTCATTTCTCACAGTAAATAGTATAGAAAAATAAAAACTAAATGTTAGGAAATTGTCCTAAGACATGGAACCAAAAAATAAAAGAGTTCCATCTCTGATCCATGAAATATGATCAGGACAAGGACAAACCAGCTGTGAAAAATGAATCAATTCATGCGATTTAACATTAAGTGCACGATTAAAGCTCTAATAGATCAATCTTTGACCTAAAGAGAAAAGAAAAAGAAAGAAAGTCTCACCATTAACAACAAAAAGTCTACATGAACGTAAAGGAAAACAAAAATCTGTAAAATTTCTGAACAAAATAACAAGAAATAATGAGAAGAACAATGTTTCTCTGAAACATTTTTCACCTTGTTATAGAGTAACAAGTCAGTGTTGAACGAAGATCTCAATGCAACACCATGACTAGAACAGATCTGCAGAAGCTTAAACCATTAGAAATCAACAGAAAAAAAAAAATCCCAAAAAAAACAGGCGGAACAATGAATAAGATAAATCACTAAAAACACGAACTTCGATGAAAAGGAGAAATAATAATCACCAGAAAAATACGAGATCTCCACATCCATGGCCAAGAAGAAAAAACCCTAAAAAAAAAAAAAATGGTCGCAGCGTTTCTTCGCCTGTTAGTGAGACAGAGACTCACCCACCCACCCACGCACACGCAGAGAGAATACCTCAAATTAAAATGAAACGCTCGGAAATGCGCTTAAATTCGGGCAAATTAAGGATCCTTTTGGACAGCAAATGAAATGAAACGCGGCGAAATGAGTCCGAAATGAAGTGAAATAAGGGGTAATGAGAAATTCAAAAGGGGTGACCGGAGTGGCCAGTCAAAAGAGCGGTTTTACCGGTTAGGTCGGCGTTACGGTGACCGGCTAAGATATACGGAATAGTATTTTCTAAAACAATTAGTATTCGCACCCATGTTTTCATCTATTTTCACCCAAACTTTGTGTTCGAGTACTAAAACGAAAGGAAGCCTTTTAGTATTGCTTTTGCGTGGCAATAACAGAATAATGGGTGCCATAAGCGACAATCTTCTATAAAATGGATTTAAAAGTGGGTTGGAGTCCGCGAATCAGGAATGAGGAGAGCGTACGGTCTCTATCTCGGACTTGAGGGCGCGAGTTAAATTGGTTTAAATGTGGAGTCAAGTCGAGGGGTAAAATAGTAAAAAATGCCACAAAAGAAGGAGGTGTGGGACATAAAAAAAAAGAACCCTAGCCGCCCCTCTTTGACTCCTCATCTTCCAAAAAGCAAAGGAATAAAAGCATGCTCCCGCGGGTATATGTTGGCGCAGTAAAAGCCAATCTAAATAACCATTACGAATTTAAGACCCCCTTATCCAGGCTCCGGCCTCCTAAACCATCCCACTAATCCATTGTTTCAAAATGAGCGTGAGGTGGATCATTTACTCCTAGATCTATGTCAGATATTTAAATTGGATATTTGGATCAGGTTTGAATCAGTATGAATTGGTAAACTAAAATAATAATAATAATAATAATAATTAAAATAAAATAAAATAAAATTTTAAAAAATTTATGTAAATATAATAGATGTAAGGTACACCTCAAAATTTTAGTAAAAATGAGTAAATTCGAAGTTGGAAGCATTTTAATTCATCATCTCGTCTTTATGATGTTTGGATATAAAGAAAATAAAATTAGTTTTAAATATAGTGCGTATCTCGTCTTTATGATGTTTGGATATAAAGAAAATAAAATTAGTCTTAAATATAATGTATTTTGTAACAGGTTATCTAGACTGTTTATTTCCAAAAATTTTCAAGTGATTTTTTTTATTTACACTATTTTTTTGAATTTATGGGTTGAGCATACATTCATGAGCCGACTAAAGGTTTCCTGAAACTACAACTTCTAACAAATTTTAGAAATACATCTTACTTGTATAGTATAAGGTATATACCCGAGACAAACCTCACCCAAAATTAAAATAAAGGTTTACTGATGGGGATATAGAATTGACAAATGTTAAATAAATTAATATATATATATATATATATATATATGTGTGAAATTTCAAAAAAAAATTGGGCCAAGACCGACATAATCCCATAATCAGTTCAGTCCTGAAGCCTGAATCCCATTCAAATCAACAATCCAAATATGAAATCTTCAAATTTTAAAATATTGCACCAAACGAATACATTTCTGGTACTATTTTAGTCCCAGCTAAGTCCAAGATTTAATTTTTGTTTGAAATAAGCATCGATTTATCTAGCACGGATCTGAAAATATCAAGTAATATACTCCATTAAAAAAGGAGCCCTGAGCAGTTCTTTCACCCAAGGGATCAAGTAGACACGCTCTTGATTTTTTTTTTTTTTCGTCTCTTTTGTTTTTTTTTCGCATCCTCTGGAATAATAAAAACAGTTAATAGTATAATCGAAAGGGTGTAAAAAAAAATTTGGATAATTCAGTGGGGGATGACGAATCCCTATTTTTTTTTGTTTAATTATTAATAGTTTTTTAATACGATTAAGTGAAAATAAAAACCTAGACTTTAGTTGAGACTCAAATAGTATTACCACCACGACCCAACCCATTATCAAAATGATGTAATTTTCGATGGGAAAAGGTCAGCTACGATCCATAAATACAGCATGCTTCTCTCACATCTCACTACTATTTTGGCACAACCCTCTTCTCTCTACAGTTTCAACCGGACCCCATCTTCATCATTTCTTCATTTCCTTTTATCTTCGACCTTTTATATTTACATTTGTGACCCTTGTCTACTCCCGATTTTTCTCAAGGCTTAAAAGTTGTTGCATTCATTAAAGTTCGGAAATTTTTTCTATACACCTTGGGAAATCGTTTTTTGTAAGAGAGCCAAAGTTTCAAAACTTTGAAAATTTATATATATTTTTTTGATTTTTTTTTTTAAATATCAGTTGACCTGTAAAATCACCTAAAATCGGAACCGGTTTTGATCTAAACGAGTGGTTAGGGTTAGATCATCTGGTTTTTCTAACAATGATTTGCACTTTTCACCCTCATTTTTCAAAAGGTGTTAAATTAGAACCTACCTTCAATTAGTATCGAGAAATGTGGTTTCAATGCTGGAAATCTTTTTGATAGCCTTCAAATATATTTTTATCTTTATTTATAAAGTTTAAAGCTTAAAAACTAGTGTAGGTCGAGAGATCTATGAAAATCTTGAAAATTGATGGTTCAAAAGTGTGTTGCATAATACACTACTTTCAAAAACTTGAAATTTATTTATTTTTCATGTCCATGCACCCAAATATGGAGATGATGAATTTGAAGATATTTGGGCATCAAAACAACATCTTCTAATAAAATTTTTGATGTAAACTCAAATTTAATTGTTTAGAGCCTCTGGCTCAGTGTAAACTTTTACCTTTTTCAAATGACCTCGTCTTTATTAGTCTCCCTACTCATACTATTCTCGTTCGTGCTCCCTTTAGCACACATTTATGATATAAATCTTGGATGCAAATTTGTAGATATCCATGATCCAAAATATGATGATCATGACTGTACAAATAAAAATAAAAATTAAAAACACTTTTGTAAAAAAAAAATTACTATCCATTGGATAGGAATCTTTACTTGTGGAGGTTTATGTGTGATTGAGCGGCGTCAGTGAGTCCGTTGACTCACAAAACTATTTTCCTGTTTCACACTATGTGCAAACGATATTGTACAAAAGGAGAGAGAAAAGGAAGGATGCTAGTTTAGCTTAGCAATTGGCATGATAACAAGAGCCAATCCGTCTAGATTGTCCTGGTTTGGTTCGGGCCAAATGTAAATGAAAAGCTATGGTCGGGCTGCCGATGTCATTATCATCATCAAAGCTTTTTTCTAACTATTTGGGGTCGGCTATACAAATTCTAATATGTCATTCTACTCCATCAAGGATCGTATCCTCAGTGAAGTCATAGGTCTCCATATATTTTTCTTACTACTCCCAACCATTGTTTTTCTAAGCATTCCCCTTGCTCTTTTTGAGCTTTTCATTGGAACCAATTCACACATCCTATTAGGTGTTGCATTGGGTTTGTGTTGCACATGGCCAACCTGCCCAAGTCAATTTTATCTCATTTTATTGCCTATTGAAGTCGCACCTAATTTCTCACCCTACTTATTTTCCTATATTTGTTTTTTATTTTAAATTTCTACTAGGCTTGGTCCCATCTTAATTGGGCTTGGCCACACAATCAAGGGCATAGGATTGAGCGTAGGCCAAGGCCCTTTCAACCTTGCCTGAGCCAAGCTTCCAGTGATTCTAGGTTTATCTCACCTATGGGTTAAAAAAATGGACCCGGACCCAAATAGCGTTTAGATCTCAATATAAGAAATAGTTTTAAAATGTAATTAAATACATAGATATTTTAATTTTTGGATCGGGTCCGACTGGATTTGGGTCCGGATCATGACCCGATTCATTGCCTGGCCCTAACGATGCACCGAGCTCCGATTCAAAATAACGGGCACTCAAGTGATTGAAAGGAAGGTTGAGGATGGGATGGGATGATAAGATAAATTGTAGCTTAGTTGTAGGACAGAGCAAACAACGGCTTCCGTAGCCCTTCTTTTACAAAAGGTGTAGCGCGCCAACAAACCTCCATTCATCCTTGTCTTTTCCTTTTTTTGTCCACAGAATCAAAGTATAGGGAAAGTCTTAAAAGTAATTTTTTCCTTCTCCCTTTTTCCTTCCTTCATCCATGAAGTAATACTAGTTTTTAGTTTTTCCAGTTGCCTTGCTGCCTCATCGACTCCATTCTATGCTCTTTTGCTTTTCTCATTTTCTCTTGCTACTTTAAAGTTTGAGCTGCTTTTCTATCCAGCATTTTGGGACTCTGCCGAGTCCACTCGGACTTGACCGAGTTACTCGGCTTCACGTTATGGGGGTACAGTCTGGTGTACACATTATGGTGTATACTTATTTTGATAAAAATAATTGATAAATATTCATCAATCTTATTACTTACAAACCTATTGTCTTCTCTTCATCCAAATCAATTTATCGTTGATTGATTTGGTTCAAAACTAATGATTTAGGGATTTATTCATTATTTTTTTGTTAAAAAGAGTTGTATTTTGAAATTATTGATGGTTCTAACAAGAAGATATTAAGTTTTTGAAAAGTACAGAATGAGACTATTTACCTTTAGTACAAGGTGGTCACAATTAATCTTGACCATTTGATGTGAAATTGGATGGTTGCATTT
The DNA here is from genome assembly GCF_054954075.1 of Amborella trichopoda. Classification (NCBI taxonomy): domain Eukaryota; kingdom Viridiplantae; phylum Streptophyta; class Magnoliopsida; order Amborellales; family Amborellaceae; genus Amborella; species Amborella trichopoda. Next base: position 6,875,547 of record NC_142338.1, read on the forward strand.
ATTCCATTGACCAAGCTCAAACTTCGAAATAATTTTTCTCGAACTTTGTGACATGCCCAAACTATCAAATTTTACATCAGATGGTTGCTAGTAATTGTGACCACCTTGTTTCAAAGGTAAATGATCTCATTGTATATAATCCCATAAGTTTTTTATCTTGTGGATTACAAGATATCGAGTTTCAGAGGGTTGCAGTTGTACTAAGATTTGTTTCGTAAAAGACAAAATTATAACTCTATAAAATATATGTTAAACCAGAGTAATCTTATATGGATGAGAAATTGATTCGCTCTCTGTTGACGTAGACATCATTGCCGAACCACGTATTTGTCTTATTGATCTTTCTCGCTCTTCATTATTTCTTTTATTACAAATTCTACTGAAACAATCTGCCTAAGAATGGATTTCTCTCTTGGTTTTCATTCAAATCCATTGAAATATGTGCTATTTATTCTGTTATTTCTTGGATAAAAAGCTAGAGATTGAGAGATCTGACTCGAAAAGCCTTTGTTCTAGTGAGAAAACATTTTTTTCAGAGCAACCTCTAATCAATTCGCCATTTGTCCTTCAATCTTTGCCCAAATCTATTAAAGGTTGGATCTATTTGATCGCGATTCAACCTTCTTTAATAACCCCATGATGATTTGTTTGATATTTTTGGCTGGAGTTTGTGGCCTTTGAAAAAAAACCAGAATTTTCCATTACCCTGTGGTGCCAACAAATATTTTTTTGGAGAAAATTTTCATATCTTATATTAATCTCTTTTTCTCATTTTCAGTATTTCTCCCATTTTTCTCTTTTCTCCCTTATAAATAGTAGAGGCTTGACTAGAGCGAGTCCACTCGGTGTTGCTTGAGTAAATTGACTCGGGCTAGTGGCGATTACCTGGCCCGAGTAGACTTCCAAAACACGGTTTCTATTCAAACCTTTTGAACATTATCTTAATATTGGCTCCACTGATTGCCGGTGATTAAAAAATCGGCGATCGGATTCGTTAGAGTTGAATCGAAATAGCCTTGCCTCTTGTCCAGTTACCAAATCGGTGCAAGGCAGGTTGTTCTAAATTACCCTTCAAACGAGTTGCTCCTCAAGATAGACAATGGCCTGATTTTTGGGGTATTTTTCCCATGTGAATTATTACCTTTTTTTTGGTTTTTTCCTGTCCAAAATCCTCGCTAGTTGATTTCCGTCCAAACTTTTTTATCTTTAAAATTTTCGACAGTGAAATATCATGCCTCGCTTTGGGTTTTCTTTCATCATCTTCCAAGAAATTTCGACATCGAAAACCAGGAAAAAAATAATGCTAAGAATTTCCTTATTTTTCTTTTCTCCAATCCTTCACGTATTTGCCAAACAAAATATTTACAACAAAATCGCCATGGTGTCGGTAACGATTGGACAAAATACCTCTATCCAATCCAATGTTGTCGGATTCTATTCGGAGTCTTTTTTGGTTTGATGAGAAAAACGAAGCAATTCGATGCTTCCGTCAATTCAGGAGAAGACTTTAAACTCTTTTTTTTTTTTTTTTAATTTAATATAAATAAATTAGATATTTATACATATAAATATATAAAAATAATATAAAATTTAAAATAAAAAATTCAAAAAAAATATTTTATGTAGATATTTCTTTGTTTCGGCTAAAGAGGCTTGAAGCTGACCAACGCGGCAACAACAAGCTTAGCTTCACCTCGGTCTAGACCAAAAATCCAAAAGGTTCAGCCTCTTCGGCAAAACACTGACCCAATCTGTCACATTTGCATTCTTCGTGATAAAGAGTGTGAAGTTTATGACGATTTGATGAAAAATGTTTCCCTTTTACATTCCAAATGATTTTTTAAATCTTAATTATGATACATCAAACAAAATATGAGTCCGAAATGATTTTGGATCAAAATTTGATATAAATATGATCCAGAATTAAAATATAATTCATAGTTTGTTGAGAACTTGATTGGACTAATTTTCTATGCGTGCGGAATTAGAGCCTACCTTCAAATAGTAGGCTCCGAACAATCAAATTAGAGTTTACTTTCAAATGGTGTCGAAAAATGTGGTTTCAATACTAAAAATCTTTTTGATAGCCTTAAAATATGCTTTTAGCTTTATTTATGAAGTTTAAAGCTTAACAAATAGTGTAGATCGAGAGATCTATGAAAACTTGAAAATCTTTAAACTTGACAGTCCAAAAATGCGTCACAAAATACACTATTTCCAAAACTTGAAATCCATTTTTATCTCATGTCCATGCATCTTGATGTCGAGATGATCAATTTGAGGATATTTAGGCATCAAAACAACCTCTTCTAGTGAAATTTTTTAGGTAGGCTCAAATTTGATTGTTTAGAGCCCCGTCTCCATATAAACTTTTCCCATTTTCTATTGTTAATAGTCTTATGTTCTTTTATTTTCGAGAAATTCATCAAAAACCCATGAGAAATACATTGTTTAATATTTTATACATTTGCAACTATTTTAACTCATGATCACATTTATTTTGATGGGTATTTTGAAACTAAATTGGAAAATATGGGTAATATGTTGAAGTATTCATCTTTCATATGTATTTTGATAAAATTGCCCTTTAATTTTTTCTTTCCACATTTTTCAGTCAAACCAAAAAAAAGAAAAAGGGAAATGATCGTTAATATACCTATATTTTACTATAATCGGAAAATAACCCCCAAATTTTCAAAACCTCGCCTACACCTTTTATCACAATTTTCGATTTTTTTTTTTTTACCAAAATAACATTCACGATGGTCTTTTTACCATAAAGAACATTACGGTAACTTAAATACCATAATAAGTTGAAGGAGTATTGCGGTAATTAAAATACTGTAATACTTTAAAGTAGTACTACGGTAATTTAATTACCATAATAACATTACGGTAATTTAAATACCGTAATAAGTTAAAGGAGTATTACGATAATTAAAATACTGTAATACCTTAATGTGGTATTACAGTAATTTAATTATCATAATATTGCCCACATCTCATTTAAAGAACACAAAAGATTTTCTACTCTCTCGAGAGTCTACTATCTATTTATTCCCTCAACAACAATCCATGCTAGCTATATTTTTCAAATCTCAAATTTTTAGAATATAATCTCCACTACTTATAGAATAATTTCAGCAGAAGAAATTTAACAAGAAATTCTTGTGTACATTAGAAAAACGTAACACTTTAAGATTGAATAGAAACTATCCAATTTTCAAAGAGCTAAATTTAAACTCACAATTCAATTCTTTTAAAAATAATTTAGTAATTTTTATATGGTTCTCAAAACTTTAGAACAAAAACATTCTTAAATAAGTGTTTTTGAGTGAAGGAGTAGATCCACATCGTGCTCTCATGGTAACATGGATTTTTTGAAAAATAGAGCTCTCGAGAAGACTACGGTGAAGGGAAGAGAGGGGTAGCCCTAATATTAGCTTCGGTTTGAAGCTTTTCAACCAATAGGGGTTTGGAATTGACCGGAAAAGTATTACGGTAATAAGAATACCGTAAAGACTTCCCTACACATTACAGTAATTAAATTACCATAATAATAATTCAAACTATTACCGTATTTAAATTACCATAATACTATTTGAATTTTTTACGGTGTTGTAATTACTGTAAAGCTTAAAATGTATTACGGTAAAAAGACCACTGTGAGGTCATTTTAGTCCAAAAAAAGCCAAAATTTGTGAGAAAGAGTGTAGGAGAGGTTTTGAAAAGTTTTTTTTTTTTTTTTTTTTTTTCCGATTTTATTAAAATAAAGTTATATAAGCCATAGTTTTCCCAAAAAGAAAAAAGACTTGGGGACAGAGTGGCTAAAAATTGAAAATTTGTCACTCCCCTTGTCAACTTCAAAAAAAACTGATGCGTCCTGAATTATCAAGCCTCCTACGATGATACTCTTCCTTGTTGAAACAGTGAAAGCCATATTTCTTGAAAACATGGGGCTTCCTATCACATGGAATGTGAATCCTTAGGGTTTTAGAAATCACATGATCAAGTTAAGGCAAAATAGCTGGCCTGCATAATGTAGAAATGCGGGCTCGACAATAAATATATTTTTTAAGTATAATTTGATCCTAATTTTTAGAGAATATATAATCTTTAACATGGAGCTTATGAATATGAATTTATTTATTTTAATACTAGAAATAATAATTATATTAAGAAAACATTTGGACCGTTAGTTACAATTGTTTTAAGATGGACCCTCCATTTTTAAGATGAATGCTTTTTATCTCCAGTCCGCATATTGTAGAAATGCGGTCTAGCCCGTATGAAACAATTTTCCAAGTAGAAATTCATATTTTTTGGGAAACTAATTCCTAAAGGTTAGGAAAATTTATCAAAATTAAGAAAAGGGTTAGGGAGAGCCTAACATGGCTATCTTCCTAGGCTTCTCTATTTATAAAAAGCTTTGTAGAGAGAGGACGCAAAAGCATGCAAAACATAGTGCGAAAAAAGGGGAGTTCTTGGAGTCATTAGGTGGGTATTCTAAAGAGAAAATTCATATTTTAGGATTTTTGAGTGGAATATAAGTTTGTTGCCCCCATGGACTTAGGTAATTGCCAAATCATATAAATCTTTCCGTTTCACTTTTTTAATTTTTTGCACTATTTTTTCCTAAACCTTGGTTTATGTCATGTATAATTAGTATAAGAGCCTTAAGGTTTGAGATTCTTGCTGGGCACGAGGTTTGTCGTACATCATTGATATTTGAAGATGGATGTAAGAAGTTCAACCAACTATAAAATCCTAAGATTTGATGGTTCAAATTTCTCAACCTGAAAATTGAATGTACATGTAATGTACATGTAACATTGGTGAAAGATAGTTGTGCAGTAACTTTAAATAGCAAATCAAAGAAATCTGCAAAGATAACATCTTTAAATGGCGAAGCAAACAAACCTAGAAATATGGATGAAGAGGAATTTGAAGAGGATGAGCTGGCTGAAGTACATATTATTTTGGCCTTAAAGATGGATGAAGACGAATTTGAAGAGGATGAGCTGGTTGAAGCATATATTATTTTTGCCTTAGATGAATTTATTTTATTGAATGTATCATCAGAAAGTATAGCAAAAGATTTATGGGAGAGGCTAAAAAACGTTTATAAAGTTAAGTCTCTTCTTAATAAACTTTTTCTTCGTCGACAACTTCATAAATCAAGATGAGTAATGATACTTCTTGGCAATGGCTCTTAAATGAGTCTAATGCCTTGATTAGCAAGTTGATGGCAGTAGATGTGAAAATTGATGAAGATGATAAGGCAACTTTATTACTTTTTTAATGCTAGAATCATGGGATGGGTCGATCATTAATCTTAGTAGTGCAAAATCTCTTGAATTTGATTCAGATATTTCATCGTTTCTTTTAGAGGAATCTAGACAAAAGTCTAGTCAAGATTCCTATGAGAATGTGTTTGTAGACATTTCAAATGGAGCATTAGTAGTTGCAAAAGGTGAGTAAACATGCAATTTTATATGGACTTGTTGGAGAAACAATTTTGGAAAAGGTCGATATGACAGTGGTGGTTTATGTCATGCCAAGGCATGCACATTTGGGTCACATGAACGAGCGTAGACTCAAAATACTTCTCGATAAAAGCCTCCTTTCTGAATTTTTTTTTTACTTTACATTTTTACAATTCGTATTTTCTTTATAGAGTAAAATAAATTATATTTTGATTTACTCATTACTAGAGGTAAAGATTTTTTGGAAATAATTCATTTGAACATATGGGAATCACATGTGGTCTCTATGGGGGTGATGTATAATTTGTCACTTCTATTGACGATTTTTCAAAAAAGGGTGTGGGCTTAGATTCTGAAAAAGAAATAAGAGTGCATTTAGTTGATTAAAAAAGTTTAAAGTCTTGGTAGAAAATAAGAAAGGCCAGAGATCAAGTGTATAAGAATTGATAATGATGAAGAATTTTGTTCTGGTGAATTTAATAATTTTTGTGGTGAATAGTATTGATAAGAAGTTGACAGTTCTTAAGATAGATCACTAGAATGAAGTTTCTAAGTGGACAAATCATACTATTATGGGTGTATATTGAATGTTGTAGGGTTAGAGCAGCGTTTCTAGGCAAGAGCAAATCATACAACTTGTTTTGTAATTAACTGCTTTAATTAACAACGAGCATGGACTTAATACATTTTTAGTAAAAACCTCCTTCATGGTTTAAAATTTTTTAATTTAGATTTTTTGTGAGTCGTGCTTATTTGGAAAACATAATAAATTGCATTTGTTTTATCCACAATAGAAAGTAAAGAATTTTTTTTTTAAAAAAAAATTAATTCATTCAAACACAGAAGTTGTTTTGTGAGTCGTGCTTATTTGGAAAACATAATAAATTGCATTTGTTTTATCCACAATAGAAAGTAAAGAATTTTTTTTTAAAAAAAAAATTAATTCATTCAAACACAGAAGTTGTTATGCCTAAAAGCTCGAGGCAAATGGCGCTTCGACCGTTACGCCATGACTCTTCGAACATAAAGAGATTAGTCTAGAGACCGCCCTCCCACGAACCACCTGCTACGCTGACTCATAAGGAAAAGATTTTTTAAAGATTATAGAGAAAGAGGGCAAGAGATTTAGAGAAAATATTTTTGAAGGAGATGAACTATCCTAAGGTGAAATTGAACTTATGTAAGAAATAAATAAAAGGTGAAAACAAGGGTTCTATTTGTAATCCGTTAGCTAAAAGATTGGCCTGAATCTCAAAGGTGGAGGCCCTTATTTATAGATTAGGGACCTAGGTAACATCTCTAAAAAGCAGCAACCCCATATGGGCCGTCCATCATCTAGGACGTTACCTAATTCACATGAGTCTGAGGTCAATATGTACACATGGTAGGTCAACTCACAGAGTCTAGTGGACCTCAGATTGCGACAGTTTCTTAATACTTGTCCTCATACGGCCCTTGGAGAGTTTCTAGTTGTTAAGGTGGGAGTTTTTAGATTTTTTAGGGGGGAATGGTTATTAAGATGGGATTTTAATAAATCAATTTAATTGTGTTAGGTATAATTGAGGGTTTTAGGTAGGTTAATGGATGATTAGTATTTCGTTTGGGTTTTAATAGCCCTAATCTAGGTTTAGGCTTGTTTTGGGAAGCTTTAGGGTAAGCTTGGGCCTATTTAGTAGGTTAGGTTTTGGTATGCTTTTAGGCATAATTAGGAAGGTTTAATTTTAGGCTTGTTCAACTAATGAGCTAAAGAGTTAAACCAGTTCAGTTGAGTCTTAAATGACGTGGATTTTATCGAACTATGGTGCATGGATGCAGGGCATGGTGCATGGAAATGAAGTGCTTTAGGGTGTACTATTGTAGTATGGTCCAAAGCAGCGTTTTAAAAATCGCCGAGTCGAACCGGACTCGCCCGGTTCGACTCGGAATTCACGAAAAAGGGACCGGATCGGTTCAAAAACCGGGAATCGTCCGGTTCTAGAGAGAACCGGACGATTCCGCACAGTGACTCGCCGATTCACTGTGCGGAATCGGCGAGTCCGTGAAGAACACGGGTTGCACAATGTTCTTCACGGATTTTTTTCAAATTTGTCATTTTTTGATCATTTTTTTTGTTTTTTTCGGCACGTGATCTGTTTTTCAGGCTGTAAACAGCTTTATTCAGCTTTTTTAACGATTTAATGGTGGAAAAATTGGTTGTTTTTGGATCAAGAAAAATTCGGGGTTTAGGGTTTCCGCCATTTTTGAAATTTCATGCCAAATAGGGCATGAATCTTTCAAAATTTGTTGGCATATTGATCTTAAAGCTGTGAATCAAAAGATTTTGTTACTAATTTGTGAAAATCGTTGAGAAAAACAGACTTTTTTGGAGATTGAAGGCTTCGGTTCACAAAAACAGGTAAGAACTTTGGGTTTTTTTGTTTTTCCGCCATTTGATTTATTTCATGGCATATTTTGAACAAAATGAGTTCAATAATTAGGGTTTTTAATCTTTATTGTGTCTAGTATGATTTAAAATTTTTAATTTTACGTAATCTGGTCAATTACAGCAAGAAATTTGATATGAACAGTGAGATGTCAGGGGAAAAAAATTCCGCTGTTTTTTTTTTTTTTTTCCGCCTTTTGATTTTGTTTTCATGATATATTAGAAATAATGTGTTAAAAATTTAGGTTTTTGATTCCTTATATTGTTGTTTATCAGAAAATATAGTCAATTGGATGTAATTTATTCACTTGGAGGTGAATTTTTGAGTTAAAATCGCTTATGTAAAACGACTCTGTGAAGAACAAATTTTATTTTATTTTATTTTTTTTTATTTATTTATTATTATTTTTTTGTAGCTCATGATAGAATTTTTCGTAATCTATGATCGAATTTTTTGTAATCCATGATCAAAATGTTTGTTTTTTTTTCTTGTAATCCATGATCGAATTTTATTTTTTATTTTTTATTTTTGTAACCCATGATAGAATTTTTTGTAATCCATGATCGAATGTTTTGTAATCCATGATCGAAATGTTTGTTTTTTTTTGTAATCCATGATCGAATTTTTTGTTTTTTGTTTTTTATGTAACCCATGATAGAGTTTTTTGTAATCTATGATTGAATTTTTTGTTATCCATGATGTAATTGTTTTGTTCTTTTTTAGTAATCCACGATCGAATTTTTTGTTTTTTTTTGTTTTTTTTTTTTGTAATGCATGATCGAATTTTATGTAATCCATGAACGAATTTCTTGTAATCCATGATAGAATTTTCTGTAATCCATGATCGACTTTTTTGTAATCCATGATCGAATTTTATGTAATCCATGATCGAATTTTTTGTAATCCATGATCGAATTTTCTGTAATCCATGATCAACTTTTTTGTAATCCATGATCAAAATGTTTGTTTTTTTTACTTGTAATCCTTGATCGAATTTTTTGTGTTTTTTTTTTTTTTGTAACCCATGATTGAATTTTTCGTAATCCATGATGGAATTGTTTTTTTTTGTTCTTGTAATCCACGATCGAATTTTTTGTTTTTTTATGTTTTTTTTTTTTTTTGTAATCCATGATCGAATTTTATGTAATCCATGATCGAATTTTATGTAATCCATGATCGAATTTTTTGTAATCCATGATCGAATTTTTAGAAAATTTATGAATTTTTTTTTTTAATCCATGATCGAACTTTTTGAAAATTTGTTAATTTTTTTTTTAATCCATGATCGAATTTTTTGAAAATTTGCTGTACTTTTTTTTTTATTTCTTTTTATCCATGATCGAATTTTTTGAAAAATGATGATTTTTCGAAAAGATGTGAAAATCGTGATAAAGTTTTGATTATCATGATGTATTAAACATTTAAACCTAATTTTTAATTTTTATTGTTTGAGTTTGCTGTAATTTTTTTTTTTTTTTTTTTCATGATCGAATTTTTTGAAAATTGATGATTTTCCGAAAAGATGTGAAAATCGTGACAAGGTTTTAATTATCATGAGGTATTAAACCATATTTTAAATTTTTATTGTTAAAGTTTTTGTTGAAAAAATTGTACGTTGATGGATTATTTATGCAAAAAAATGCATGTTATTATATTTTCAATACAAAACTGTATTTTTTTTATTTGTTGTTCATGGATTTTTAAGTTGGAATGACTGATGTTAGCCGGCTCTTTGAAGAATTGTTTTTATTATTAATTTTTTAATGCAAAAAATGTATGTTCTTGATAATTGAGTTGTAGCCATGTTTGGAGCTTGCATTTTGTATTATTCTAAATGTTTGTGATTGATATGTACGAAATATTATTGTCAAAAAAGGTATTTTGCAATAACAAATAACAACGAATATGACTACATGAACTACCGCAACATATTATCACTACATATTGTGATTATTTTTCTTTTTGAACTGTCAGGTTAATTTAAACTTTTTACATCTTAAAACAGTTGAATCATGTCAAGATCTATAGAAGACCCTGCATGGCAACATGGGGTCAGACTTGATCTCAACAAGAAAGACAAAATTATTTGTAATTACTGTCAAAGAGTGATAAGTAGTGGGGTACATAGGTTCAAGCAACACTTGGCAGGGGTTAAGGGAGAAGTTTCTGCATGCACTAGTGTCCCTAGTAATGTAAAAAAACAGATGGTGGCAATTCTTAATGCTAGCAAAGGTAAAAAAATTGCCAAACATAGGACATATCAATATTCGCATATTCATCCAAAAACATGAAAATTCTTAATGGAGTACCCTCATTTTTTATTGAATTCCTAAAAAACAATATTTATAATGAATTTTAATAATTTTTTCGGATTTTTTTGAAGCTTTATTCTGACCGATTCACCCGATTCCGATCCGGACCGCCGATTCGCCGATCCGGATCGCCGATTCGCCGATCCGGATCGGTTTTTGAAAAGCCCGATCCGGGTCACCGATCCGGTTTTTAAACCATTGGTCCAAAGTATAGTTTAACCCAAGAAAATGGGTTTTCGATGAGGTGAATCTTAGGGTTTTAGCCTGGGACAGTCCTAGAAAGGGTCTAGGTCTATTTCTAGGGTTTTGGCTTTTTGGTTTCCTAGAATTCCCTCACCCGGGAAATTGTTGTGGGAATCACTATTTGTCGCTATGGGGTGCTACATAGTTTGTTAGTTGTATTAATGATTTTTTAGGAGAAGTACGGACTAATAAACGGAAAAAAATAAACAAAGAAAAATAAGATGCCTTTGTTGTTTCAAAAAATTTAAGTCTTTAATAGGAAATCAAAAAGACATGGGCATTAAGTGTTTATGAACTGCTAAGGAGGGAGAATTTTGTTGTAGTGAATTTAATAATTTATGTAATACGCATGTCCTATTAGGCAATTGTTAATTCCTAGGGCACCACAACGAAATGGAACTGATGAGAAGACAAGTCGGACCATTATGAAGCGTGCCAGTGTATGTTAGCATTGTAGGGTTAAAGTAGAATTCTGGGTAGAAACAATTCATACAACTTGTTTTATAGTTAACAGAACTCCTAATGTTGCTATTAACTACAAGACATCATAAGATGTTTGAACAAATAGACCGGTTGGTTATTCTTTCGTTTATAATTTTTGGTACGATGCATATTCTTTATTCCAAAGGAGAAGTTAACTATGTTGGATGCAGAATTCAAAAAGTGTGATTTTCTTAGCTATGTAGATGGGACAAAGGGATACAGATTTTGTGATCCGATTTACCATAATGTTATTGTTAGCAAAGATGTTATTTTTGATAAAAATTCTATGCAGAGAAAGAAAGAAGATATTTGTAGAGAAAGAAAGAAAAGCTAGATGTAAAACCTATTCAGGTAGAAAATGCATCTTTGAGAACAAGTGCTATGATGGTGACGACCAAGATTCTGAAATTGTCAAAGAGCTTGAAAGAATATTAGGTAGTACTGAATGAAGAAGATCTAAAAGACCAAAAAGAGCTATTGTGAAACTTAATGACTATACCTTGTTCTTATTGTAAGGCATGTGAGGTCGATGAAGCTAGTCAATAGACCAAACTATAGAAGAGGAGATGGAGGCCTTAAGGAAAAATAAAACCTAAGACCTTATCATATTTCTAGAGGGGCCAAATGTAATTGGTTGCAAGTGGTTCTTCAAAGAAAGGAAAGGTCCTTACGATGTTATTAAAAGTTTCATGGCTCAAATACTTTTAAAAGATTATGTCTCAAAAGTCATGTATTAATTTTGATGAATTTTTCTCTCATTTTAGGCGCATGGCCACTATGAGAGTTGTTTTGGCATGTGTATTATTATTAATTTAGAGTTGGAACAATTAGATCAGAAAATGGCTTTCTTGTATAGTGACTTAAAAAAAATAAATTTGTATGAACCAATATGAAGGTTTTATTGAGAAAAGTAAATAACATTTAGTTTGTAGGCTCAAGAAATCATTATCTAGGTTGAAAGAGCCACTGAGCTATTGGTATAAACGACAAGATTTTTCTATATTGAGCTTAAATTGCTGAAAATGTGAAGCTGAGCATTGTCGCTATTTTCATAGTTATGGTGACAAAAGTTTTTTTATTTTATTATTATATATCGATCACATAATTATCATAGGACCAAATAAAGAGAAAATTGCAACACTTAAAGTTAAATTGGCTAGGGAATTTGTGATGATAGATTTGAGAGTCATTAATAGAATTCTTGGATGAGTATGCTTAGACATAAAGAGAACCCAATAATTTGGTTCTCAAAAGAAATATGTGGAAAAGGTTATGTGAAGCTTTAATATGTAGAATGCTAAACCAATTAGTACTCAATTTCTTATGCATATGAAGTTATCTTCCACTTGAACTAGCTTGCACCTCCTAAAATGCGTTGTACTGGGTATGTGCCACACACAGCCAGCCCATGTTAGTCTACTTTTGTTTTTTTGTTTTTTTTTTGTAATTTAGTGTGGGAAAAGGCCCCCTACCCATTTTTCATTAATTAAATTAGAAAAAACAATTATCCTACATCCCTATAATAGAGAAGTTGCGTCAGATCCATAAGTAATAAAGGAGAAAGAAAGTCTGGTGGTTAACAATACCAAATAGTAGCATCAAGGCTAGTGGATGCTCTCTTAGCGAGGGCATCAACAACTATATTTGTTTCTCGAAAAATATGTGCAATGGACCATCGATGAGTGGAGAGTCTGGTATGGCAATTATACGCGATCATCTGTAACCACCATGGAGCACGACACCGATTTTGAATGACATTCGCAAGCAAAGCCGAATCACTTTCTATTTGGATTGGAAAGCAGTTCCTTTGATGAACCAAGTGAGTGCCTTCTTCAAGGGCCAAGAATTTTGCATGGTTATTAAAAGCGATACCAAAATGCTTTGCAAATGCAGTAATGAAGCCCCCATCTCTGTCCCTGGTGACCCCATTACCACCTGCTAAACCTGAATTATGTAGGGAAGCACTATCAATGTTAAGCTTGTAATTCTGAGCCTCAAGAAATGACCATGCCATCTAGGTAGGGGATGTTGACTTCTGCTGACTCCAACTAATCTGAAGATTACCAATGACTCCAACTAATCTGAAGATTACCAATGATGACCTTTTATGATAAATGAAAAGAGACCACTATTTAGCCTTCGTTAATGCCCGAATATGTGGGGTAATCCGTTTCATAATATTTTCTCTCCATGAGGACCTTGACTCAAATACTCTCATGTTGCGCTCCTCCCATCAAAACCAAATAGCAGTAAAAAAGATGGAAGACCAGATATTAAGAAGTCCATGAGATTTAAACTTTGAAGAGTAGCCACCACCTAAGTATTTCAAGGGCAGAAATACCAAGGACGAACTGCTTTCCAAATCGCCAAGCTAACGATCTCCATACTCCATGCGAGAAAACACACTGAAACAAGCGATGGAAGATATTGTCATCGTGGTTGCTACAAAAGGAACAAAGAGAATCCAACTACATGCCTCGCTACTACAATAAATTTGAATAGGTAATCGATTATACAAGGCTAGCCATGAAGATCATTTCGCAAGTGGATGACATTTAGAAGACCAGAATGTACGGAATATGCGCTGTGACGATCCTTATTGCGAAATAAAATCCTATGCTCCTTTGATTGAAAACAAGCCATCAGTAGAGTGAATCCCTTTTAGGTTATAATGGAATAGTGTAATTCTGAACCTCCCTCCATATATTTATCAAAGGGTCAAATGTGGGGGGAGGCAAATCCCAATATTGAGGTAGACCAACAATAAAGTCAGTGACCCTCCGCCCAACAAAGTTTCCCAGTTCCTCTTGACGGCAGTACCATGTAAATCTGATAATGAATGTCCTGTTAGCCATGGATCCAACCAGAAATCCGTCATCTGAATATTACCAATAATCCACTGTTCCTTATTTTTCAAATACGTTAAGCCAAATAAAATCCCCTTCCAAGTATGAGAACATTATCTATTTGCTTTAGCCTCCCATATAGAAGAACTTCTAAAGCAGCGATGTTTGAAAAACTGAGCCAATATTAGTCTACCGTTTCACACCTAAAATCTCCCAATATATTCATTGTAAACTCTATCCCTTCTTGTCTTGCCATTCATCTCAACAACCTTATCTCAGTTACGCTCATTCTATGGGTTTTTTTTTTCTTTTGACCCCCAACATTCCGTCCCATAAAATAAAGCTGTTATTTTATTTTAATTTTTTCAATATAGAATATGGTGTAATAAGGGGTGTTTAATGGGTGATTAGGGACCTAATTTACGTTGAGATTTAATCAGTATCTAGATTTAGGCCAATTTAGGAAGGTTTTAGAAGGTGTGTTAGCCTAGTTAGGCAAGTCTTAAGTAGGACTTAGCCTAATTAGTTAAGTTTCCCTAATGGCTTAGGTTGATTAGGAAAGTTTAGGCTTAGTTATAGGGTTAACTAATTGAATAATTGTTTCATGCTCGCTAGACCGAATTTCTACAATATGCGGTCCTGAGGTATAAAGCATCCATCTTAAATATGGACGCAAATAGGTGGTCCATCTAAAAACAATTGTAACTAGCCGTCCAAATGTTTTTCTAATATAATTGTTAGTTCTAGTTTTCAAATTTTGTTTCTTCATATTCATGATCTCCATGTTAAAGATTATATATTCTCTAAAAATTAGGATCAAATTATATCTAAAAAATGGGCTGTGATTTCATGTAACGGTTGTATCATAGTATAATGCAACCACACTTCTTAAAAACCATGTTTGTGGTATTTGTATGCCAAAATTTTGCACACACTCTCTCTTCCTCTCAATAATGAATATAAAAAAAAAAAAATCGATTTGGACCCTAGATATGGTCAAAATAAGTCCCCCTCCAACAACGAATCTATACCATTCATTTGGTGAATTTCAAGATCGTAGCCTTTACAAACTCAAAATTATTTTTTCTTCTTTAACATTGTTCATCTAATGCTAATAAAGCTATCTAAAAAAATTGGAAAAGAAAAAATCCTTCTAAAGCTTAGATTTAAGCATCTTATCAAAATGGAAGGCCTATATTAATTGGGTTAAAAAAATATTTTCTTGGTTGTTTTCAAAATTTTCTTTTTTGTGATTGTTCATTAGAATGAAAAAAGTGTATATTTTAAAATTTGGATCAAACAAATGGTCTTAACATGGTTTTTGAAGATTGTTGCATTATACTATGATACAACCGTTGCATAAGATTACTACCCTTAAAAAATATATTTATTGCCAAGCTTGCATTTCTATATGTGCGGGCTAAGCCGCATGCTAACCGCATCCTAACTAATTAATGTCTCATAATAATGAGGGCTCTTATGGTATTTTAGGATGTTACTTGAGGTACTTGGAGCAAGGGTCATGGTACATTTTGTTAAAAAGGTGAAGCCATATTTCCTTGTTTTAAGGAAATCAGGTGAACTTGTGTGGGGTTGTTTCCTTAGCTAATGAGTAAGTCCATATACTGTGGAATGAGGATCTTTTAGGTGTGGAAAATAATTTCTATATGAATTTATAGAGAGTTCTCATTCCTAAAAAAAAGAAACAGAGAGAGTGAGAGGCCTCACGTGAATAGCTATTGGGTTTTCTTCTTTACAAAAATAGTTTGTAGACAGAGATAAATATAGAGCGTAAGAGAGAAAGAGTTAGTTCCATTGGCCTTAGGTTAATGTTTTAGTGAGAGAAAAGCTTTGTTTTAGAATTTGAAAGTGACGTTGAGAAACTATTGTATTCTTTATGCTTGCATGGTGTTTTTCTGATTAGTGGAAAAGAACTTTGCCGCTCCTTAGAAATATAGAGAGTAAGATAGAAAGGATTAGTTCTATAGTCCTTAGGTTGATGTTTTAGTGAGAGAAAGGTTTTGTCTTAGGATTTGAAAGAGAGCTTGAGAAGCTCTTGTATTCTTCATGCTTGCATGGTGTTTTTCTGATTAGTGGAAAAGAACTTTGCTGCTCTTTGGGTATAGGCAACTTACCGAACCATATAAGTCTTTACATCTTGCCTCTTTTATTTTTTTGTACTATTTTTCTATCCCTTATTCTTTCGAAACCTTGATTTTTATCTTATACTCATTTTGAAATATTAATCTTAACATGGTCCTTAGAGTGGTTTAGGATAGGAGCTGGGCATTTACGTGGGACTAAAGTTGGGTTTTAAGTCAGGGATTGGTCTGGGAAGTTAACTAGGTGTGGGCCTCATAGTTTACTGATACAACTACAAAAGAATCCCCTTAACCAGTCCGGGTCTTGTCTAGTTCCAGGCTACTCAACTTGGGTATCTTCTTATTATTTTTCGTAAAAAGTGATTATTTTTTGTTTTTTTTTTGTCCAACCAATAATCCATCCAAGCCCCGTTTTGATTTAAACCCAAATCAATCCATCTTAGCCTAAAAAACGTTTTTTGAAAAAACTGTATTTGGAGATTTTTCAACAAAATTAACCATGTTTTAGCTTTGAAGCCCAATTCATCTTTGCTGCGACCCCACCTCAAAAAAGTATTTTTTTTAAAAAAACTAACCGCAAAGTTAGTAAATCCACACTTCACAACTCATTCCATTATTAACCTGTGTAATTTGAAGGGTTGTGAACTTTAGATTATCCTATATATAAGTCATTTTTCAGCTATATTATCGATCAAGCCTAATTTGAAAAGATTGCTAGTCGAAAATTTTGATTTTTTACCTAAAATAAAAAATTTTGATTTCTCACTCAGTTTCACCAAATTTGTTTAAATTTGTCCAAAAGCCCTAACAAATATTTGTGAATCAAAACAAAAAATAATCTACTATTGATTTTTTTTTTTGTTTTTTTGTCAATATTTTTTCTTGCAATTTTTCTCCAAAATGTTTTTTATTTTATTTTTTGATCATTTTAGATGAAGTGATTGAAAGGTAAAAATTTTGAAAATAAATTTTTTTCCGCAGAGCATATTTTTATATTTGTCACTTTTTTCACACACTCTCTCATTAAAATCACTGTGCAGGGCAGGCTGGCTGGCAACGTCGCCCTCGCTTATTTAAAATGGCAGGTGACCACTTCGGCTACCCAAGGCGGGTTTTTAGATATTGTTTGACAAATTTGAGCCATTCCATTTCCACTTGACAAATGGTATTTTCAAATGATATTTGGGGTTAATTAAAATGATATTCTTCAAGTAAGGAAAATGTTAGAATAAGGCCTAGACCTTACAAAAAAGTAAAGGCACGCCTCAAATCTCATAAAAATTTGAATTATTGGAGTAAAAAAACCTTCGAACCGATCATCTCGATCTTGACCACTATGGATATGGAAAAAAAATTAGGATTTTAAGTCCCAAAAATAATGTATTCACATATATATTTTTTTTTGGGTAGATTGGTGGGGAGTACGTGACCCAACCCATTTTAGAAATAGTTAGTCATTTTAAAAATGTGTCGGTAGGAATGAAAACCTAGACCGGTAGCTGAGGCTCATGTGCTGCTACAACTACCTCAACCCAATTCTCAATATTCACATATTTGTGAGATTTATGCTATTTTTTGAGCTACAAATTTCGTAATCAATGTGAAAAGATTTTAGAACGATAATAGGGGTTTTTATTCCCAAATGTTTTCGTTGTGATGTTTCGAGATGAGGCTTTACTTCTTTCCACAAAGCTAGGTCTTATAGAAATTGCATCCTTCAACTAAAGTTACGAATTTGCTTGGAATGGTAACTTATTATATATAACTTGGTTAGAGCTCAAAGGAAAAATTTACTGAGACTAGACAACAGAACATGAACGAAGCAACACCCAATAGTTTGCAATAGGTTTGACATTCCTTTCTAATCTGATGTAGGTTTTAAGATAACCAAGACTGAGAGTAGGAAGGTTATAGAATTAGTGGCAATTAATAGTACTTGGGTAGTTGTTAGAATTTGCTATAGAAGATCATAAAATAAAGGGTGAGGTTTGCATAAGGTGTCGATCAAAACTATGCTGAAAATGCAGTTTTGTTGCTGCAAAGCCTTGCTATGATATGAAAATCTATTGCTGCCTCCAGTTATGAAATCTAAAGTTCTAGAAATGGTGATCATCAAACAGATCAATAAACCCTTAAAAATATTGAAAATGGGTAGTCCGTGTAATGTATTAAAAGATGAACTATTATTAGGACTAAAAATTCCTTCCTTTTTTTTTCATGTCTATGAATCTTGAGGCCGAGATGATCGATTTGAAGGTTTTTTTTAGCATAAGACAACATTCTCTAATGGGTTTTTTAGGTACACGTTACTCGTACTGTATAAAATTGAGAAAATAAATACTTTTGATGGCATAGCTTGATTATCTTTTCATATAAGCAAGGGTAGTGGGGGCAGGGCCTTGGGAAATATATGAAAGTGCAGGGAAGCTCAAAACTTAGATGTGGGACATAAGTGGGATGCTTCACGAACCTTTTTTTTTTTTTAATGTTGTTAGGGTTGGAAATAAATAAATTAGATATGTGTAAGGTAGGGGTGGCAATGGACCCATACCTAACCCGGGGCTCGAGGGGTAGACCTGATCCAGGTCCCGATATGGGTCCAAAAATTGGATCTGGCAAGTCGAGCTCAGATCCGATCCGAGTTCGGTAATATTTTTTGGGTTCCAACATATGAAATATCTTTAATATAATTAAATATATATATATATTTTAATTTTTGGGTTGGATCCGATTGGGTTCAAATTCAGTGAATTCGAGTTCGTTCGGTTTTGGGTCTGGTCCCATATCATTTTTGTGAGGGCGTGTAATCTAAATCCTTAACGAGGTTTCTATTAATACGAGATTAGTATCCTTCATTGCTGCTCATTTTTAGACAGGTACTTCCTATCATTTATCAAGACAATACCAAGGAGGACTCAGAGAGCTTAGAGAAATTAAAATTGTGTATGATCTTAACTACAATTCTTTGTATGGTCTCTTATTTAAAATGAATTGGACTGGGGAGTTTGGGCATTTTGTGTATAAAAGCATTGGGACCGGATATAATTCCAATGCTTTCATTATAAAATCTTGACGAGATTATTAATGTAAAATTTGTCAGTTCATCATCATTATAGTCTTTTTTCAATTAATTAGGATTTGTTAAACGAATCATGATCTGCTATTTCGCTCTATCAAGGGCTATACCCTTAGTAAGGTCATAAATTCTCATATCTTTTCTCACTATATCCAATCATGTTCTTTTGAGCATTCATCTTGCCCTTTTTAAGCCTTCCACTTGAATTAACTCACACATTCTAATAGATGTTGTGCTGAATTTGCTATCAAATATAAATTGTCTCAACTCTAACGTTTTATTTCTCTGCGTGAAGTCTATTGAAAATTTTCTTGGATGTTAGGCAAACTAAATGGCACAATTTCACATCTGACAATTAGAGGTGAATTCGGTTAACTGAGTAACATAAACATTACTAGAGTGACACTTAATCCTTTGAGTAAAAAAGCTACTTAGGAGATTTTAATTTTTTTCGTATAAAACTTTGGCATCCATTTAATAATCGGATCATTTTAAAAAAAATTAGATTTTTAATTTTTCAACAATTTAATTTGGCTGTCAGAAAAATTGAAACGTCTGGGTATAAAATTATACTATTTTATAGTTTGAGCACAATACTCCTTTAAGAGCATAATTTAGTTCCACTCCCTTGGTCAAAAAACCTACTTAGGGATTCTACTTGAGAATTACTAGATGATTATTCTAAAACCAATAAAAAAAATTAAGTTTTCTCATACTTAGGTCTCACCATCTAAAAATTGGATAGTATCTATTCAATCTCGAAGCGATATTTTGGTACAATTAGGATTTTTTTTTATTGAGGCTAATCTATTGGTTGAAGAAGTTACATCTCCAAATTTGAGGTCTTAAAGTTAATTATAGATGGGGCTTTACTCGAGGGAGTAAATGGACATCCTACTCCCATGGGAGTAGTATTTGAAGTCCTAAATTTTATCCTACCAAAAGATATTCTACTCTCTCAAAGGTGTACTGCCCATTTAATCCCTCGGGCCCCATCTATGGTTACTTTAGGACTTCAGATTTTTGGGATATAACCTCTTTAACATATAGATGAATCTCAATAAAAACTTTTGTCATTACACCCTTTTGGGATATAACCTCTTTAACATATAGATGAATCTCAATAAAAACTTTTGTAATTACACCCTTTAAGCATTCGAAAAAAAAAAATCTCAATATTTAATAGAAACAATCTAATTTTATAAGGTGAGAACTAGAAGATAAGAACTTTTTTTTTTTTTTGAAAATAATCATCTAATAATTCTAAAGTAATTACCATCGAAAAAATCCTCCCAAATAAATCACCTAATTGAGTAGGTAAAATAAACTATACTCCCCGAGGAGCACATAGACGATTCCTTCTTAGGAAAGGACGAAACCTTTTGATGTAATAGAGCCAAGTTGTATATAAACTTGGGAAGATACTATGACAAATGGCGTACCATGCTCTCTTTTTATTCACCTACTCCTCTTTTTGTTAGGGAAAAGACAAAGAATAACACACACGTGGCCATTTCCGCACGAAATGGGAAAGAGAAGATCATAAGATCCCACTCGTGCCCTTGGTAAAAGGGCATGGGAATATGTGCCTCTAAAATATGGTCCATTTGTCCTACACCTGGTTATAAAAGGTAAGTCAAGCATCGAAACTGTGAATCTTATACCAATAAATACAAATGAATGTGTACGTATCCTTATATTATATTCTAGTTTTTTTTTTTTGTATTTTTAGAGGGGTAGATCTAGGTTTACAAAACTCAAAGTTTAATTTTTTTTTGGTTGAAAATAACCATCTAGATTTTTTTTAAAAAATAGATCTAAGTGTCACAAAATTCAAAATTCAAGTTTTTTTTTTTTAAATAATCATTTTATAATTCTTATGTGGTTCTAGTAATAATGCTTTTTTTTAAATGGGTGTTTTAGGCGCTTGGAAGCCAAAAGATTTCCTACTCTAGTACAAGTATACTATCTATTTAGTCCATTGGGAAAACACAAGCTAGGAGTACTTTTTTTATCTCAAATTTTAGGGATGCAATCCCTACAGCCCAAATGCTACTATCTATTTAAATTTTTTACAAAATAAACTGTATATGTACTATAAAAAACTAATGTTTTAAAATTGAATAAAGACCATCTAATGTTTGAAGGGCTAGTACTAAGTGTTACAAAACTCAAAGTTCAAATATTTTCTTGTGACAATGTTTATTTGATATCTCTTATGTAGTTTTTTTTTTTTTTTTGGTAATTTAATGGGGAAGGGAGGTCCTACCCTCTTTTTTTTTTTTTTTTTTTCTTTTCAGATAGATAGATTGGGGAGTTAGCTCTTTGAAGGTGTCAGTGAGTTGTGTAAGAAGGATTGAAAACTACAACATAATAACTAGGTAAGAGGGTGCTACCACCACGATCCAGCCTCTTTCCTTATTTCTTATGTAATGCCTTAAGGCTAAAAGCATATCGGTAAATAGGTGTTTTGTGCTACGGAGTAGATATGCAATATGCTCCAAGGGGAGCATAATATACACACTATTTTTGGAATAAATATTCTTTTACTCACACGTGACACATCTTATCCTATTCCATGACGGTGTTAAAGTACCTTTAATATAAACCGCACCTTTAATATAAACATATAACAATTTAACCTTCATAATTGGTGACAGACGTCTATGTTTAGTGAAATTTGCTTATGAGTATAGCGATTAACCAAGGTCTTAAAAGTATACAATTGCGACCAATGAGAAGAAAATTGTCCAAATTCAAAGGACTCATGTGCTGGTCCTTTGGCCATGGAACCGGCTCGATGGGTAATGGCTCTCTTTGGTGACGTGGAGGATGATGATTGGCCATTTTTTGGAAAATTGTTTTTTTAAGAGTTGTGAGGATATTTTGGTTTTTTTAAGAAGGGGTAAATCCTTTGAAAAATATTTTGATGTTGGAAAAATATCTATTTGACCGTCTATTTTCAAGACTTTTCAACTCATTATCTAGACCGTCTATTTTCAAGACTTTTCAACTCATCATTTGGATCGTCTATTTTCAAGACTTTCATGTGGTTTTTTGTTTGCTTGATTTGAATTATTTTTAGGTTTAAAATTTTATAATTAGAAATAAAAATAGATACTCGCACTATCCTAAAAACATTTGACACCAAAATTGCATGACAAAGTTTAAAGATGCACCTTATTTTAATTGTTTAAAATTGCAAGCTTCAATCGGTTCACAGTCTTGGGTAAACCTCAAATTTTTAGTAATTTTAATTTAAGAATCAAAATGTTAGGGATGAAATCTCTTCAACTTCTAGATTGATCTTAATAAAAATATTTCCAAATTGTACTCTCTATGCCCTTGAAAAACAATGCTGTCTTGAGATTAAACAAAGACCATCGAATTTTTTTAGGGTGAGATCTAAATGCTACGAAGATCCAAAATAAATAAATAAATAAAAGCAAGTCAAAAGATCTCTTACATGTGGTCTTTATTATAATAAGATAAATTTCAAACTAAAATCAACATAACAATAAAACCAAGATCTTAACAACTTGATGTCATTGAAACAACTATGCACTATGCTATGTTTGAGAATAAAAGATAATATTGTAAGAAACAAAAAAAAGAAGAACGCTGGAGATTACCTCAACCGGGCTTATTACACCCCACATCGAGTCACCACCATTCGATGGTGCGGGATCAACAGTCTAGCTCCAATCTCGAACCGGGAGCAAATTTCGGCCAAGCAACATCAATGGAACATGAACCTCTTTGATCACAAATTCAAACTCTAAGTGAATTCTTTTAGTAACCTAGTTTGAAAGAGATGTATTCTCTTTTTGCTGAACCCTAAAACCCTTAGCCGTAAATCTATATTTGAGAGATAAGAGAGAAGAACTCTATAACCTAAAACCCTTAGGTTCTTTCACAATGTGAGAGAGAGATCAAACATGAGAGAACAATGTGAGAGAGAGATCAAACATGATAGAGTGGTGCGTGCCCCTTTTTGGAATATGAGAGAGAAAGATGAGAATTAGGTACAAGAGATAAGGTGTAGAGATTTTTGGGTAGAGACAATCCCTTTTTATAGGCTTTGAATAAGGTTAGGGTTTCTTAGTGTTTTTTTTGGCTTGCCTTTTTTTGTGAGATTGAATATAGACCGTCGATCAAGAGTGACTTGTGGGTTGAGAGATCTGAGCCATCCATTCCATAAATGGGCCATCAACATTATGGAAGGCGCATCAACCATTATCCCTCTTTTTTAAACCATTTTCCCATCAATTTATTTAAATAAAATAAATATCATACATTTCTATAAAATTGCATGATCGATGTCACATATTCCATAAGGATATGTCAAATAATTTCAAGTAGATAAATACGACCAAATATAAATAAGATCCATATCAATTCAAATTGACCATATCTCTTTAAAACAAACTTACTATAAATTAGATAAAGCCATGGTCAATATATCTCTTTCAAGATTTGACCACATGGCACAAATCAGATTAACCTTATCTTAAAAGCAAACAAGAGAATCCAAAGAGGGTGGGGCGTGCCACCCTTTTGTGGCACTTGTGGCCCCCACCCACATGTCAAATGGTGGGCCCATGTGCACTATGGGCCCTATGGAATATTATAAAAAAAATATTATTTTTAAAATTGAATAAAACAATTTAAATTATATATTTAAATTTTTATAAATTTGTAAGAACAATAACTGTATTTTTATAAGTTCAAAAATCACAAATAAAATATTGAGAGATTCATAAAAATTCAAATAATAAAACTAAAATCATTTCAATAATAAAATGAACACAGTTAAATTAATATGATAGGAAAATGATCCATATGGTTTTAGGAATCCAACATGTAATAACGAGGTACTCCACCTTCAACTGTGGACTACAGACCACACTAGCTTTATCGAACCGACCCAGTGTTTTTCATGACCTTCAGTCCAAGCAGGGGCTCATTAGCTGGTTACCAAAATCAGGTTGATGAATCAAAGGGTCGCAATCCCAGTCTGTAGATTATAGGTCCTCCCCTAGAGACGAGTCAAGATCACCACGACCTGATGCGACCACAGCTCTATGACGCATAAGGATATCTCTCGCACATGCATACGCTTCACCCAAAGGTGGATATATGGCTTTCCCAAAAGATCTATCGACATTCGTGCCGTATGATGGAACATGGATGAGGTTTTGGCCCCCGTCTCAGTAGGCCACCATCACACACAAGGGTCACACAGTCCCTCGGCTCACTTATCCGGGCTTGTTCTGCGACCTCATCACCCATAAAACCTCATTAGTTTGTTCTTCATGCCCAGGTAACATGGTTTTTTTCCAGCCAAATGACCTTGATCGTTAAACACATATCGGTATCAACAAACCATCGTTTGCTTAGTATGGTCACTCCCACTGAGTTCATGTTCCACTATATCATTTTATTTTACAAGCACTCATAAGACCTTTACTGGCCACATAAACCCAACAGAAAAAGGTCACGTGACAATCTCAAGTGTCCTATAGGCTCGATTCATCAAACAATTGCCCAGTTCGGGACAACGAACCTGGTGAGTTTATGAAAATTGAGGAAAGTCCCAAAAAGAAAAGCCCATTCTGGTTGTAGAAAAGTATACAAAGAGACTATTTCCTCTTAGAACAAGGAGGTCACAATCACTCGACTTTTGGATTTTAAATTCGATGGTAATGACCATGTCATTGACTAGACTTAGAGTTTAAATTTTTTTTTCTCGAATTTCATGACACATCTTAAGGTATCCAATTTGACATCTAATGATTATGATTAATTATAACCCCTTTTAAGAAAAATAAATGGTCTCACATCGATTATTTATCAAAGTCCAACACCTCGAACTTTTACAACAAAATATATCCATTACCTCTATAACTTCATATTTCAAAATGATAATAATGATCTCAATATTGCACTACGTCAGTAACTGAGCTCCATAGCCTGAAAATGAAAAAAATGGATAGGGATCTGTCTTTCCCACTGAATTACCCATATATATATATATATATATATATATATATATATATATATATATATATATATATATATATATATATATATATATATATATATATTCCTATCATGCCATAACATATTATTCTTATATACCCCCACATATTATTCTTATATACCCCCATAGAAGAGAGAGAATCAAAATAAAAGTTAGAGATAGAAATAGAATATAGAGGAAAGAGACGGGGGAGGGAAGGAGGAGCCAATAGGTGGATACTACTTTTCTTTGGGAACATCAGTAGAGGCAAAGTAAAATTTCCACTTTGCTCCTTTTCCAAAAGCGAGCTTTTTATTGTGTTTTAATGGCTCCTCCATGATAGCAATTGAATGCTTTAAAAATAAAATAGGGGGTGAAAAGATAACGCATAGGAGATATCAAAAGGAGGAATAATTGGGGTCCTATGCTATCTGATCTAAGGCCCCACCCTCCTTTAACTCCTCTTGCAACATCGGTTGGGGGTGCAGTGGTTCTTCCATTCACATTACATCAAAACCCATTTCCAGGTTTGCTTAATTCTTAAGGCTTTCCTTTCTTTTCTTATCCTCTTTTCTTTTTCTTCTTCTTTCTTTTTTTTCCTTTGTTTTTTTTTTTTGTTCTGTTTTGTTTTTTTGTCTTTGCTTAGATATACGGTCATCAAACAATACCTTACCACTTTGATACAAATAAATAAAGAGCCGGCCCACCTCTCTCTCTTTCTCATTAAGGGCTGACAAAATCTTTTTCACACACATATATAAAATCTACAATTCCCAACTCTTCAAATTACAATGGTTAATATTTGAGTGGATTGTGAAGTGTGGATTTGTTAATTATATAATTTTTTTTATTTTATAAAAAAATATTTTTTGTGGTATCTTTGTCATCAAGTAATGATGTTTGTGTAAATATCACTAAGAGACAAGAGACACTTTTACTATCTTTACTATTATATTTTTACAAAAATTTCAAATTTATCTTTACTCATTAAAAATATTTTTTTAACAAAAAATAATAATTTTTTTAATTATAAGTATACTATTCACAACCCATTCTAACATTAATCTTTGTATTTTGAAAGATTGTCAAATTTTATATTTTTGAGAGGTTGTTAACTCTAACAATGACCGAGTTACTTAACCCAGGTTCTGACACATACACTAATGATTGGGACATAGGCTTCGATCATACCTCCAACTACTTTTGAATCAGCTTTGGATGAAGATTAGCAAACAAAAAAGTGGGGTCCTTGATGATGATTTTGGTGGGTGCCACATTTCTCTCTCACTTATCGACAGTAACCATGGACCATGGTTTACTAGAAGCCCTGTCATACAAATTTGCAAAACCTTGCCGAATTTTGATGTTGAACAATGCGACACAAGCTACCAGTATTACATTAATGTTCCATATGGCTTAGACCCTGATCTGCATTGAGTGGTGGGAGTGGAGGCCTAATTTCCGGTTAAGTTGGTCCGAATTCCAAGCAAAAACTTTGCTCAAAGCGTATTCGAAATTTGAATCGAATATTTCCCTAATGAAACATATAATTTCCCTTTTTGTTGTTTCTTTCTAAATGTACTATCAAAGGGGTTTTGAATATTTACGGTTGAATTTGGGCCAAAAAGTACTAATTTGACTATCAAATAGTTGGAAAAAAATTATGATGATAATGACGAGGGTCAAGTATGGCGACATCTAACCAAATCTCACTAGACTTTGGTTCATCTCTCTCGATCTCTTGAAGTGTTTAATAATAATAATAATAATAATAATAACAATAATAGCATTATAATAATAATAATAAACAACCTCCAATCTCAATTCAAAAGCAAGGGTCTCACAAGTCATATAGAAACCAAATCCGAGATTGACTTGGGGGTCGGCCGTAGTATTGTTGAGCCCCATGATAAGATCTTTGACTCCATTCTCACCAAAAGGTAGGAGCTCAAATTCCCACTGACTTTACCACCTTTTTTACTTACCTCTTTTGAACTCCATTCTCACCAAAACGTAGGAGTCCAAATCCCCACTGACATACCCCTTTTACTTATAAAAAAAAACCAAATCCAAACCCTTATTCCAAGGATTGAAGTCGGAACTTATAATTCCATATTCAAATGTGCTTCTTTGGCTGCATCAACATGAGAATTAGAAATGGTTGCATCCATGAGATTTAAGTTAGTCTTTAAAAACGTTTGCAAGGAGACGGATACACTTATGAGATTTGTTGTTTATGTCCACCTAATAAAACAAAAAAGTAAATGGTGCCGGGCATGGGGTTGAGGCTTGGTATTTACGGGGTTTGATGTCTTAGTGTAACTTCTCTCTCTCCAATCCCACCACAAACATATCAGGAAAAAAATAAAGAAAGAAAAAGAAGGAGAAACCTCTTAGAGAAGGTGATAGGTAAAATATTTGTCTTGCATGTTTGATAATAGTTAGAAGAAAGAGAAGAAACCTGTTAGAGAAGGTGATAGGCAAAATCTCTGTCTTGCATGTTTGGTAATAGTTAGAAGCAAAAAAGAAAGAACAATATGTGATGTTGTTTCAAGGGTTTCTCGACTTGGTATTTTACATAGTCAGTAAAATACCTTCATGTGTCCTAAAATATTTGGTGTAATTCTCATCGATATAATGGATTTTAGTTTGCCATGCCTATTGTCTTGTGTCTTTGATAATAGAAGGCGATAGGCAAAATATGTGCCTTGCGTGTTTAATCATAGTTAAAAGCAAAGAGAAACGAGAACAACAAGTGATGTCAGTTGGAAGAAGAGGTCTCAAGGATTGCTTGACTTGGTATTATAGATGGTCAATAAAATACCTTCATGTCCCCTAAATTTTTTGGTATAATTCTCATCTATACAATGTATTTTAGTTTGCCATGCCCACTATCTCGTGTGTTTGGTAATAATTGCCAGAATCAAAGAGAAAGAAGAATAGCAGGTGATGCCGGTTGGAAGAGTAATAGTTAGAAGCAAAGAGAAAGAAGAACAATTGGTGATGTCAGTTGGAGGAGTGGTTTCGAGGGTTTATTGAGTTGGTATTATAGGTGGTCAATAAAATACTTCTATGTGTCCTAAAATTTTTGGTGCAACTCTCTTTGATATAGTGGATTTTAGTTTGCCATATCCACTATCTCATGTGTTCAATAATAGTTGCTAGAAGCAAAAAGAAAGAAGAACATCAAGTGATATCAATTAGAAGAGTGGTTTCAAGGGTTGTTTGACTTGGCATTATAAATGGTCAGTAAGATACCTTTATGTGTTCTAAAATCTTTAGTGTAACTCTCAGTAGTATGGTGGGTTTGAGTTTGCCATGCATGTGCCGGTTTGGGTGAATTATCTAATTCTTATGTAAGAAAATTAAACATAGTGCAAGACAATAACGCGCACGTAGTTTTCTTCGCAGCTAGTGCGCACTGTAGTTTTCTCACACACATCACTCAAACGCTTCTTCAACTTGGGCTTTGACAAGACTTAGCTAACGACAAAATCGTTGGGGCTTTGCTCAGGTCGCTTGCTCTTGCTTTGCAATGAAGACATCAAAGGAAAGCATTTATTTGGGCTTTACAACATAAAAGCACTCATGAATGCTTTGCAATATAAACACTCTCGTTTTAGAGTGCTTTTATGTGTTGCCTGAAAAAAAAACACCCTAACAATCAGCAGTTGCTTTGCACTTGCAAAGTCAACGGTAGCAAGGTTAAACTATTGGCGGGGTTTTTTTGTTTTTATGAAGCACTTTCAAACTCAATGAGGGCTTTGCAGGCCCTTAAGGAGGGATTTGATGTCTATGTGTAGCCTATGCGGAACATCAACTCGCTCCACTGGGTGGCTTGCTCATTGCACTTTAGAAGCTATTCACACATCGAAGCACAACACCCTAGGGGGCTTTGCTTGAAAGTGTCAAATCCTGTATAGACCAAAAGATTGAGATCCATAGCCAAAGTCTATTTCGGATATAGATTGAGTTTCTTACTCGACTTCTAGGTAGGGACTCGACTGTGTGTGCTGGAGAGGGAAAGGTGTGAAACCACTCAACTGATGAGGGTCATATCCCTTGGTTCAAACAATTTAAGGCCGAGCTTTTAGGCAACTGTGACAACGAGTATCCTAGGAGGAAGGTGTGGAAGCCGGAGCAAGGGGAAAGCTGGAAACCTATTGGTGCAGATTCAGTTTTCATTGAATTGAGGAGCATTAGCTACTAGACCTTGTTGGAGAGGAAGCGACGGCATATTGGTTTTTTTTTTATTTTATGGTTGATCAAGTAGACCCTAGCCCCCTTCAATCGCATTTCCCAATCAATTGGGGGCTAGGGTAAAAGCACTGCAGAGCCAGGGATAGCAGTAGGGAGGGATCCGCGGAACCTATACACAAGGATTTTCTCAATGAAGCTAAACTTATTTATGGCACCTTTCAAAGAACTCAAGGTTAAAGAAATGGACATGCCAAACACGCTGGAGAATCGTTTCCGCACTAGTTTGTTAGAAAAGTAGTATAAAATTCATTTGATGGTCCATTCAAACTAGGCTGACGGCATTTCCCAAAATTATGGGGACATAGGAAATAAGATTATTTCAGAAAAACCTCAATCAAATGTTACAAAAAGGAAAAAAATCGGGATTGGCAAGAAATTAGTTTGGGTTGGTGAATCGTTGATCTGGATTGGTGATCCGGCCAAGAGAATTGGTCAATAAAAAACAAAAAACTTAAGAAAAAAATAAAACATTGGAAAAATAATAAAAAATAAAATTTCGAGCCGGATTGTTCGGCTGGCTTCTGTCAAATAACTAGCCAACTCCTAGAGAACCCTAATTCCTGATATTATTTCATATAGAACCCTAATTCCTAATATTATTTCATATAGAACCCTAATTTCATATAGAACCTTAATTCCTGATATTATTTCATATAGGGCAAATTTCATATAGAATCCTAAATCTTGATATTATTTCATGGTAGATCATCATTCCGCTTTTCTTTCACGTAGCATAAGGAAACCCCTAAAGATTTCACCATACCCCATCATTTTTTATCTCTATATTTTATTGACTTTTGATTATAAAAATTAACCCCAAAAAATCTTTTTATACTATTTCAACCCAAAAACTTTTTAAATGAGTGGAAAGGAAAAAAAAATGGTTAAAAAAGTTTTTGAATTGAAATAGTATAAAAAGATTTGTTGGGGCTAATTTTTATGGTAAAAAATCAATTAAAGAGTTACATAAAAGATGATGGGGTGTGGTTAAATCTTTAGGAGTTTTTTTATGCCGCTTGAAAGAAAAACGGAATGAAGGTCTACCATGAAATAAAATGAAAAATTATGATTCTATCAGAAATTTTTTCTATAAGATATTTTTTATCTTATTCAAATTAAAAGAACGGACTTCAGACATTTTTTTAGAAGATTGAAGTCTAGGGATTAGCTTTTAATTTTTAAATGGTGGGCTTTGTCGCTATTATCGGGTGGTGTTAGGAAACTGTCAATTGCCATTGTTTATAAAGGGGCCACGGAAGGAAGCCATGTGCTGTCTCTCTACAATGACCTACACCTGAAATCCTATCAAACCTATTTTACCTTGTCTTAATTTAATCTTTGAACTCTTTTATAAATTAATATTATTAGAAACTTCTTTTGCGAATCAAGGTCGGTGTAGCCGACTTTAAATAATTAGAAAAAGATTTTGATGCTGATAATAATAAAAAGTACATTTTTTTCGCAAGTTAATATAAATAACAACTCTCTCCCTCGAACTATTTTGTCATGTCTTAATTGAACCCTTGAACTTTGAACAAATTAAAGCTATTTGTATCTCTCCCTCTCTTTTTCTGTTTGTCTATCTATCTATCCGGAGTGGACGAATTTAGATGATGTAATGCGAAGAGGACCAGTTGAAAAATGCTAGTTATGCAGATAAGTTTAGAGGTCACATATAAAAGACATCGAAGATGAATTTTTCTAATTTGACGATGTGGCATGATCCTTGTTGCTTGTATGCAGGTCTCACTAAAAAAGAGAAGATGAAAATGACATTCATTGGATAGATATGAGTGAATAACAACGTGATAGTCAAGTCAACAAAGCATATTTCATGCACATGGTGAGAAAAACATTATCAACTCCACTATCCAAATAATATAGAAAGGTCTAATTGCTTGAAGAAACATCATGTATAAACTATGCATTTAGTGCATTAAATATATTGATGAGTGCGTGTAATATGCTGTACTGTACACTTATTCCCAGGGGAAAAAACCTAGGTAGGAGTATTTTCTGGATTTCCAATTTTGGGATGTAGAAATACAAAATGAGTGTTTTTAAAAAAAAAAGAAAAAGAAAAAGAAAGAGAAAAATGATTTTGAGTTGCTTAACACTAAAAATGGACAGTCTAAAAATTAGACAGTTTTTATTCAATCTTAAAACATTATTTTTTACAAAATACATACAGTGCCCATGAGATCTACATACAGTGCCCATGAGATCTTTTTTGGGGTTGGTCACTTTGTTGAGAACGGTTGTTTCAAAACCCGGATCAGCGGGACAGATCGTTCACCCATAGATCCATGTGGATCATTGGGTCGGTGATTTGGATCTGGGCTGGATTGATCCAAATCAATGATATAGAAAATATTAAAAACTAAATGAAATATCATAAAAATTCAAATAGTGGTTATGGGGTGAGGATTTAGAGAGGACCTAAGAAAACATTAGATAAGCTTAAAAAATAAAATAAATAAATAAAACAATATATAAAGGGGGTTTCAGGGGTATAGGGGAACCGAACTAGGACCCATACCATCCCAGAACCATGTTCAGTCCTAACCAATTCCCATCTGAATCAGTAATCCAGATTGGAACTCGTCGGGTTTTGAGAATGTTACATCCTTAAATTTTGGGGCCCTAAAAAGATATGGCTTTGGCCGAGGGAGCGATATGCTCCCACTGGAGCACATAAATTTTTGGCATACAGAATCCTAACCTAACCCAACAAATCGAAAAGTCCCAATGTCAATTAGGAACATTATTTGAAATTGATAATAGACTAGTTTAATCCCAACTAGGATCAAATAGTTATTCTATGGATGCATTCAAGGAACTGAAATCGCCATGTTGACCGTCAGTCTGAGTCATATGAGCACTGGCTAGATTAGCATTAGCCTTCTCTTGCAAGTCAAGCAATGAATTTTCTATTGTTCTTCCTACATCATGTTTAACTTCATCTCCAATCGTTTAAAGATAGTTGATCTCACAATCCCTTGCCTCCTTCTATCATTTGTTTTGTTTCCAAGGACTAAAGCATCTCCAATCCAAACATCGTTAAGGTATCCTAACCGAGTTTTGGGCTTGTAACTATGTGGTCCACATCAAATTGCCAATGTTTTAGCTAAGACAACTCAGTATTAGTTTAATCAAAAGCAGACAGAACTTGCCGGTCCAAACATTCAAACCGCTAAGTGGAATCCAAACCAGCTTGATTTGCTAGAAAATGGGTCTTGAAAACACATGTAATTTTGCAAATTTCTGTAGGGTTTTTTATTGGTTTTTGTTAGTCCAACCAGTTTGATGACTGGTTGAACCACAAGTTGAGCTAGACATCACATTTCTTTGGTTTGCTGTTGGTCCTGTTAAATGACATTGATTAATAGCAATCTGACCTAAGTAACACATATTTTCCACCAAGTTTTTAAAATGGGGAGGTGGTCAGAAGCTCTTATTTGAACAGAGGCCATACTTGTGAGCCTCCTTGAACTTCGATACGAGTCACCACTTAAGCGTATATGATTCTATAGAATACAAATTCTACCGGGTGATGATAGTGGTCTTCTCTAGCATGGTCTACACAAGCCGATGGTAGATCGTGCTAGCGTACTATACGTGAAACATCAGCCACTCTCAGTCATAAGATGCTTTTGCTGAATGTGCATTATCTTAGCAGACTCCACTATAAGAACTTTACTCTTTGCTGCCATTAGAGCTGTACATATCGCAATCATGCTATGCAAAGGCTTTGCTTGTTGCTTACATTGGTATTACTAATTTTGCTAGTTGCAATAGTGGCAAGTTATTTAATGCACTCTATGCTCAGACAAACCAGTGGCTAAAGGCAAATAATTGAGTAGAAGCGTATAATTAGAGGCAGCAATAAGCAAAGGGTGTAAAACCCATGTGAACAACTTTCCCATACAAAGCCTCCACTGAAGGCAATAGGCTTGGAGAACCCCCCTGGGAGGTTCTTTGTATAAATACCCAAGCTTTTATGTAGTTCAGTTCAAACTGTTGAAAATATGGAAATATATCTTTTGAGATTCTTTGAGATATGTAGAAATCAATTGAAATATATTTTTATATCTTCTTTCCAAAAAAATATATTTATATATCAATTAACATACATTCTAATATATTTTCATATCTTCTTTCCATTTCTTCAACACAAACCACCAAGCCGTGATAGATCCTTCAACGATTTCTGTTCTTGACTAAAGATCCTCATGGGACTTATAGCTTGAGTCCGAGAAAACAGGGGGGGGCATCTTTTCTAATTTAATGAAACCTATAGTTCTGAAAGCCCATATGTCTCTTTTGGTATATAAAACATTTGAATCAAATGAACTATGCAATGAGCGATAATATTGGCCTAGTTTACATTGCTTGAATCATCATCTAATGCAAGGCGCCTATATGCATTGGTCAAGTGCTATTCGAATCAGTCTGAAAACTAGAATGGTTGTATTTTTATGGCTAAAAGGATATTACTTCAGGTCTTTACTTTTTTTATTAAAGAGGAGTTTCTTAGATAATGGACTAAGAAAAGAACGAGAGAGAATTTATCTGCAAAATTGAACTCAGTTGAGTTACATAAGATCTCACTCAATTACTAGGTGCTGACTTGTTAAAAAACAAATGCAACTGAAACAGCATTACGAAAATGAGAAAATAAGCATAGATCATATGAGTATAGTATACAAAGAAGATCCGGAGTCAGGTCAAAGATATTGTTTCATGATTTGGTAACTCAGTTCCTTTACCTCCATTCCTTCTGATATTGGTGCACATTTGAGTTGTGATGTCCCTTCCCTTACGAAATCAGGATGGATTTTTTAAAAGGTGTGGAGGCACATGCCATTTTTCATAACTTTCAATCCGTATAGTCTAGTATTTTGAAGCCCAGGAGTTCGGCAGGTATTTATTTGCAGCTAGCACAATCCTACTCTCTCTCTCTCTCTCTCTTGCTCGCTCTCCAAATTATGGTAGCTTAGAGCACAACCCTCTGGCTCTGATGACTAAGTAATGATTTATTTACAGTTCATCTGATTCCACTATACCAGTTTAAGAACCAGGATTGAGACGTCTAGTTTGTTAACTTTTTCTGATACCATGAACTCACTCTAAGAGATAGTCAACCATGAGAGAGAGAGACCATGTGAGTGAGAGAGAGAGAGAGAGAGAGAGGGAGAGAGAATTGTTGGGTATATTCTCACAGCAAGCTGTTGGTTGCCTTGTCTGTGTGTGTTCAGGCTAGCACCGTCCAAACAATCAATGGATGGTGTAGAGATGGTGGGACCTAAAGTTGGGTTATGTCACATTCTGTAAGTCCAACCTTTTCCAACACCATCCATCTTGATTGGATATTAACATGGCTACAATAGTAGATCAGGTAAAATCTTGTTCTACCTCATAATTTCTCATATTACTTTTTTCAAATATATATCGGTTGTGGTTTACGATTAAATTTTTGTTGGATCACTGTGCCACATCCAAAATGCATGAAAAAAATTATTGGAGAGAGAAAAATTGAAAGGGTATCAGATAGAAAGACCAAAATCCTTAAAGTTCATGAAACCATTTAAGGAATGGTGAAGACCCAATGGGCCACTAGTTGAAAAGTAGGATCAAAGCCGGATTGTGTTCAATATATCAGCAATACATCTGCTACCGTTACACAACGTACTTGTTCCCCACCCTTTTCATCTCCAAAGAAATAATTTCAAAAAAATGGTTTCAAGTCTAAAGACTACAAAAGCATGATTTAAAAATATCCAAGAGTCTTGGTTGTTCTTCTTCCATATTTCAGTGAAATCCCAACTGAACTTCTTCCCTGTTTCAGTAATTAAACTAAAGTGACCAGATATTAGTACATTTTATCCAAAATCCTGTTCTCTATTTGCATACAATATTGAACTTGAAGTTACCCCTATTATGTTTCTTCAGCATTACAATATTTGATCTCAAATCTTGGCTTCACCCTAGATCAAAGGTAATCAGAATATATTTTGAAAGGTTCACTATGATGCCATATTTGAAAATGAACAATTTTCTATTAGGAGTTGCCTCATCAGTGTCAAAGTAACTGATCCCTATGTAGCACGAGGTTACATTAGCTAAAGTTTGAATTATGAGTTGTAGGAATAAACCTACCTGGAGGCAGAGAATAAACCATGGGTACATATCAACATGAGGAAAAATGAAAGAAGCAAGACCATCAAATATCACTTATAAGTTGAGTAATAGACAATGCATATACAAAAGAGGAATATAACGAAGATAGAGGTGTCTCAAAAAAACAGACCCCCATGAATATCAATCTCAGAATAAAATAATAGACAACTAATATATACAATAGAAAATATAAATGAGAAAAAAATTATATCTGATAAAAAAAAAAGTGCTTGTAGAGGTGTCGAGTGCCCATTTGCCAATGTTTAAAAGCAGTGTTTTAAAAAACGCCGAGTCGAACTGGACTCGCCCGGTTCGACTCGAAAATCGCAAAAGTGGATCGAATCGGCTGAAAAATCGGAAATCATCCGGTTCTAGAGAGAACAGGACGATTCTGTACAGTGACTAGCCGATTCACTGTATGGAATCGGCGAGTCGGAACAGTGAATCGGCGAGTCCGTACGGATTTTTTTTTTTTGTAATCCATGATAGATTTTTTTGTAATACTTGATCGATTTTTTTGTAATCCATGATCGAATTGTTTTTGTTTTTTTGTAATCCATGATCGAATTTTTTGTTTTTTTGTAACCCATGATAGAATTTTTTGTAATCCATGATCGAATTTTTTGTAATCATTGATCGAAATGTTTGTTTTTTCTCTTGTAATCCATGATAGAATTTTTTGTTTTTTTTTTTTTTTGTAACCCATGATAGAATTTTTTGTAATCATGATCGAATGTTTTGTAATACATGATCGAAATGTTTGTTTTTTTTTTGTAATCCATGATCGAAATGTTTGTTTTTTTTTTTGTAATCCATGATTGAATTTTTTGTTTTTTGCTTTTTTTGTAACCCATGATAGAGTTTTTTGTAATCCATGATTGAATTTTTTGTAATCCATGATCGAATTGTTTTTTTCTTTTTTTGTAATCCACGATTAAATTTTTTGTTTTTTTATGTTTGTTTTTTTTTGTAATCCATGATCGAATTTTATGTAATCCATGATCGAATTTTATGTAATCCATGATCGAATTTTATGTAATCTATGATCGAATTTTTTGTAATCCATGATTGAATTTTTTGAAAATTTGTGAATTTTTTTTTTTAATCCATGATCGAATTTGTTTTTGTAATCCATGATAGAATTTTTTGAAAATTTGTGATTTTTTTTTTTAATCCATGATCGATTTTTTTGAAAATTTGTTTTTTTTTTTTTTTTAATCCATATTATTCAAAGGGAAAATGAGAGAGATGATGATTCTGAGGCCACCCTATCCCAACCATATTATTCACATATCGAGTCCCAACAGCAACAGTGTAGGGATGAGCACGACAATGCAGGTGAGCATAAAGGATGGACAATCTTCGGGGATTTTAGATTGGGAACACAACAAAACACTAACACTCAGGGATTTGGGAATAGTCAGACGCCTGCTAATATCGATGATTCGTTTTTAGATTGAATCAATGAATTGTTAAACGAATTCAATCAATGGCACCAGCGTGACCAAGAAGAACAATAACGTCGTCTATCATTTTATTTTTAGATCATATGTTACTAATTTTATGCTTTATTGTAGTCCATGTATGTTGATATACTTATTCCATGATAATTATATGTTTATCCTTTTGTGTGATGTAAATTAAATGCTGAATGACGGTTCATATAGGGAAAGAACATATCAATATTCGCATATTCATTCAAAAACATGAAAATTCTTAATGGAGTACCTTCATTTCTTATTGAATTCCTAAAAAACAATATTTATAATGAATTTTAATAATTTTTTCGGATTTTTTTGAAGCTTTATTCTGACCGATTCACCCGATTCCCGATCCGGATCGCCGATTCGCCGATCCGGATCTGTTTTTTGGAAGCCCGATACGGGTCACCGATCCGTTTTTTAAACCATTGTTTAAAAGGGAACTCACTCACGCATCGTATGAAGCATAGAAATTGTATCAGGATTCTACACCGTATCAGGCTGGATGCTCATACACCAAGCACAGTACTAGAAATGAATTGAATGAAGCATAGAAATTGTATCAGGATTCTACACCGTATCAAGCTGGATGCTCATACACCAAGCACAGTACTAGAAATGAATTGAGCCGATCAAAAGCAAAGACTGGGCATATTTGTGGGTGTAAATTGGGTCTCTCTCCCCCTCACACACACACATGCACACTCAGACTCACACACACACACTCACACTCTCACACACACACACACATGCACACTCACACACACACACACACTCACACTCTCACACACACACACACACACACACACACACACCCACCCACACACACACACCAATATTCAAGAAAGAATGCACACACTTAAGGCACCACAGAGCTTGTATCAGGAATACACCATTAGGTTTGGACACATATACTCTCTCTCTCTCTCTCTCAGTTCACTGATAGTCAAAAGGGAAATCACCCAGTTCATAAAACACAGAACTCGTATCAGGAACATAGCCCATCTCGCTTACATTTTCATTCAAATCCTCCAGTTTGGCATGGATCAGGCTTCTTTGTGGGTGTGATTTGTTCCCTGCTGTGAATGCATGAACTTGGTTTC
The DNA here is from genome assembly GCF_054954075.1 of Amborella trichopoda. NCBI lineage: Eukaryota > Viridiplantae > Streptophyta > Magnoliopsida > Amborellales > Amborellaceae > Amborella > Amborella trichopoda. The sequence continues at coordinate 6,913,564 of NC_142338.1, forward strand.
TTATACAAATCCAACTGCTTCCCGGATCCTTCTTCAACCCTCTATATCTTATCATCAATCTCAACATTTTCGCAATGTTCCAATGGCCAGTGGCGGCATAAATATTTGATAACAATACATAGTTTCCAGCATTATCCGGCTCTAGCTCAAAAAGCTTAGTAGAAGCCCATATTGCCATCTCAATGTTTGGATAAACCCTGCAAGCCCCAAGTAAGGCTCTACATAGAGAGGCATCAGGCTTAATGGGCATTGACTCAATGAAATTTCTAGCTTCATCGAGATGGCCAGCACGGCCAAGAAGATCAATCATGCATGAATAATGCACAACTTCATGCTCAATTCCATAATCTCGAAACATTGATTCAAAAAATTCCCATCCTTTCTTGATTAAACCTCCATGACTGCACGCAGAGAGAACTAAAACAAAAGTAACCCCAGTTGGTCTCAGTCCTTCTTTTTGCATTTGAGAGAAAAGAGAGAGAGCCATATCAATATGACCATGCATGCCATAACAAGCAATCATGGCATTATAAGAGATAATATCTCTTCTTACCATCCTGTCAAAGAGCTTCTTAGCATGTTCCATGCTACCTGACTTGGCATACATGGTTATAAGTGCATTATCTATGGAAGCATTGGTTTTGGAATCTAACCCACACCTAAGAAGGTATGCATGTATGCATTTCCCATGTTGCAAAGCTGCTAAAAGGGCACAAGAAGGAAGAACATTGATCATGGTCACAGAATTGGGTATCGGTTGTTTTTCCTCAATCATTGAATGGAAGAGAGAAAGAGCATCTTTTGGGAGGTCATTATCTACATAGCCTGCAATCATGGCATTCCACATGACTACATCTCTGGTAGAGCTTGAACGGCTCTCGAAAAGAGCTCTAGCCATGTTTGGATCACCACAATTCATGTACATATCGACAAGTGCAGTCCATAATTGCGGGTCCCCTTCACCAAACCCATGTCTAATTATGTGGGCATGGACTGATTTCCCAAGACTGAGAAATGGTTCATCTGAAAATGCCTCAAGAATGGCAACCATTGTGAAGCAATTGGGCTTCAAGTCTGTGATCTCTAGTTCCTTGTAAAGATTCAGGGCCACTTTGGACATTCCTTCACGAGCATAAGTAAGAATAACTGTGTTCCAAGATACTATATCAGTCTCTCTCATGTTAGTGAACAAAGAGAGAGAAGCTTCTAAGCAATTACACTCGCCATAGAGGCTTAACAATGCATTTCCAATAAGGACATCAACGTCCATCCCACTCTTGATCACGTAGCCATGGATGGCTTTACCATTATCTAAACCTCTAGAGTAAGAAAAGATGGTGAACATAGATCCAAATGTGGCTGAATCCCCTTTTATGCCCTCGACTTGCATCTTAGTAAAGAGGCTGATGGCTTCTTCATGGCATCCCCAATGTGTATATGCCGAGATCATGGCATTCCAGGAAGCAATATCTCTAGATTGCAACCTGTCAAAGACCTGGCACGCCGATTTCAATTTCCCAGACTTAGAATAAAAATTGATCAGCGAAGTTTCTATGAATTTGAGTCCTTGAAACCCATGTTTTATACCAAGTTGGTGAACTTGTTCACCAAATTCAAAATTTTCCACATCCAAGCAAGATTGCAAAACAGGCAATAGAGTCGCAGTGTCCACTGAAAAATCTGATAATTGCATAGAAACAAAGAGCTTCAGAGCTTCAAAGGCCATTCCAGAATTAGTATACCCATTTATCATTGCATTCCAAGTAGCCACACTCCGAACTCTCATTGAATCAAACACAAATCGAGAGATAAAGATGCAGAGCCTTGCATAGAAGCAAATCAAAGCAGTACCTAGATGAATATTCGATTCAAATAACCCATTTCTCAGACTGTAACAGTGAATCTCTCTACCTCTCAGACTGTCACAGTGAATCTCTTTACCTCTACTATGCTCAAGAAGTTCATTGCAAGCTAAGAGAAGAAGGACCAAAGTCACTGAATTGGGTGTTTTACCATCTCTTTGCATCTGTGAGAGTAGTGTAAGTGCTTCATTGGGTTTATGGTTTTTCATGAATCCAGAAATCATGGCATTGTATGAGACAATGTCTCTCTCATGAATTCCATTGAACACTTTTCGAGCTTCATCATGAAGGCCAGAATTACAGTAGAAATCAATGAGAGAAGTAGCAACATGAATATCTTTGAGGAAAGATGAATATTTGGGGTCAAAATGGATCCTTCTTCCGATTTCGAGAGCCTGTAAATTCGAACAGGCCTTGAGAACAATGGGGAGAGAAGAGCTATCGACTGTGATGCCCAACTCTTCAATTTCTTTGTATAATTTTAGGATCTTGGGATCGTTTCTTTCCTTTGCCAGGCGTTTAAAAATTGGGTTCCATTTTTTTATGTCTTTTTTGTGGGTTTTACTGGCCAGAAAGCTTGGGTTTTGCAAGGTTATGGCAATGGAGCTCTCCATGAGAGAGAAGTTTGTTAACTAGATTATTTTGTAGTTAGCATGATAACACGGTTAAGAACGTAGAGAGGGGGAAAGAGAGGAAAAGTGTCGAAGAAACCATCTACCTTTCGACCTTGTTACAAGATGGTGGCAATTAATTTTTAGGTCGTGTTAGACTTATTTTATTTATTTGTTATATTTTAAAAACAAATCTTTAAATGCAACTAAACTATCAAATCTCGTGTTAGGCTTATTTTATTTATTTATTATATTTTTTAAAAAAATCTTTAAATACAACTAAACTATCAAATCTCTAACCTTTGTATGGTAAATACTCTCATTGCATACAATCCCAATAGTTTAATTTTGGATGGTCTTCTATTTTGGATCTTGTGAATAATTGTGGGTATTTCTCATTTGAAAAGATGTAACTTTGAATGCCCATGACCATAATGTTATCATATGATAATGTCGATCAGAATGTAGTGTACGTTCTGTTTGTTAATAAATATCGGAAAAATTATGCACGGACAAGGTCTCATGGTGCTTATTACGGTATAGGTCATATTTTGTAAAGATTACACCAAGATCACTTATACCTCCTACTCTTTTCTTTTTTCAGAATTGCCTACATTTCCAACACCTGATAGGTCAAAAATCTTGCAAGTTTTCAGCTATCTTTATAATAAGGGTCTGTCTGATACTACAAAAACAAAAAATAAATGTTGTTTGGAGCTTTTAATGACAAAAAACTCAACTTCCTAAGTCGTCAAACTCAACTTCCTAAGTCGTCCGATATTAGAAAAAAACATAATATTTATTATCGTAAATATACTTTAACTTAAGCTTAATTAGAAAAAAACCCGACTTTTGTTTATTTTGTCTGCATTATTTTTTCTCATTTTCAATTTTTTTTTACTAAAATGACCTTCATGGTAGTTGTATTACCGTAATAATTAGTGCATGTTTTATGGTTCTCTAAGGACCGTAATACTTAGGGAATTTTATACGATTAAATTTTAGTATCGTAATATTGAGGGTATTTTATACAGTATTTTAAGTACCGTAAACTTACATAACCATTATATAGTATTTTAAGTATTATATGGTACTTTTTGTACCGTAATACTGAGGGCAATTTATCACGTTACTTTAAGTACAGTAAACTAACATAATCCTTATATCACATTTTAAGTACTGTAAACATTAACCCATGTTATATGGCATTTAAAATACCGTAAACCCTTTTCTCATTATATTTATCTCTTTCATCTCTAATTTTTTTTATGTTTATTTAATTAATTTTAATAGTTATCTTTTCTTTTTCTATCTAATTCTTTTTATCTCTTCTTTCTCTCTCTACAATCTTTTCTTTTCTCTTTACAATCTCATCATCGTTTCTTTAGATAGAGTAATCAAACACTGACTTCGGCCATGCAAAACAGAGGACTTGATCTATCTAAGGAAAATATCATGAGATAGTAGAGAGAGAAAGAAGAGATAAAAAAGAATGAGAGAGTGAAAGAAGAGATACATATTAAAAAGAATTAGAGAGAGAAAAAAGAGATAAGAATTAGAGATAAAAGAGACAAACATGAGAAAGGGATTTATGGCATTTTAAGTACCATATAAGATAAACATAAAAAAAAATTAGAGATGAAAGAGATAAACATGAGAAAAGGATTTATGGCATTTTAAGTGCCGTATAAGATGGGTTAGGTTTTATGGTACTTAAAATGCTGTATAAAATGGGTTAGTTTTTACTGTACTTAAAATGTCGTATAGTGGGTTTTAGTTTTTACGGTACTTAAAACATCGTAATTAGCTTCACGGTCATGGCCAGAGTTTTACGGTACTTAAAGTACCATAATATTAAGGTGTAGATGAGGTAAATGAAAGTTTGGGGTTTTTTTTTTCTAATTAAGCTTCAATTAAGATATATTTACTATAATTTCCCTAATTATTATTATCTAAAATTTTATTATTTGATTAATATAACATAATTTATTTATGGATATTATTATTATTTAAACTAATTACAAACATTAAATGTGTATGCTCAATTTTGGTAGTACCTAAGAGGCCCTTGCTAGTAGAGATGGAAGAAAACTTGCGGTATTTCCCACCTGTCTGTGGTTGAAAATGTCCGATAGGTGGGTAATTCTGAAAAAAGAAAAGAAAAGCGGGTGGGTGGTGTGATCTCCGCGTAATGTTTACAAAACTCTGACCCCATAGTATATTTAACGCATTGAGAAACCTTCTGCACGTAATTTTTCCTTAAATTTAAATACACGTTTAACACTTTGTAGTACACTTTCTATTACCCAAGCATAGTTCAATTACAGTCATATAACATTTTTTTTTGGTTTTTTGAATGTTTATAGTCATATAACATCTTGGGATAGAATAAGGAATTCGCTTGAAATTTTGGCTCGGTTTTCATGTACTTTCTACGAAAAATATAATTTGCTTGCTTTCGTCATTTGCATGGAAATGCATTAAGTGCAGGAGAAGATGGCAGGCAAATAAAACAACAAAAAATTGGATTAGACTCCTTTCATAATATCATGTCTTGCCAAAAGATTGTACGCTGCTGTAGAAGGGCAAGCTAGATTCACTCCCTTGGGTAAAACTTCACTTAAGGGTATTTTTAAGACCTTAAATTTTGAGATGAGGTTTGCATAAGACATCAAAGTAAGTTGCACCTTAAAAACCCACCGAAAAAAAGCTGTTCCGATGCGGAGAAACTTTTAAATTGATTATCTCGACCTCAAGATGTTTGAATTTGCAAAAAAAAAGGTTAAGCCTTAAAAATATTGCCTCTTATAACACATTCGATGGATGATCTATCTTTAATAAATTTTAAGTGTTTATGGATCCGTTCAATGTACGTAATTTTTTAAGCTTTAACTTTTATACAAAAAAAAAAAAAGATTTCCTAGTTATTACAAAAATATTTGGCACCAAAACTACATCAATGGACAAAATTTAGAGATGTGCCTTACTTTGATGGTTTAAGGTTGACCCCTTGTATAAAACCACACGTCATCTCCTTAACCTACAGCCAAACTTAATAAAAAAGGGAAAAAATAAGGCAAAAGTTTATATAAGGATGCAACCTTATAATGTAGAACTACGGATGCACCTCAAAAATCCATTGGAAAAGGTAGTTTTAATGTTGAAAAACCTTTGGATTGATCATCTCGACATTGAGATGTATCACCATGAAAAATAAAAATATTTTAAGTCTCACAAACAATGCATTTTACAACATATTATCTACACCGTCTATTTTCAAGAGTTTCATATGTTTATAGATCTACTTGATTTTAACCATTTTTTAAATTTAAAATTTTATAATTAGATATAAAAATAGATTATGAGATAATCCTAAGAACATTTTACATCAAAATTATATACCATGATAAAATTTGAAGGTGCATCTTACCTCTACACCCACATATGCATCCGTATGCCAACTGCACCCAAAAAATAATATGTTGAGAATGTATAGAGGCCACAAATTTTTAGAAAATCAGATTTAAGTGTTTAGAAACTTAAAACCCAATTTTCCTTATATGAAAATACACATTGAGATTCTAAATTATATTCCAGAATTTCATATTGAAAAAGATATTTCTAAGTGGTTTTTTGCCTAGGTAGTAGATGCACAGTATGCGGACACTACGCGTGATTGTTTTTTAAATTATCCACTCATGCAGCACATTTTAGGTGCAAAAATACCTTTCACTTATTCTCATGGAAAAGGGAGGTTGGAATCACTCTCGGTAAAACCTCTTAGAAGCCTTTAAACCAAAGCCCAAATTTTAACCAAGGGAGTCAAGCAAAAGCTTTGTATGCATAGTGAAAAAGTCATTCCAAGTTGGCCAAACAATGTCCAAGAAATATAATAGTTATTATCATTATCAACGTTTTATTTCAGTTATTTGGGGTCAACTACACTAATTATCTTCTACCATTATGCTCTATTAATGACCATATTGTTAGTACAACACATTGCTTATAGGGAAACATTGGATTAGGATTCATAATAGGGATGAGGCAAAACAAATTTCCCGCTTGCCAACCTAACACAACTTTTCTCCTTTCTCATTTGGGCTTGAGACCAATAATAGTAGAGTTCTAAACATATCCAAAATTTTAAAATAAAACGAAAACCTTATTCATTCAAGATTGTATGTTGTAAAACTATTTACTTTTAGTATAAAGATGTCGCCATCATCCTTATCCATTAGATGTCAAATCCGATGCCTAGGGTGTTTCATGAAGTTCGAGAAATTTTCATTTGAATTTTGAGCATGGTTAATGGCACAACTTAAGCCACTTGATTTTAAATCTAATGATCAAGTGTGACTTTAAATCTAATGGTCAAAGTCTGAGTAAACTCAACGAGTACGTACACCCAAAAAAAGTGAGAAAAAAAGTTGAAGAAAAGGGTAACAATTTCTATTTTTTTTTTTAATAACAAGAAAAAGTTATAAAGGTCAATAGAAATCATTAGGATATTAAGTAAGATGAAAGAAAGCTATAAAAGGTGGATTATTGAAAAAAATGGATTTATACTTCATATTTCAAAAAAATTTATAAAAAAGGAAAAATATAAAGTCTCCATATGATTTCAAAAATAGGAAAATCTTCTAACTAAATATTTCCGACCAATATACTATTATTTTCTTCTTATTATTTTTTTGAAATTTTTTTTTTTTTTTATATATAATTTTTTAAGAAGTTATTGGGGCAAGACAAGTTAGCCACCGAACTTGCCAGGAACTTGCATCACTACGAGGCGAGGCTGAGTTACTTGGTCGACTCAGCTGAGTCCGGTAACATTGATAAAATATCTAAAGGAAATGTATACAATGAAACAATTTATTTTTGATAAAAAGAGGTCACACTCATCATTGATCATTAGATTTAAAATTGGGTGGTTGAAGGTGTGTCATTATTTTGGCTCAAAGTCCAAAATAAAATCTCTAGAATATTGCGACACACTTTTATCTATTGGATTATCCAATGGCCAAAAATGATTGTGACCTCCATATACAAAAACTAAATCTGTACAATCCTGTATCTGAATGGAATGGAGACACTGGATGGCAAATGGAATATTTTTTACCATCTTGAAGTGGTCTCCCAGTCGGTGTAATTCCTTGTTCACTCTTAAAACTTGATGGTTCCGTGGTATCCCTTAACATGCCTGGTGTCTTTGAAGTCTTCAAGGACAAAATCTATTTTCATGGAAGATAAGATTTTTGGAAGTGGATTGGGGAAGAGGAATGGACGAGATGAGATTCAAAGTGGAGAGAGTGTTACATCTGTGAGATAATATATACTTTCCAAATTAACCTACTACATTTTCCTTTCACAACCCCCTTTCTAATTGGAGATCAAAATGGAGTGATGAAAAAGTCACTACCCTGTTTAAATATGAAAGGTGAATCTAAGGAAGGCTAGTTTTATGCTCATTAATCCCAAGAGCCTTTCACTTCGACACGTCTTCGTTCATGATCGCTTAGAGCCCCTCTTCCATCAATAGGTAAGATGGCCGTTCCCTCAATTAAGAATGAGCTTTAGTTAATCATAGGAGAAAAATATTTAGGGAATTATTCATAAATATATCTTATATTTTGTGGAATTTAAAAAATCTATTAAATATTTTATACTTTGGCTTTTTTTTTTTTCTTATAAAGCGAGAGAAAGAAGTTGGTTAAGGAGGATGCTTGACCAGTTGGGGGAAAACTAAAGAAGTATGTTATGCATTGTGACAATCAAAGAGCGATGTATGTTGCAATGAATGCAACATATCACTCCAAGTCAAAACACAAAGAAGCAGGTAGCATTTCATTTGATTGGCCCTAGAACGTGGAGATTTACAAGTGGATAAGATCTACATAACAAAAGTGGTTTCAACATAGAAGAATATGCTTGCGGGGTTAAAATAACATAACAAAAGTGGTTTCAAAACACAAAAGGCTTCTGGGTTAAAAGAACATAACCTTTAAAGGTTGGAGAACCATGCATCTCTTGTGGTTGTTTTTGGAGTGGAGATTGTTATACGTATGAAGTCAAATCACATGTGTGTCACGTTGGCACATATATGTATTGTTTTTTACTTTTCCTTATCTTGTTTTGAGATCTTGGCTTAAATATTGATACATTAGTTGTAATGTGATGAGACTTTCAGAAGTTTTTCTCATAAAAGGGATAAAAAACCTTTCTGTTTTAGAGCAAGAAAGTGATCGAGAGTGAGTTCTCTTGTTGGATGCTGTATGTGCTATTCTAGAGAGTGAAAATGTGAAAGAAGAATCAATTAGATTAGGTGTTGCTGCTCTTGTTGTAAAAAGGACTTTGTAGTACGAGAAAGTCCTTTATTTGAAGGCTTTAAGGCCTTGTTTCTCATTATAATCATCATTGAATCAGCAGGTAGAGCTCTTCATTATCCCCCTGATCATCATCATCTTCATCATCAAAGCTTTTTTTTAACTATTTGTGGCATCAAGGGCTACATCTTTAATGAAATCATAAGTCACCATATCTTTTTCTTATTACTCCTAACTATGTCTTTTTGGGCCTACCTCTTACCCTTTATTACCTTTGCCTTACCTTTTTTTGTCATCATCACTATCCCTATGGATGTCGGTCACTAAATGTGGCTAAGCCATGTTAAAATAGTGAGTTTTATTATGGTTGGATGCTTTCTCTTACTTTCTTTCTTTGTTGCTTTGGATTTTATGTTGTTTCTATTGCACATCTATTGTTGTTTTTCTCAAAACACATATGGCAATATCCTCCTAGTAACATGGGTATAAAAGCCAGGATTAGACATTTTGGATTAGAAAGATTAGGTTAAATTTTGGATAGAGGTTTGAATACTTGTTTGACAGACATGGTTATAGAAAATTGGGCTAGATAGAGAGAGCAAGTGACTTAGAGTGATAAACCCCTGGTCATAAGAAAGAGAAGCAAGGCTTTAGCAAAATCAAAGACTCTAGTGCTCAAAAACTTCACAAAATTGAAGTCAAAACAAAAGACTCCCTCCAATCTTCAACCATGGTCAAAAATTGAGAAGAAGCAGACCCCCTTGTATGCATACCTACAAGGAAAACAAGCTCATATTTTTGTTGATATATTTTGTGTTTGTTGCTTCCATTTTGTTTCTATTTGTTCTAATAGGGTTTCAATTACAGGTCTCTTTCTTGCCAAAATGTAGGGATTTGTAATTCAATGAGTTGCTTACATAAAAACTGGAAGTTAGTTATGGGAACCCCATATATCAAGATTCTTATAATTGATGTTTTATTTCGCTCAATTCGTGCATTTATCTAGTTTTAATTACATTTTGGAGTCTTCAAAGTCATAGTTCCCGACTTGCATGATTTTTTACAAAACCATTAAGTTTCAGCATTGATTAAAGGAGGAGGAAATGCAGAGGTCTTGTACAAAATGGCTTAAAAAGGGCATCTAAACATAAAGTTCTGTCACTTACTAGCTAACGAAATACAATTAAATAGCTTAAGTGGAATCAAAATCGAAGTGTTAAGGGAGCATAGAGTTGCTTAACAATATTAGACTAATATGTTATTTAAGAAGCATATATAACATCGTCATCAAAGTTATGAAATCTAGAGCTCAAGCAAGTGTTGTATTTGGTAACATCAACCTCTCAATCATCTACGACAAGGGGTAAGTAGATCATGGATGATGTTGAATGGTGATAGAAAAATCATCTTTTGGAAGCTTTTGTCTTTTATCATTTGTTTGGGGGCTTCTTTTGTCACTACAATTAGGTGGCTTGTATAAAAGCCAAAAATGGGAGTTTTGGGTTACATGATTCTTCTTATTTTGAATTCCTCTTTATCTAAAAGAGGCTAGGGCTTCCTTGGGTTATGTTGAAAAAGGGAAAGAGGTGAAGAAGGATTTTCTTATCTCATTTTTGGGAGAAATGGTATGAGCTTATGTTGCTCATGTTTTTGGGTCATTCGAAGTTAAGCGGGTAAATCGTGATTTCCAATAATCATAAAAAGGTATTCTTGGTGATGTTTTCTTATCAATTTTCTCTTTTTGAGGTAACATTGTATCCCCTTGTAAATTTCTCTTTTGATAGTGAAATATTTGTCGGCTTGCCCGTGGACATAGCCTTATGGGGTGAACCACATTAAATTCGTGTTGTGGTTTGTCTTTCTCTAATTTCTCTCATGACTATGTTTTCCATCTCTAATTTATTTTCTTAAATTGCTGCACACGATCCTTGAGCTTATTATTCGATTATCGATTTTACATATTTGCTATTGAATGTGTGATATTAGGTGATCGATAAAATTGGGGTTTCGGGATTCTGATATTCAACGAGTGGTATCAGAGCATTCGGTTTTATACAATATATTTTGAAAAATGGTGAGTAATCGGTGTGAGGTAGAGAAATTTGATGGACAAAATGATTTTAAGATAAGGAAAATTCAAGTTCATGGATCTTTTGGTCTAACAATGATTATACAAAACATTACTCGGAAAAGAAAAGAAACCGGAGTCTATGAGTAATGAGGATTGGGAGGAAATTGATCATAAGGCTATGGCTACAGTTCGATTGTGCTTAGCAAATAACGTTTTATTCATTATAATGGAAGAGAAGACGACAAAGGGCTTGTGGGAGAAATTGGAAAGTGTTTATCAAAACAAATCTCTTACGAATCATATTCTACTAAAGAGAAGATTGTTTAGTTTAAGGATGAAAGATGAGACAAAAATTTTCGATCATTTGAACAGTTTCAATAACATTATTTGTGAACTTGATAGTGTTGGTGAAAAAATGAAAGATGAGGATAAGAAGGTAAGTTTGTTATGTAATTTACAGGAATCTTATGATAATTTAGTGATAGCAGTAAGTTGCATTAAAGAAGATTCACTTGACTTAAGTACCATGACTGGTACTTTGCTTGCCCATGAATTTCGAAAAAAGACATCTATTGGCAATCCGGAATCAGAAGTGCACTTTTCAAGGGGTTGTTCAAGTGAGAGAGGTAATTCCTCTCGAAATTCTTTTAGATCTAAGTCGAAAGGTTATTCTAAGTCTAAAGGCCGAGAAAACAAGTTTCTTTGCTAGGGATGTAGTGAAAGTGGGACATATGAAGAAAAATTGTATAAAAAAAAAGGACAAAAGTTCAAAAAAGAAAAGAAAACCAATGAGTCCAAAAATGAGGTAAATCAAGTGGAGGAATCTACATCTGGTTTTGTTGAAGAAGATGTTTATGCCGTAGGTAGCAATTCCAGCAAAATTGGATTTTGGATAGTGGTGCTATACATCATATATGTCCACACAAGTCATGGTTTAGTTCATATGAACCATGTGATGGTGGTTCCATGTTGATGGGAAACAATTCAAGTAGTAGAATGGTTGGGATTGGCACGATGAAATTAAGGATATATGATGGAAGTATCTGTAGACTTGAGCATGTTTGATATGTATCGGACTTGAAGAAAAGTTTAATTTCTCTTTCTTTATTGGATTCCCATGGTTATAAATTCGCCGGACAAGGGGGAGTTCTCAAAGTATTTAATGGTGCTCTTGTTGTGATCAAGGATGTTAGAGTTGGGAACTTGTATAAGTTATTGGGAAGCTCCACTATTGATGATGTGGCAAATTTGGTAGTGGAGAGTAATGAACTTCCACTATGCTTATGACATAGGAGGTTGGGCCACTTGAGTGAAAACGGTATGGGCCACTTGAGTAAAAACGATATAGAGATTTTGATGAAGATAAAATTAATTCCCACCATAAAATTTGGGGAATCCAAATTTTGTGAGCATTGTGTTTGTGGGAAACAACATAGATGAATTTTCAAAGCCGGAAGCCATACGAGCAAGGTAATACTTGAATATGTTCACTCGGATTTATGGGGGACCCTCACCCACATTATCATATGGTGGTGCGTTGTATGTTATCTCTTTTATAGATGACTTCTCAAGGAAGGTATGAGTGTTCACTCTTAAATCAAAGAGTGGTGTATCTCTGGCCTTTAAGCATTTTAAGGCCGAAGTTGAGAAGAGTATGGGGCACCACATCAAAACACTTCACACCGACAATGGGAAGGAGTACAATTCCAATGAGTATAAAATTTTGTAAAGATGAAGGAATCAAGAGGCATTTCACCACGATTTATACTCCCCAACAAAAAGGTGTTGTGGAAAGAATGAATCGCACTTTGATGGAGCAAGCACGAACCATGTTGAGCAATGCCAGATTGGAGCAAGAGCTATGCGACGAAGTTGTGATGATGCCTTGTTATCTCATCAATCGATCACCTTCGGTAGCTTTGGGGAGAAAGCACCCCAAGAGGTATGGTCCAGAACTCCTTGTGATTATTTCAATTTAAAGATTTTTGGTTGTGATGCTTATGTTTTAATTCCTAGTTGCTAGAGAAATAAGTTTGAACCAAAATAAAAGAAATGCATTTTTGTTGGGTATAGCAAATGTGTGAAAGGATACAGGTTATGGGATCCAAGTGCTCGAAAGATAATTATAAGCCGAAATGTACATTTTGATAAGTCATCTGTGTTGACAAAAAGTATAGGAAATGAGATTAAAGAAAGAGAAGAATCTCACAATGACACCCAAGAAATTGATTTTCAATTTTATGTCCCATCAAGTAGTGAAGGCCATATGCCGAAAGAAGCACCCACAAGTATCAATGAAGAAGTCATTGATGAAGAAGAGCAAGTTGGTGAACCAAGCAATTCCTATGAAGAAGTTGCATCATTAATGACAAGAAGATCTACAAAGGTAATTCGTCCACCCGAGCGGTTTATGGACTATGTGATCCCGAAGTACTATATGCTTTGGTTGTTATGAATAAAGAACTGAGCACTTACCAAGAAGCTATGGAAGGAGATAATTCCAAATCTTGGAAGAAGGTCATGGAAGATGAAATATTGGTTATTCGTAAGAACAATACTTGGAATTTGGTAGAGTTGCCAAATGGTAGAAAAGTGGCTGGTTGCAAGTGGGTATTCAAAATCAAGAAATGGATTGATGGAAGTTTAGAAATGTATAAGGCACGGCTAGTTGCAAAGGGGTTTGCACAAAAGGAAGGCATCGACTTTCTTGAAATATTTGCCCTGGTTGTCAAGTTAGACTCCATAAGGTTGGCGATTGGGCTTGTTGCATTGCATGATTTAGAACTTGAACAAATGGATGTAAAAATGACATTTTTACATGGTGAACTTGAAGAAGAAGTGTACATGCAACAACCAGAAGGATTTCTTAAAAAGGAAAAAGAAATGTTAGTGTGCAAGTTGAAGAAATCCATATATGGACTCAAACATGCATCAATATAATGGTATAAGACTTTTGACATATTCATGATTGGTCGTTGATACCATAGGAGTGATTATGACTATTGTGTTTACATGAAGTTTTTTTATGATGGTTTTTATTTAATCTTAGTCATGTATGTTGATAATATCCTTTTGGCATATAAGGATAAGACTAGGATTGATGAGCTCAAGGCATCTTTGAACAAGAGTTTTGAATTGAAAGATCTCGAGCCGGTAAAACAAATGCTTGGAATTGAAATCCAAAGAGATCGACGGAGTGAGACTTTGTCACTTTCACAAAGGAGTTCTATGGAAAAGATGCTTGATAAGTTTGGTACGAGCAAGGCAAAGCCGGTAAAGACTCCATTAACTCCTCATTTTAAGTTGTCTTCCAAGCAAAATCCGAAGATCGTGGATGACAAAGAGAATATGGCTAAAGTGTCATATGCAAGTGTTGTGGGAAGCCTAATGTTTGCCATGGCGTGTAGTCGACCGGACATAGCATATTCGGTTGGTATCTTACGTCGCTTTATGGCAAATCCCAAAAAATCTCATAGAGAAGGTGCAAAATGAGTGCTTTTTGAGAGGCGCGAGTGATTATGCCATGACATTTAGCAAAGGCTCTAGGCACATTCAAGGCTATGTTGATGCAAATTATGTTGGTGATCTTGATAAAAGAAGATCAACTACCGGTTATGTTTTCAAGTTTGAAAATGGACTGGTAAGTTGGATGTCTAAGCTTCAATTAATGGTGGCATTGTCCACCACCGAAGTGGAATACATGGCGGCGACCGAAGTAAGCAAAGAAGCGGTTTGGCTTCAAGGCCTTATGCGATAATTTGGTATCAATTCTAAGCCCATGGAAATACTTTGTGATAATATGAGTGCCATTAATTTGGTTAAGAATCTCATTTATCACAAGAGGACGAAGCACATACTAGTTCAATACCATTATGCTCAACAAGATGTTGAAGATGGTTTGGTTCGGTTTCTGAAAGCTGGAACCAAGGAAAATGTGGCGAATATGCTCACGAAGACGGTTCCAGTAGAGAAGTTGAAATGAAGCCTAACTTATCTAGGCGTCATGAAGAAGTAAAAAAAAGGAGTTATCGGCAAGGTAAGTAGGTGATTTACTATTAAGGTGGAGATTGTTGACAGTGAGAAAAATCACCTTTTGGATGTTTTTATCTTTTACCATTTATTTGGGGGCTTTTTTGTCACTACAATTTGGTGGCTTGTATAGAAGCCAAAAATGAGATTTTTGGGTTACACAATTCTTCTTATTTTGAATTCCTCTCTCTCTAAAAGAGGCTAGGGCTTCCTTAGGTTATATTGAGAAAGGGAAAGAGGTGAAGAATGATTTTCTTATCTAATTTTTGGGAGAAATGGTATGAGCTTGTGTTGCTCATGTTTTTGAGTCATCCGAAGTTAAACGAGTAAATCGTGATTTCGAATGATCATAAGAAGGTATTCTTGGTGATGTTTTTTCATCAATTTTCTCCTTTTAAGGTAACATTGTATCCTCTTGTAAATTTTTCTTTTGATAGTGGAATACTTGTCGGCTTGCCCGTGGATATAGCCTTATGGGGTGAGCCATGTTAAATTCATGTTGTGGTTTGTCTCTTTCTAATTTTCTCTCATGACTACGTTTTCCATCTCTAATTTATTTTCTTAAATTCCTACGCACGATCCTTGAGCTTATTATTAGATTATCGATTTTGCATATTTGGTATTGAATGTGTGATATTCGGTGATCGATAAAATTGGGGTTTCGGGTATTCAGATCTTCAACGGATAATATTTTGTTTGTTTAGGAATGTATCGAAACTAGGAAATTAGAAAACAAATAAGGGGTAAATACAAATTGACTTGGAGAAAGCTTACGATTGCTCACCCTGTGTGGATATGTGATCCAAGATATATGAATAGATAAGCAAGATCACACAAAGAAGGACAATAAATTTCAATTAAAATAAGTGTGGCATAAGTTACTAATACAAAAGGGTGAAACATGGATGGATTATCATTGTTCTAAATAACATTTTATCCCTTGTTGGGATGATTTTGAAGAAAACATTATTTATTACCCCTTAAAACTTTGGGGATTCATATATAATCACTTCTGTTATTTTGGCAATTTTGGCTCTATAGAGTCACAGAGAATTGACATGGGAGAATTTTGCACCAAAAATTCACTTCAGAACTCTTTAAGTATTGAGGAAGTCGTAGTTGTTTTTGTAGGTGTAGGGAAAATTTCAGTAACATAAAAAATGTAGCAGCAAATGGGAATCAAAATCTCCCACAGCAATCAAAGGAACCATGGCAATCTTATACTGATTGAAAGATGAGTGAGTCAAGAATTTTCACACCAAATTTCAGCTTAAGATCCCTCTCAGATTGAGAGAAATTGTCCATAGACTGAGCGGATGTCACCCAACTTGCAACATGTGAAAATTCTCAAATCCCTTAACTTCTCTCTAGAATTTCTCCATGACCCAAAGATGGGAAAGCGCGTTTAACAAGGAACAATATGGCAAAACATAATCCTATTTCACTATGGGATTTAGGAAAAGGGCCAACAGTGAATATCAAGGTTTTAAAAATCACAGAGTCAGGCTTGGGAATCTCCAAGTGGACTTGAACTAGAAAGTGCCCAGGTTAGTTCTTGCCAGGTAAGTCAGCCTAGATACCCTTTTTCCACTTGTGGTGAAAAAACTAGAAAATTGGATTTTTTGTTTTTGGTTTTTTTGGAAATTATCAGATATATCCAATATAGTTTCCTTTAGTTTTGAGTTACCTTTATTTTTTGTTTAATACATCTCTTCCCGTTTTCTAGTGATTTCTGCATAAATGATACTTTTACTCCAGCCATAAATCTATTACATTTGTTGTGCTCTTTAAACATACCCTCACCCCACTTATTCTAATAAACCGTCATGGACTTATTAGAGCCGTGGCGAGATTTATAGGCTTCATGGAGCACCAGGAAGCCTAGCCTGAGGGTTTCAAGAACCCTTCGAGCCACTATGGACTTATTAGAGTTGTGGTGAGATCATCACGGATCTGGTATGTTTATGACAGTTTGTAGGCTTTTGGAGCACCAGGAAGCCTGGCCGAAGGGTTACAGGAGCCCTTCGAGTTGCCACAGATCTATTGGAGTTGTGCCTAGACCGTCACTAGGGTGGCAACTGGTCAGTTCTAGCTGGATCCGGAATTAGACCCGAATAGATTCAGGTTCAGGTTTTGGACCCGGACCCCACCCATTGGGTCAAAAAATTGGATATACCCATACCCGTCGGGTCTCGGGTTCATTGTCACCCTCACTATGAGCTTTTTTTCTTTTTTTTGCCCTTCTTTTTTTTACCGTCATATACCCGTATTATTGGGAACAGGGTCACAATCACCCAATATTAGATTTCAAACCATGTGATTTGTCATTTAATGGCTAAAGATAACAACTAGTTCTAATTACATACGATCCTTAATACATCCAAATGAATAGGCTTTAAAGTAAAGTATCTTATTTCTAACAGTTTACGGGTACGAGTCGGGTCCAACTGGACCCAGACATAGACCCATATAACGTTTAGGTCCAAGTTTTGGACCCGAACCCAACCAGCTGGGTCCAAATTCTAGACTCATACCCAACTTGTATCAGGTATACCTGGTGGGTCATGGGTCGGGCCTGAGTCCATTGCCACCCCTAACTGCCACATACTTGCTATGTCTGTGACGATTTATAGGCTTCATGGAGCACCAGGAATCCTAATCGAAGGATTCCACGAACCTCTACATATATATTAGAGTCGTGGCGAGGGTACGTTTAAAGAGTGGCATAGATGTAAATTAGATCCGTGGAGAGGGTAAAAGTATCTTTTATGCAGAAATCACTAGAAAACGGGTGGAGATGTACTAAACAAAAAATAAAGGTAATTTTGAAATAAATGGAACTATGGGGGATATATTTGATAATTTTCCTCTTTTTTTAAACCTTTAATATATATCCATGTCTCATTTTGATTCGGAGGTAAATCTATCCAACTTCTCTAGAAACTCATGCTTTTGGTAAAAACAAATGTATTTTGACAATAAGGTTTCAAAAAACCACCTGATTATTTCAAACAAACCACATGATTTCCGTGCCTTAAATCCTAAACCGCCTTTGAGCCTTTGAAAGAAAGGTGTTAGGGGTGGATGCATTTCATTCCAATAATTTTTTACTAATGTAGTTGATTGGTTTCAATCGCTAAAGACACCAAAGGAGTGGCCACACGAATTTTGCAAGTTTAGTCTAACCTTTGAGCTTTTTGTATATCTCCCAAGTTTCCTTTTCTTCTTGTCATGTCGTGTAAATAATGTAAAGATCATACAATTAACAAATTTGAATCAAAGGCAAGGTTTATTTATGCCTCTGATATATATAACTTGTATACTTCCCCCTATCCAACGCCCATTTTGAATGAATGACTGAGATGGTCCCAATCACCATGTCACGTCTCTACACTATTTTATTATTATTATTATTTTTTTTTAACACAGCATTTTGACACCAAATTTTGAGCATTCACTCCTCTCTTAAACTCACATCGGTAAAAAATGTAAAACAAATATTATCAATAAAATAAAATGACTAAAATGCCCCTAAAAGTTTCAAGGGTATGTTGGTTATTTTATTTTACCGATTATTTTTAATATTTATTTAGGTGCGCCCCATTGAGATGATGGAACGTATCAAATTTCATATTCATATAATTTGTAGAAAACAATTAAAAATAAAATACTCTGAAGCATCGAATCTAGATCAAATAGTTAGTGGCTCACTTGATCAAAATTGGGCGGCTGCATGGGGAGAAGTATATATCCTCCATACAATAAGGGAAGTATAGATAGAATCAATTTGACCTTATGCAAAAAACAAAAAGAAAAAGTGTAAGAAAGTCATCTCAGACATATATAATGCTCATGTAGCGTAGTGTATATTTTCTCCCTTGATCAATAGACCTGCTAGAGAGGATTTTTCTTTCTTAAATTTTGGGAACAACCTAAGAATCACTAGATGATTATTCTCGAAAGAATAATAATAATAAAATTCTCACCCTCAAATAATTGGACATAATATATTCAATCTTGAGACGTTACTTTTGTTTAAGTCCATAGAGGGTACAAGTAAGAATCTTTTTTCTTTTTTTTTTGAAAAATTATTAGAAATATACCTTAATTTTGCCTAATTAGAAAAAAAACTCATACTTTCATTAACCTCGTCCACACTATTTTTTTCTCATTTTTGGCCTTTTTTTTTTATCAAAATATCCTTCACGGTAGTCGTATTATCGAGAAGGCATGATGCATCACGATACTTAAAGTGCTATGATGACTATCACATGTTATAGATTCAAACATAATGACTAGATGCATCCCGGTATTTTAAGTATCGTGATGACTCTCACATGTTTTACGACACTTAAAATGTTATTATTATATTGGATAATAATTACGATAAAAAGATTATTGTGACGCTAAAGAGCGTTATTATGGTACTTTAAGTACCATAATGCTAAAGGGCTTTATTGCAGTACTTTAAGTATTGTAATACTATGTTAAAGGCCTTCATGCCCACCTGGCTCATTTAAATGTTTTAATTAAGATTAATAGAAAGTTCAAATATAATCTTGCTCAAAATCTAAAGTGGGCCCCAACAATAATTTCCCAGAACACTGGTCATTGCCGAACTTTGCCATCTGTTTCCTATTCAGAATAAGAAACATGTTTTCTTTTCCTACTTGACAAATTCATAGATCTTCTCAATCCTAAGTTAAGGGAGATTAGCAAATCTTATTTTATTGATTCAGATACTGTACCCTCTCACTTTGTTTCTCTTCCGCCTCTCAGCGTTTGTTGTCCACTCTCTCTTCTTCTGTTTTTGGCTATGAGACTGTGCTTTTGCAGGTAAGAAGAAGGATGACTCTTTTGACGTCGACGTCGACGTCGAGGTCAAGGTCTTGTCGGTTTCTGTTATGTGCAATCCCTTTGACGGGAGTTCTTTACCATCTATTGACATGCCTCAATCCATCCACAATGGCACAATATGTGATGGTTGTGGAGTGCACCCCATAATTGGCACAAGATACAAGTTTGCACAATAAATATGGTAATTTGACTTAGTTTTCCAAGCCTCTCTATGGTAAAATTATATATTCTATTTATTTAAAAGAAATAAATACTATTGTAGCCATCAAAAGAGAAATATAGATGTTTCTTTATTTGAACAGGAAACAGAGGATAAAGTCCGGCAATGACCAAGATTGTACTTGAACTTTTTATTAATATTAAATAAAACATTTAAATGAGTCAGGTGAGCATGAAGTCCTTTAGCATTAGGGTACTTAAAGTATCGTAATGAAACCCTTTAGCATTAGAGTACTTAAAGTATCGTAATGAAACCCTTTAGCACTACGGTACTTAAAGTACTGTAATGATGCCTTTTAGCATCATGATAATTTTTTTAATGTAAATATCATCTAGTATAATAACAACATTTTAAGTGCTGTAAAACATGTGAGAGTCATCACGGTACTTAGAGTACCGTGATGCCTCAAGACATTACATTTGAATCTATAACTTATGATAGTCATCACGACACTTTAAGTATCGTGATGCATCATACCTTCGCGGTAATACAACTATTGTGAATGCTATTTTGGTCAAAAGAATATCAAAATGAAAAAAAAATGGTATGAATGAAGTTAATGAAACTATGAAGTTTTTTTCTAATTAGATAGAAATTAAGGTATATTTATGATAATTTATCTTTTTAAATAAAATTAAAATTAATTTATGGGTTGAAGAGGTAATATCCCCTAAATTTGGGGTCTTAAAGTTAATTTTAAATGGGGTTTTATCTGAGGGAGTAATTGGATAGTATATACTCCCATGGGAGTACAATATCTTTTGACATTTTTTAAATACAGTACCAGTCTTTGGAAGTTTGCTGGGGAAAGGGGTAGACAAGTCACATTTCAATGTAATTATTAGAGAGAAATGAAATAGCCAAAATCAAAATGCCCAATAAATATTTTAAAATGACATTGCAACTGGGTTTATGAAACAAATAATTAATTCTATTTTTCTATTGTGTCTATTTTTTTAAAATAAAATGTTTATATAATTTCACAACCTTTTTCTTTTTTGAGTAAATATGAACTTCATTAAGATAATGAAAAAGTACAATGCAAGGAAGAACAACAAAAATAGAAAAAGGGAAGAGAAGGATTGTACACAAAAGACCAAGAGGGAAAACAAGGAAAGGATGTGATTAAAAGAAAAAGGCGAACCATAACCAAATCTTAAGGTGTAGCCCTATTGGCCAGACGGCCAGTATCCGAATTGAATCCACTAGGTACATACGAGAAAGATATTTGGAAGTCTCTCAGATGAATTGAGATTTTATCCATGAGACCGCTAAGATGCCAAGTGGTAGAATCTGGAGCCAAGCACCATCTGATGACATTTGTCGAGTCTCCCTCAATATACACCCTGAGATATGCAAGATTCAGATTAAGGATGCCCATCTTCAACGCCCACAACTTCGTTTCATTAACCTCACAAGAGTGAATTTTGCTTGGGATCGTCCAAATCAACTCTCCTCGATGGTCGTGGAGAATACCCCCATATCCAGTTGCGAGTCCCTTAACGCTCCCGTCAAAGTTTAGTTTAACCCATCCTTCCTTAAGGGGCTTCCACTCGGAGCTCAGGGGAGAACATTTGGGCTTATAAGTCATAAGGTTTTTGAAGTGAACAAAGAAAAAATCCTTAGGATTAACATGAATGGGCAATGACCTATAGGCCAAAGACAGGATTGACTCTTGAATAGTCAAGAGGAAGGAAGGGAGATCCTAGCTACGGCTTTCGAAAGTTATGAGATTACGTTCCTTCCATAAGTTCTAGAGTAGGGTTGAAACAGAGATCCTCCATAAGTTAGAGCCCAAGGATGGAAGGGGAGAGGGCCAAACCTGTTGAAGCAAGGCATATATATTGTAATGTCTGGGGAGCTCCAATTTATAATAAGCTGTAGCCAGTCACAAAGATCACTAACAAAGGGGCAATGGATGAAGAGGTGATCGATAGATTCATCTTTGTTTTTACACAACAAGCAAATATTAGTAAGGATCATCCCCCTTTTTGGCAATCTATCCATATTGAGAAGTCTTCCCTGGCTCAGAAACCTTAACAAGGTCTTGACTCTGTGTGGGACTTTATAATTCCAGAACTTGGCAATAAGTGGCATGTCCTTAATATATCGGTTTTTGCAGAGAATTTGGTAAAGGGACTGAACTGAGAATACTCCACTAGGCTCCAAGCTCCAAATGATTATGTCCGGCTTCCTTGGGTGGAAACATAAGGCATAGAGTGAGGTTATAAGAGACTGGAATGGCTCTGCGACAACTGAGCCATCTGAGCAAGAGACAATGTTGGCCACAAATTCCTGCTTTTGGATTGATCTATTATACAACTTCGGGTACAAATGTTTCTAGGGATAGTCTCCCAACCTGAAAAAAAAAAAGAAGGAAAAAGGCTGTTCTAATGTTGGAAAATTCTTTAATTGATCACCTTGATATTAAGATATATGAATATGTGAAAAAATAAAAATTTCAAGTTCCAAAAATAGTTCATCTTGCAATACATTATCTAGACCATCCATTTTCAAGATTTTTATATGTTTATAGATTTACTTGATTTGAACTATTTTCAGGATTTTAAAATTCATAATTAAAGATGAAAATGGATTGTAAGGACATGTTACGATTTTTTTACACTAAAATTATAGCTTATGATAAAATTTAGATATTCACCTTACTTGGATTGTTTGACGTCGCAACCTTATACAAACCACACACTTTTAAAAAATATAAATAATATGATATTTCAAAATTGATTACAACCCGGCCTTTTTTGGAAAGTCTTGGCCATTTTTTTCGAATATCAATTTTGTTTTGTACAAAGAGTTCACTGTCTTTTTATATAAATAGTCTATAATAACTTTTATACAAAAATGCCACAATCACTTTTTGCTGTTAGCTATTAAAATGGTGGTAAAAAAACATGCAATTAACCGCTCTCAAAACACAAAATAAATTTTTCCGGACAACTTCGTGACACACCTCCAACAACGTGATTTGAATATAATGCTTGAAGTGTGATTGTAAAATAAAAACAAAGAAACTCCATTGGTATTCCACCCCAAATTAAACAAACAAGAATAATCCAAATATTTTGTCTAAGAACCGAGTGCTAATTTGACTACTAAGAATACCAGTGTTTTAAAGCCAGATAGCCTGAGTGAATCGACCATATCGGTGAATCACGACCAATTTTCCTGGATGAGAATGGGTTAATAAAATAATGTCAAAAATGAAAAAGACTACAATAATAATAAAAAATATATCATGGAAATGAGGATGAGGGTCCGAACAATCAATGTAAAACATACCTTTAAATAGTATCGAGAAATGTGGTTTCAATATCGAAAATCTTTGTGATAGCCTTAAAATATATTTTCATATCTAATTATAAAATTTAAAGCTTAAAAAGTAATGTAGATCGAGCATATCCATGGAATCTTGAAATCTATTTTTAAAAACTTAAAATCTATTTTTTTTTTCAGATTCATGTATTTGATGTTGAGATGGTTAATTTGAAGATATTTGAGCATAAAAGCAACGTCTTCTAGTGAAATTTTTTAGCTACGCTCTAATTTGATTGTTTAGACTTTGGCGCCTAGCTCTTATATACAAACATTTTTTCCTTTTAAAACACTCAATAAAACGGAGGCCATTTCTGTCATTGCTTCAAAAGTTAAGGTTATTTCAGTCGTTGATTTACGTCAATTGAGGTCAATGAAGTCATTTTTCAATCAAAGATAGTGATATCAAAATCCGCCTGAATTACACAGCGACAACTTCGACGATTCATCACCACACTTCTGTCCGTCCCGGAAAGCCTAGAAACGCCTGGAAACCGCTAAACCTTGCCGGGCCGAAAACCATGTAAATAATCTGTAAAATCGCAGTTTTCTACCAAAAATTAAGCCCGGGAAGCCCTAAATTTGTTCCGGAAACGGCCACTGGAAAATCAGAAAGTCCGCCGGGAAATCACTTCCGGCCTGTAAGATGCCTTCAAGTGCGGCCTGTAAGAGGCCGGAAAATTTGGTGGAGGGTCTGAGCTCGAAGGATCCAGGAACGAGGCTTAAGGCTTTGAGAGATTTGAAGAACCAGATTATAGGAAACAGGACTAAGAAGCTGCGTTATGTGAAATTAGGTGCAGTTCCATTGGTGAGTGAGATGCTTGAAAGTGGCTCTGAGTCTGTGGTTCTAGTTCAGGCTATTGCAACCCTAGGTAGCTTTGGTTGTGGTCTAGATGCAGGGGTCGAGGCTATAGTGAAGAGTGGTGCTCTTCCTTATCTTTTCTCTACTCTTGCAAATCCTGATGAGAAGGTAAACCGTGTCTTCAGGTTTTCAATTTATCTAGAGTTCGTGTGGTTGTATTGTGAATTGTGGTTTTCTCTGCCTTTTTTTCTTTTTTTTTTTGTGAGTCGTGGTATTTGCTAATATCGTTTTGCAAAATTTTAGCTACTCGATTGGTAATTGGTTGAATTGCATGAGGCTTTTCTTTTGGAGGATATTTGCTTCTCTCTTTTGTGGTTTTGATGGTTAAGTTTTTCCCGTTGTCATTGTTGCTCTTTGTGAAATTGACTGGTTTTTGGTGGTTTAGAATCCGGTTCAGTATTTTGGAGAAATTAAATGGCAATTGCCAGTTTTCTTGATTCATTAGTTGGACGGTATTTGGATTTTTTTCTCCTTTCTTCTGCTGTACCCTTTTGTTAAATTTCAATTGTATATATTGTTCTTTTTTGTGAAATTTATTGGACTTTTTGTATTACTTGGAACTTGGTTTGATTTGGTTGTAAAATTAAGTAAAACTTCACCTCTTTTTGTAATTAGCTGCTCGTAAATTATGTGTTTACACACTCATATTAGTGTTGTCGTGCATATAGGAAATAGTTTCTGCCTCAAATTTGTTTTTAGATTTAGTGATCACCAAAAAAAATAAATTATATTCTCATTTATGTATATATAGTTATGGAAGCGGTTAATTTCATATAAGCAGAAAATCAAATATGCAAAAATCCCTTATAGGGAAACTGACGGGAAAATATGCCCACGATATTTGGCCTTGATTGTGGCATGTTCGAAATATATTACCTGTGAATCATGCTTAAACCTGCCAATGGAGTGTGGATTGTTAAAAAAAGAAACTGGAGAAATTATTACAAATGCTAGCATTTTCACCATGTAATTTTGCTTGATCACTCTGCTGAAAATTTAAGTTTGCAAGGATACGGCTTTGATTCCTACTACCAGATTATGCACAACATTCGTTGCCCTTTTTAAGTAAACAAAATTATTCTTGATCAATCTGCTAAAGATTACACAAATCTTCTTTAGCCTTCTAGTATAGAATTCCGTGCTCTGCAATTGTACTTGGTGCATAAACCTATTTTTGCTAGGGCTTCTCTCTCTCTAGGTATGAGGCCTCAAAAATTTAAAATCCTAGCAGAAGGTAGATTTTACATACTTATGAACGTGTATTTCCAATGAAGTGTTTATGAGAGGCCATGGACAAAAGCTATGGGCTTGAACGGTACTAAATGGATTTGTCCTTTCTTTCTTGCAGACATTGATTGTATACTATAAGACCATCCACTTTTAGTACAAGAAGGCCACAATAACTATTAGCCATTGGATGTCAAATCCGATAAGTTAAAGTGTTTCACAATTCAAAAACTTCTATTTTGGACTTTGTGTTCAGTCGATGACAGATCCCCAACCACTTGATTTCACATATAACAATAAATGATGATTGTGACCTCCTTATACCAAAAGTAAATGGTCATATTGTATACATTTCCTTTTTAATAAACTCCATCAATAAATAACCTCATATTGTGTAAGGGCCTGAGTTTTTGAAGAATTGTCATTGATAGCCCAGGATGGGAGGTTATTGGGGTGCTTCTGGCGAGGGATAAGCGGCCTCGAGCTTTCTTCTTATGAAAATACCAAATTGATCATGTTTTATCGTGGAGTTATTCCATGGTGATTTCCCAATAGATGGTACAATTTTAAATTGTGTTTCTCTCGATACACAAGAAAATTGCAAATCTGTAGAGATTCTAAATGATCTTTCCCTTAAGTGAAAATGCTGTAACATTTCTCCAGAAAAAAGAAAAAGAGCTGAAATAGAACAAAATTGGATTTGGTTTCCAGAGGTAGGCATCATGCTACTCACAAAAAAGATGTCCAGAAAGAAGTTGGAACCTCCCTGGTGACACCATTGCAATGGATCACCAATGATGGTCAATTCCAAGGAATTTTAACACACAGAGTATACTGCTGCTAGGAAACTGACGACTGCGACTCTGGATGTGATTCCGGGTTAGTTTTTTTAAATATTACATAGCCAAAATAAGGAGGATGGTGAGAGATACAGAGTTGGCGATAATGGGAAAGTACTTTATTTTTGGAATTACCTTATAATGGGTTTTTATAAAATCTAAAAGAGTCCATGTCATTTTTAGCTCTTATGGTAAGTACTTATAGAACAAGTTATGGCCTAGGCATTTAAGTTTATAAATAGATGGGGTATGTGAGGCACTGGAGGTGTGAAGGTATGAGAGAAAGTTAAAGAGAGAGAGTTAGAAATTGGTGTTAAGAGATAGAGAGAGAGAGAGGGAGGTCATCAAGCCATAGAGTTCTAGAGAGAGTGTAGAGATAAAATTTAAGAGTATGTGAAGCCCATTGAGGCGAGGATGTTTGGAATAAAATCACCCCAAATTTCTGTGTATGTGTGCATGATTGATCAAGCCAGCCAACAACCACTGCTTGTTTGTCTTTTTTCAACAAATTTCTCATCTGATGGGGTTAATCAAATGAAATTTAGTGGTTACCAATCAAAAAAAGAAAAAAGAAAAGAAAAGGGAAATTAGTGATCTGACCCCAGAATTTCGACACGAAAACTTTGCTTTATGATCCCTAAGGCTCTTCAGTCGTGATGACTTCAAACACCATTCAAACCTACCTTGCTTCTCTTAAATAATCCAATAGATGCAATGCTCTAAAAAATGGGTCGTGAGTGAATCTCTCTCCAGGCATACCGAGCCTAACTCTAGTACCATACTGTTTTTTTTTTTAAAGAAAAAAAAGAGGAAAATTGTCTCCCATCCCCATCATTAAACGTAAACTCCATACAATGGTTTGCCCCAATGAAACAGATGCCCCTCCATCACTTCAACCCTTGAAGACCTACTTTGATCCACACTTCCCAACCTCCTGGTCCTGCCCATAGTTGCTTCTTGGCAACCTGCCCTAGGACTATCTGCCTCCAAAGCTAGTCAATAGTGTATTCACTGAGTAGCCAAGATCATTTTTCTATCTTCTAGGGTTTGAATGCTATTGGGAAGCATGCTGGGAGACAAGCCTCTGGTATTGTAGAAAATAATAGGTTAGCTTGGCTTGCTTTGAGGAACAAGCATATGGGGATTGAATGCTGATTCGCCAAAATGTAGGTTTCTTCCTACTGGACAAAAGGCCCCAAGTCTACTATCCTTTCATATTTAAAAAATTAAAATGATATTGCCAGAAAGTCATGTATTTTAGAGCTCTATTACGTTAACTGATCAGAGTTGATTATCATGAATCCTGCTTGTCGTGTGATCTTCGGTCCTGCTTCTAAGAAGTAACTGTACAGTCTTTCTTTATTATTTTGGCATCAATGTTATATCCAGTTTTTTTAAAATCCTATTTCACATGGAAATTACGCTATCACAGTCAGAGTACCATGAATCTCATACTTGGCTGCTGCAATAATCAGCACGCATCATGTCAGAAAATTTTGAATGCCATATATGTTTTTCAAATTTTGAATGCCATAGATGAGTACTTTTCCTTTATCATGTTCGATATTGGTGGCTTCCATTTTTACAAAGAGAGTCCTCCAAAATTAGCAGTCACTTGTTGGCCACATTTAATGTCACTTTAATATTCTGTATACTTTCTAAACCTCAGCATTATCAGGATCATATCTTTTGTAAGATTAAGGTTGCATGATCATATTATTCCTCTAAAAGTAAAGCTCTTTTGTAGTTTTCGACCTGTTAGATCATTGCATGCTTAAATTTCTCATTTGGATATGGTTCTGTTTGTTTTCCAGGTTGTGGAGGCTGGTGCACGATCTCTAAGAATGATTTTTCAATCAAAACTAACCCCCAAGTACAACATTCTAGAGGATAAAGAGATGGATTTTCTCTTCTCACTTCTTAATAGCGAGAATGAGACTGTAACAGAACTTGCTGCTAGTATCATTATGCACTCGTGTGAAACTACTGAGGAGCAAAAAGCATTATGTGGTTCTGGGGTTTTAGATAAACTTGCTCTTCTGCTTGAAGGCTCTTCAAATCAAAGGGATGCTAGCTTAGATTCACTGGCATCTGTTGTCAAGAACAATAGGGAAGTTGTCTCAAAATTTGTGGGTCTTCACAATGGAAAAGTCTTGAGTTCTGTAAATGGGTTAACAAAGGACAGATCTCCTCGCACGAGATTGCTTGCTTGCTCTTTATTGATAGCTTTAGGTCGGGCTTGTCCTAGCCAATTGCAAGACATAGAAAGTAAGGCTGATTTGGTGAGGATATTAGTTGAGCTTGTCGAAGAGCCTGGCCGTGCTGGTGATGAAGCTCCTAGAGCATTGGGTGATCTTATAGAAAAGAGTGAAGAGGTGCAGAAACTTGCTTGTTCTGTCAATGCTGTTGAAAAGCTTTGCAAGTTCTTGCATAAAGGTTCAATACAAGCCAAACCTCTCGCAGGAATATTACATGCTTTGGCTGAGCTATGCTCAAATTTGGAGGATAATCGGCGTCTGTTCCTGTCATTGCAGGTGTGTGGACTCATGAGGGAGTGATTTCCTTCCTGTGGCCTACTCTGCTGTTTTGATCATTGGAGAATCACACGGCATTTAATTATCTTTTGTATGATTAACACTTTACTGATCTACATCTTTGCTTTGCGACTAATGGGCAACAAATGTACATGCTGTTGATGTACTTCTACCTAATTAAACTTATTAAGAACACTGAAGAAGAGTTGGCAGAATGTATATTGTTTAAAATAACAGAAAAACTATAGAACTAAAATCCTATATCAGAGGCATTTGAAGTACAAGAGTGGGAGGAAAGGAGGGGCAAAGTTATGGTCAATAATGAGGAATCATTATCATGGTAAATATTGGAGCCCTTTCAATATTTTTATGTGAATAGAAATATACATAGCTTACGTTTAAAGCTATTTGGGGTTATCCAGCTTCAAGTAATTTTTCTTAGATGAGAGGGAAGTATCCATTTTTAAGTATATTGGAGAAACACCAGTGATTTGTAGTTCTTGTCCTGAAAGAAGTCTATGGGAGGTATTTATTCCACAAAAGAAGTCTTTTGGAGGGAGGCAGTAACATTAGGTAGGTTTTTAGTATAATGAGTAAAGATTGCTAACAAGGGATTACAGAGGGAAGACCCTCTAGGAGTATAGATTTGTGGTGCTTGTGTCAACTATGTATACTTAAATGGGTGTCAGAAATTTGGGATGATTTTGGAAGGAATAGTCGCTAATGTCTTCAAAAGTCGAATTGATTGTCCTTTGCTTATGTAACATGCACTGTATAGCGTGTTTTCTTTTTGCTTTTCATGAGATTGTAATTTCGATCTTGTCCACTATTATGGACTAAGGAGTCACTATCTGTCTTTATGGTGATCCTGAGCACATTGGTTGATTATGATCTTTCTATCGGAAGTTTGGGGCCACTGTGAGTATCCATGATTTCATATATGTGTATAGTTCTGATTTCAGTTCTTTTTATAGGGATTGCCCTTGGTAGCTGAAATGCTTAACCATGAGTCTGTTGGAGTGCGTATTGCAGCTTGTATCTGCATCAGAAACATATCCCGTTCTGTCAAGGTTGATATTAGATCTCATGGTTTGTTTATGTTGTTTGAAATTATGGGTTTTTGACTTTCTAATAATGAAATTCTTATTTTCTCTTTATTCAGAACTTGAGTGATGGTCTTACAGATAAAAGCATTGTTATCCCTCTCATTCATCTCTTTGATGATCCATCTATTGAAGTACAGGTATGCTGTCTCTTACATCTATGTCCTCTGATCCCATGAAAGTATTGAATTCTCATATGTTGGTAAAGATTCCTGGTGTATTGGATTGTCATTTTTTTTTTGTTTCTATAATTTTGTGATTTAACTTTATTGTGAAATCAAAGTCGCATGTTCTCGTTTGAGGAGAAATATGTCTCTAACGTTTCTCTCTAATATACAATAACGTCAGAACTCAATGATCGTGTCTCACAAATGACAATTAAGTTTCTGAGAATTTTCTAAAGACTTTTGAAATTGTGTTGTTGTCTCATCGAGTCTTCTCTGTGGCATAACGCTGAAGAGTGTCAAATATATGTCTTCTGCATGCATTGAGATCATCTGCCTTTGACTCATATACCTGGGTTATTCTCTCATCTTCCTGCACTTATGTGTGCTCAAAACAAGAGTTCCATGTAATTTTCTTTTTGGTTCCTAAGCAAATAGTAGTTCCATCGAGATTGCTTTACAGTCGTAAGGTGTTTTTACATATTTATCGAGCATGTGAAGGTCGAATGCCATCATATATGGGAGTAGTTTATAACAGGCTTTATGATGTAGCTAGTGTTTTCCCTTCTTCTTCTTTTTTTATTTGTGGTTAGGGTTTGTTTTGTTAAGAATTAGTGCGGTTAGTTTGCTATTTGAATTTTGTAAATTTTATGAGTATTTATGCAATTTATGGCCCTTTATGGCTCTTTGGAAATCTCTATCCTAGATTTGATTCATATCTTGGATATGTATCTTCCAGGAGATACATATCTTTGGATATATTGGGTAAAAGAGATCATCTAGGTGGAAACTAGGCTTGGCAAATCGGTTTTTGGGGTCACACTTTTTTCAATGTTAACCATGCCCTTTCTCTCTTTAACTGCTTTATCTTTCTAACCACGCCTTTTCTCTCTAACTCCAGAGTCTGTGTTCCCTCTCTATAGATCATCTTCCTCTAGACCTCTCTCTCTAACCGTGCTCCTCTCTATAACTCCTGTCTCTCAAATTATGCTCTTTATCTCTCTAATCATGCCTTGCGTATCTCCAATTCCACTCTGTTTAGCTATGCCCTTTGTCTCTCTAACTGTACCCCGTCTTTCTTTTACTTCTCTCTCTAACTGTGCCGTCTCTCTCTAACTCCTTCCTCCAACTGTGCTTTTTTTTCTCACTAATCCCACTTTATCTAACCGTGCCATTTCTCCAATGCTAATCTCTAATTGTGACTTTTCTCTCTGACCGTGACCTCTCTCTCCGAATGAAGGAGAGTTTATGGGGAGTAATAAAGGAGGAGAGGAGAGGGGCAAATAGACCCCTTAGCTTGCTGATTGATAATCTCCGTGATGTGACATATCCTGGATATGCAAATTCCAGCTTTTTTTTTCCTTTTTCAGTAGGGCCAATATCGGCACATCCTGGATATGATTCCCTTTGTGGGTTAGGATAGAATAGGGGGACCAAAGGAGTGCCAAACACAATTTTTTGGGTCATGTCCTGGATATGCAATTCTTGGAAAGGGATCTCCAAGGATTCAAACAGGCCATTAACATTGTAGAGGTTCTAAAGGCCAATTACTGTATTGTTTTAGAGATTTTTAGGATTTTTTAATAGTTATGTTTTCTCTTGTGAAGAAAGAAGAGGAATGGAAAAATATTGATTTTTAAAAGACCTTGAGTTTCTTGGTGGATTTTTCTTGCAAACCCAGGGAGAACATATATTATTGCATTCCTATATTCATTTTATTTTTTTTACTTTTTTCCTCTCTCTCTTTCATCAATTTGTTATTAGAGCCTCAAGAGATCTACAACATGATGTCACCAAATCTACATCCTATAAACGTAGACAAGATTTATCCAATCATGCACATGTGGATCTAATATTTGAGAAGTTTTCTAAGAAATTATGAGAAGGCATGCAAGAAATAATTGACTTATTAAAGCGGCACATGGAAGAAGAATGTCATGGAGATGTGGATTATCTAACCTCAAATCCAAACATGAATTAAACATCATGACAAAATCTAGTAGTTGATCTTGTTGTATTTCATGAAAAGGAAGTTGTTGAGCATTCAAGAAATCATGGCATCAAGATTGATCACCGAATTTACATGTTTTCATGGTTATAACACAACTTTGTGGATCAAGCTTAAACATCGTGAGTTCTTTGCGGAAAAGGTGAAAATTTCTAGATTGAAATAAAGAAGAACGTGAAAGTTCCTCAGGGTTGAGGATGAGCTTCTCCCAACCCCTGGATAGTGGTTAGGTTTTATTTTTTGATGTGATTATAATGTAGAAGAAATTGAGGGAACAATAAAATTAACAAAAAACCAAGCCAAACACAAGCAATTTTGGAGAAACCCTAAGGCATTCTTCCACCTAGGACTCAAGCCTTAGGCCCTAAGGCATTCTTTCACTTAGGACTCAAGCCTTAGGCTTCTTTTACAAGACAATCTTTTTTTCCTTAAAGAGGAATACATGAATGACTCTCCAGCCCATCCATGCCATTATTTATATTGAAAAATTATTGTTTTGGACAATATTTATCCATAAAACTAACTTTTGTCTAAAAAGTCCATAGAATTCCTAGAAACTAAAAAACCCTAGAATTAAACCCTAAAACTAAAATCAAAATATAAATCATTTAAAATGGAATAGAAATTAAAAATAAGTATATTTTTTCCCTCCATCGTTCTCCCCTTGTTGGAGAAAACTCGTCCTCGAGTTTTGAAGTATTCTAAGATGAATTCAACATCAAAACCACATTCTTTAACCTTCTTTTTCTTCGTTGGCTCAAATATTATTCAAGTCAAAAAAAATTCCTCAAGAAATGAGTCTTGATATGCATATTGAGGAATCCATGCAAATTTATCTAATTCAGGTAGTTATTCCTGAACTCTCATTGGAAATCATGTAAGATACATCAGGGCCATAATTTGCGGTTTAGACGACCACATTTTCACTACACTACTTTGATTCCCATGCCCTAAATTTGTTGAACGCCCCAGCTCTTAAATATTGATGAGATATTCAAAGGGCATGATTTTGATCAGTCCTCCTGCTGCTTTCTATCCATATTCTTCCCCCTCTTCCAAAAGATCGTCACCATTATCTTGAACCTTATCATAGATCGGATCTCCTAAGAAATCTTGTTCTTCATCTGAGTATATGTTGAAGATTGGTGATGAATTCCAATCAACAACTTGTTGACTTTCCATGTAGTCTATGTCAAAACAAAAAATATCATCCTTCAAATCGAAAACCATAGAGTGATGTTCATCACATCTAGGTCTTTTGTCATTATCCTCATCACCCGACTCCACATGTGGAGCGCGAAAATGAAAAGGCTTGTACTCGAGACCCTCTTGGGCTGAAAGATCACCGTCTTGCCCATCGTGGAGGCTCGCGAACTGCTATGCTAGCTGTTGTACTTTCAAGTTCCTCATTTTTGTCATCGATAGGATCATGGAGTATATCTACGAAAATCCCCTTTCTATGGTCCCTTTTCGCTGCCATGGGTTTGCGAAATCACAAACCCTAGGTAAATAATCAACAAAAAACTGCTGAAATTAGCAAAATTCAGGTTGTTTTGACGCAACTTTGGCCAAAATCAGTAAATCCTAGACCCCACTATGACTTCCCCTCTTTGTTGTTGACCTAGCTCACCAAAACGAGTGGTGCTAAAGTAACTTCCGTACTTGCTACAGTACATGTTGTACTTGCTACAGCGACTGCGTGTAGATCGCGGGCTCTGATACCACTTGATGTTGGAGAAATTGAGGGAACAATAAAATTAATAAGAAACAAGCCAAACACAAGCAATTTTAGAGAAACTCTAATGCATTCTTTCACCTAGGTCTCAAGCCTTAGGCTTCTTTTATAAGACAAAGTCTTTTATTTCTTAAAGAGGAATACATGAATGACTCTCCAGCCCATCTATGCCCTTATTTATATTGAAAAATTATCGTTTTGGGCAATATTTGTTCATACAACTAACTATTGACCAAAAGGTCCTAATTTAAGTAAAACTTGAAACTAAACTACCTAACTTTAATTAAAATATCTAAAAAGCCCCTAGAATTCCTAGAAACTAAAAAACCCTATAATTAAACCCTAAAACTAAAATTAAAATATACATCCTTTAAAATGGAATAGAAATTAAAAATAAGTATAATTTTTCCCTCCATCAGATTAGGGCTTGTTTTCTTAGGAACGAATAAGATTAGTTTGATCTTTAATTTTATAGTTTTTGGGTTTATTTAAGTCATTTCATGTTGTAGAGATTCTGAGGACAATTATGTCCTTTATTTTTTTTTGAGATTTTTAGGAATTTTCTTTGTAAATTACAAAATATATGAATTATTTTAAAGAAAGGGACAAACAGAAGAAGCAATGTTGTTTTCTTGTAGTGCTTGTGAAGAGACACTGAATTTGGGCGTTTCCCTTGCAGTCCTAGAGAGAGGGCCAAACCTCTCAACCTTTTGGGTGGTTCCCTCACAGATCTAGAGAGAGGGTATATTCTCTTAATCTCCTATCGTTTTGTATTTGTTTACTTTTTTGTTTTAAATCACTCATTCCTCTGCATCATGTTGTCGCACTCACTCGTATTTGCTCAGAATTTTGGGTTGTTTATTTGTTTATTTAATAAACTACCACCTATTGATTTGAATATGCCAATATGAGTGGGGTTAGTGAGCTATCTTATGTACACATCATAATTATGTAGACATCATAGTTCTGTGATCTTTTAGCATATTTTTATATTTTAACTAAATATCATAGACATTATTGAATGAAAACTAAATGTGTATGCTCTTCCTAAGCTTTGTCTTGTAGTTGACTTGCTCTCAAATGTCATATTGAATTGGCAGAGTCTGGTATATGTATTTGTATTTTAACCTTCTATGTATGTTGATTCTGAATTCTTTCATTTATAGTTGGTTCACATAATTTAATGGTATTTTTAACCTGAAGTTCCAACTAAAGCTTAATTTGAATGAGTTGGAAGATGTAAACTGGCTCTTTTTATTAGCTACAACCACATCTTGATCATCATTTGTTGGAACTAGTAATGCATCCCGTCTCTTAGGGACTTGACTGTGAGCTGGTCCATCTAAGTAAAATTTTACTTTCAGGTTGCAGCTCTTGGTGCCACTAGCAACATTTTAGTTCATTTTACCACTCACAAATCAATTGTCTTTGAATGTGGAGGTGTTAAGCAACTTGTTAAGCTGTCCAGTTCGATGGTTTCAGAGCTCAGAGTAAATGCAGTCTCGGCTTTGAGGAACTTGATGTTCCAGGCTGATAAGATGTGCAAAGAAAATATTATGTTGGAGCTGACTATATCTACGTTGGCAAGCCTGATATGTGGTACTGTTCCTTTTTTAACTTGACAATAAGAAATCTTGATTCATTAAAGAATGAATTGTGCTTATCTTTTTTCCTGACTCAATTATATTTATCCATCTTACAGATCCAGAACCATTTGTCCAAGAACATGCATTGGTTCTTCTGCGTAATCTTGTGAATGGAAATGTTGACTGTATCAATTATGTGTTCGCAGAGGATGGTCTCATAATAAATGCTGTTACGAGGCAAGTATGGAATGCCTCCAGTGTTGGAATCTGCATTCAGGTTGGTAACTACTTAAGATTTATGTCATATTGTAAGAGTTGTTTGTAACTGGTTTAGAAAGAGAGGATCTATTTATGTTTTTGGAGGGGAGGGTGACAATCTCATTAATCAAACTGAAATTACAATATGAAGCAAAACAATGTGGAACCAAATAGAGATAATGAGAGATCATCTTCACAACGAGGACTAGCTGAAGATAACCAAGAGATTTGAAACCCCCACCTCTTCCTTCACCCATACATAAGCCACCCCATTCATGCTATGATCGACATGGAAA
Organism: Amborella trichopoda; assembly: GCF_054954075.1. NCBI lineage: Eukaryota > Viridiplantae > Streptophyta > Magnoliopsida > Amborellales > Amborellaceae > Amborella > Amborella trichopoda. The sequence goes on from NC_142338.1 coordinate 6,949,482, forward strand.
AACAAAACTATATATACATCCTCCACCAGATGAGGTGGGCCTTACCTTCTTAAAGCTTAAGTTGCATATACCCAAGGTTCACCTTGGTCTAATTGGATACTAGTAGGCCTGAGAAGTTCTCCTGCCTCTAATTACTTAGAAGGTTCCTCACATTGTTGTAAAATGCAGCCACATCGCCGCATAGAACAATGTGCTATGCACCCCAAAGTTCATCACATAGGGGCGCACAATTTGCTATGCACTGCATCCCATTGCTTATGCGGCTGCATAGCACATATGCACCGCATTGCTCATGGGCAAAAATAGTGACCACGCGCATGGGTATTTTTTTCAGAAGACATCGTATTATCATAATTCATAAACATCCAAAAACCATAATCACAAACTTGCAATTGCGAACTCCAAAGCAAAGATATATACAACCACTACAAGGCTATGAAGAGTTCAAGAGTCAAGACAAATCATAGAAGACATTAGAAATCAAAAGATGATCTAATCAGCTTTTAGCACTCAAGTCTCAAGCCTCAATCTCAAATCTCAACCCTCAAGTCTCAATCTCAACCCTCGATATGTTGACAAATCTATGCTCAAACTTCTTCAAAACAACGCCCAAGCTAATCCCAATCAACCACCCAACCAACACCTAGAGAAAATCGACAATTTTTTTTCAAACAAATTTCCACCATAATTTTCTTCCTCTTCGTTTGATCCAAAACAGCAACATTTGTGGTTGTTTTTTGCGTTTGGGGGGGTTTAATACCCCCCGAAATAGTGACCACGCGCATGGGTATTTTTGGTCAGAACATGGATTGATTCCTGTACAGGATGAGGTTATAATGGATTAATTTCATACCATATCTCGATCAGGTTGTGCATGCTTAATACTCTTCAGTATTGTACACTGCTTGGACCCATTCCAATCTATATTTTGATAAAAACCCAACTTAGACACAACCCCAAGAAATATGACCAATATACTCTCCATATGTATTTACAGGCAACACTTCTCTCCATCATATTCATGACACGAAACCATGACTAGTCCTCTTTTCTTGTAATCCCTTTTCCGAGACCTCATCTAGCATGTCTTGCAAACCCTTGCCTTTCTGAAGACTATATCATTTATGTGTGTGTGTGTGCGTGCGTGCGTGTGTTACCATGCGCGTGTGTGGGTGCGTGCGTGTGTGCGAGTGGGTGCGTGCGGGCAGGTGTGTGGGTGCGTGCGGGTGGGCGAGAGTGTGTGCGCGTGCACATGTGTGCGTGCGTGCAGGCAGGCTGGTTTGTGCGTGTGCGGCGGACATGCGGGCATGCAAGTGAGTGCGGGCGCACACGAGTATATTTCAAGAACGGAGGTTTTGAAAGGAGGGGGAAGGAGAGGGTCTAACTACCACTTCATTTGCCAAAGAATCTGCCATGCTTCTTGTTTTAGAAAGAAAATGTATGGACGATTATTAGGCGGGGAATCTGGATCTGGCAACATTGGCAATTCATTCTCAAGACCTCAGAAGAAAATTTCACTTTTTTAATGCTTTTAGATAATTTAGTCATTTCCTAATTTTTTAAAAAAGTTTAGTTACTAATTGCAAAAAGGGACGCAGTTGAGTATATCTCAAGAAGGGAGATTTTGAGAGGGGGAAAGGAGATCGTCTAATTCCTACTTCTCTTGCCAAAGAATCTGCCATGCTTCTTGCTCTAGAAAGTAAATGTGTGGGCAATTATTAGGCGGGACTACATGGAATCTAGACCTGGCAACATTGGCAATTCATTCTCAGGACGTCATAGACGAAAAATTGTCCCTTTTTTAATGCTTTTAGATAACCTAGTCATTTCTTAATTTTTGAAAAAAGTTTAGGTACTAATCGCAAAAAGGGAAGCAGTTGTTTGCCTATATGAGCATGGAAATGGTTTCTTTCAAACACTATGATTTTTTCCTTGGGCCAAATTTTACCTGGTTCAATCATTGATGGCTGAATCCTATCAATGTGTAATGAATCATGATTGAATTCCATTATAATGGAAACGCTTATTCTTTGTAAGGTTATTTTTTTGGTATATGATTCTGCTCATCCCTCTGGAGCAACACTGTTTAATTCTCCTCTTTTGCAGGGGATTTATGTGCTCGCCAATATAGCGGCTGGTGATGAGTTCCACAAGGAAGAGGTTATGCGTATTCTTTTTCCTCTTCCAGAGGATGGGCGCAATCAGTCCATTTTGATCAAATTTTTGCAGGACAGCAGCTCCCCGAAACTGCGGGTTGCTACCCTCTGGTGTATCATAAACCTATCTCATCTGGATAGTCCTGGTGCAGTTGATCGGATTGCTAGAATACGTGGTGCGGGGATAACTTGTGCAATAAAGATCATGGTCAATGATCCTTGTTTGGATGTAAAGGTGACATCTCTCTCTCTCTCTCTCTCTCTCTCTCTTTCTCTCTCTCTCTCTCTTTGTCGCTCTCTCCCTCTCTCTCTTCCTTCTACACAAGAAAAAGTAGCCAATGTTGGTCTGTTCACAGTTTCGGGCAAAGATGGCCATGGATCAACTTATGGCTTCTGGGAATTGATGTCTATCTTCATTCACAGCCCAAAGTGTTGGGTCCTTCTTTGGGCGCAATTGGTGACAACTGGCCAAAGTAATCTCTGGTGAGTTGAAATATGGTAATAATGAATTTCACCCTAATTTTGATTATCCTGTGAGATTATGATGACCTTGGAAATGTCTTATTAGTATTTCAAATCGTCTGTATATTTATAGGCACAGACAGGCACATTGTATAAGGATGCAATGCAGCACATTGCATCCTGCATCACATCCAATTATGGTTTTCCATATCATTTTTCTCCCATCGACACTGTTTTATACCTTTTATAATGCATTTTCTTGACCTCTTTTGATTTTTTGTTTACTGTCTTTTGCATTATTATGGTATCTTCAATTATGTTCTTGGTTTTTTTTGGGTACTCGATTTCTCTTTCATTTGATAATGAACAACTAAGTTCTTTAGTTCACTGTGAATCTATTATAGAGCACATATTATAGAGCAAGGTTTAAAAAAACGGATCGGTGACTCGAATTAGTCACACCAATACCCGTGTCGGATCGGGGTATCGGTGGATTGGATTGGAGAATCGGCCGAATGGGCAATTTTTGTCCCAAATTTTTTTCAAAAAATCACTATAAATCTCTAATATATATATATTTTTAGTTTCTAAAAGAAATTAGGAGTGATGCATTATGTACTTTCATTACTTTGAAAAAATAGGTGAACACTGAGACGTTTTCCTATGTGGATGTGTATACAATTATTAATTATAATATAATATTACATCAAAATAATTTAAGAATACTAGAGAACAATTCTATATTATAAGGTTAAAAAAATAATTTTGCATATAGAACATATTATTTTTTAAAAAATACTATTACTTCTCAAAAATCTAATTTTTTAATTTCTTAAAGAAATAGTGACATTTGTATTATGGTTTTTCATTATTGTGTAAAAAATATGTAAATACTGAGAACCTGTCTCTTATTGAGTGTTTGTTGTCTATTACATTTATTTTATAATCAAAATAAAGTCTAAAATGCAACATGAAAATAAAATAAATCTCTCTTATTCAATTTATTTATTGCATTATTGTATTAACTTAGGATTTTGATTTTTAAAAGAAGTTCTATGGTACAAATAATGGAAGGGATGGTTAGTAGAGAGAGAGAGAGAGGTTATTATTAGTAGTGCATGAAATTAGCCTTTAGAAGGCATTATAAAGACTAAAACACAACAAGGGTAGTTGTTCACGTAATTGAAAGTTGTTGCCACAAAGAAGTGGCACTGTTCCCTATGAAGTAGGGTGGAGCGTGCTCTGCTCTTTTTGTCGGCCTAGATTTCGAAAACCAATGCCGTGTGGCATCATATGCTAGCAGAACAGGTAGAGATCCGTATCTAAATGACACGTGGCGGTGTATGCTAACAGAACAGGTAGAGATCCGTATCTAAATGACACGTGGCGGTGTATGCTAACAGAACAGGTAGAACCGGGTACAGATCTGTCTGGACGGCTGGATCCTGATATATTCTGGGATCCAGGACGGATTGGACGATACCCCATCCGTATCGTCCGATTTCGGATCGGGGCAACAAATTTTGAAACACTGATATAGAGTAAACAACTACAAACCATATATAAGCTAGACCAGCAATCATTGAGGTGGTTTGAAGCTTTTTGGATGCTTTAACTATCTTTCATCGATGATGAACAACTGTTGCTTCCTTCACTATGAATTTATGATGGAAGGCATAATATAAACTAACTGCACACCATATAAAGTAGACCAGCAATCGATGAGGTGGTTTGGAGCTTCTGCTGATCAAGTCCTGTTGAGTCAATCCTTTTCTAGTCAGGTAGTTTACAATTGTCCTCACTAAGAATGCGACCAAGGTAAACGCTTCCTTGATTTTAGTTTCTGCATCCTTAAAACACCATGCTATGCTAATTTCATGCACTCTACTTTTTGAATCGCCTGCGGTGCTGTAGAGACTTTTTGAGTCCCCCTAACTCATTCATCATTCATCATACTGGACATCCCACATCTGCTCCAAAACTCTCCCTGAAATTTCTAATTTGCTCATGACTTTCTGGTGCCATGTCCATTGTAACCCATGTTTAGCCTCTCTGAGCCCTTTTAATTTAAAGCCATTCCTCCTCTTCCCATTTTCTGATGATTTTCATTTTTCATGACTTGAAAAGAATACCATTTCCTGGCTTTAGTCAATACAGTATTCTAATGTAGATCAAGTTTGCTCGTCTGAAAATGATGACAAATACCCTTAAGAACATGCTATTCATGAATTTATGTTGACCTTAAGGCTTCAGAGATTAATGACTAGTTGAGACAATATCATTACAAAAAATTCTTAAAGACCTTATGCTAATAAAGTACTATGATTGCCTTGTAATTTTAGTTGTAGGTTTAGATGTGATGCTTCCTATTTGAGTCTTTTGAGACGATGCCATGTTCACACTGAGCTTTTCTCTTTAAAAAAATGTGTATTTTCTTTTTATAAATTTTATCTTATTATATTGCAGAATTCTTTTAGTTGCCCTCAGTATATTATAAAAACTCCTGAGGCCAACTGGGGCTTCAAACATAGCCCAGAAATTTACCTTTCTTGGAGTGAGGTTTGTGACAATTTGTCAACGGCAAATTCATCCATTAAGCTTTCCTGCAGGGTTGAAGAACAGTGGTTTTCTTGGACTTGGTTTCTGCCCATTGCACTTGCAAGCCTGGCCGCCTTTAACTTTCCTCGAAGACAACTGAGAAACTCATGCAGGTTAATGATATCATGGATCTTGGTTCCATTTCATGTTTTTACAACTATATTGGATTCTGTTCGTTCAGCAGAAGTGCAGTCAAAGAGTAGTAATTACTGAAGGTGCATGCATTTTCCCTGTAAATTTAGTGTATTGTAACAATTTCAAATTTAGGACACAATATGCAGTATCGCTAAACTCTTCCCATTGTATGTATTCATGTGCTATGGATTGTTAATAAGCTGGGATGGGTAATTTTGTTACATTCACCTGGGTGCTGCTTTTCAATTGAAGCTCATAGATATAAAATAGTGAAGACTTGTCACCTGAAGTTTCACATCTCTCTCTCTCTCTCTCTCTCTCATGCCCACACGCACATATGTCCATTGGCAACAAATTGACAAGCACACTGTTCTTCACTGCATCGAAATATACTTATTGAGTGTGATAAAGCCAGTTGGTCTCATCCTTTGTTTGGGTTGGTTAGCTGGGAGATGCTGTGAACCTTGAATCACAATTTTTGTTTGGGTTGGTTAGCTGGGAGATGCTGTAAGCCTTGAATCAGAATTTTGTTATTATTATTGGATAGTTCAGTGGTGGGAATCGAACTTGAGATGTAGTATTGCTTGATGTTTACTACTAACCACTCAGATCGGAGCCCAACTCGTTGCATCACAACTTCATTGCCTAAAATTGACGCTTGGACATCGGAGCACAAATTGGGAGATGATTTGCACTGATGTTGGAGGTAGAATGTCTAGCTTTTTATCTTAGACCAACCCATTATGCTTGGTGAGTGATGGTCCTCTAGTGTCATCTCTATCCCCAATTCAGCTCTGGCCATATGATTTCAAGAATGATTGTTCTCCTCCTTTTCATATCTTACTACATACACTATTAGGTCACATATGTCGCAAGAATAAATAGATACCTCATTGTTAGAGAGAATGTAGGGCACAAAAATGGAGTTTAAGATATAGAGGGTAACATTAAATCTTGAGACAGAGTTAATGGATACGTGATCTTTCTCCTATGTTCCCTATATCATCTTACTATCATCTATCCGAAAATCTCTCTCCAATACCAAATAAAATTCCTAATGTCCTCCTAAGTGTCGCGCTCTTATATCTGTCCTCTAAACTTCTATCGTGATCCTCACGTCTCTTTAAATCATTCAACATGTACTTAAATGAAATGAGACAGCTGGAGGACATGGGAACATAACAAATTAGTTAGGATAAATCTCTAAATTAAAATAATGCAAATAATTCCTTTCCTTTTTTTCATTTTCTTTTTACCAATTTTTTTTTGCATATTCCAAAATCGGATCTTCTAATTCTTTTGTCATTTTCATTTTTGTTGGTTATTCTTTAGTAACTTTCTTTTTATTTCTAATACAAAATATTAAATCATCCAATTTTCTTTTTTCCTTTTCTAAAATAATCTCTTCCAGTCTCTGATTTTATAAAAAACTGGAAAAATACAGATGATCCATTTTTTATTTTATGCAAAAAAATATTATAATATATTAGTAAGATTTTTTTTTTGTCTTTTTTTGCAAACTATAATATATTATCTGAAAAATAATACTAATGCAAAAAATCCTATTTTTCAGTATTTCTGTAAATAATATAATTTAAATGATAATATATTCGTAAATATATTCTTGCCAAAAACAAAAGTTATTACGTACTCCGTTACATCATTTTTCTAATATAATGCAAATATTTTATTTCGTTCCTTTTCATGCAAACAATATAATTGTAAATATATCTTTTTTTGAGAAAATAATTTATGATAAAACATAATATAATAAAGTTTGTCATTTTTTTGCATTCTCTTTTTTTCCTTATTACATTTTCCAAAATTCAAATCGATATTGAAGAAAAATAATTTTCATTTTTTTACACAAATTGTATTTCTTTTTTTTATTTTTTTTAAAAAATATTTTCAGTTCATCTTTTATTGTTGGTCTAATAGAGGTTATTAAATTTTTCCTTAACTTGTCTCAAGCCTGAGTAAAAGAGGTGAATTACGTTAGGTAGGCAGTCCGTCCAAAACTTTGTTACATTTTATCATGACTCATGACCTTATGACGAATGGAGGAACAAAAACCATGCAGCTAACCTCAAATAATTGAGATAAGGCTTTCATGATGATGATGATGGTGGTTTATATTTTTATTTCATGCCAAGCAATTCTTTTTCATTTTTTTTTGAATTTTGTAATTTATATTATCTTAAGGTGCACCTCCAAATTTTATCATAATATATAATTTTAGTGTAAAATGATATTAAGATTATCTCAAAATCTATTTTCATATCTAATTATAAAATTTAAACTCCAAAAATGGTTAAACATATGAAAATCTTTAAATTGTACAGTCTAAATAATGTGTTGCAAGATGCATTGTTTATGAGACTCAAAATCTTTTTTCTTTCATATTCATACATCGCGATGTTGAGATGATCAATTAAAGAGTTTTGCAACATTAAAACAACCTTTTTTAATGAATTTTTGATGTGCATATGTAATTCTACATTTTAAGAGTTTTTCAACATTAAAACCACTTTTTTTTGATGAATTTTTTAGATGCATATATAATTCTACATTTTAAGGTTGCAACCTTATATAAACTGTGAAGATTAATTCATTGCATTCTCTCTATGACCATATTTTATTGAAAATATTTTTCAAAAATAAATATATTTAAGTGATTAATATTCACCTATCACGTACATCACACATGCATGTTATAAATACGCTTGAATACAATATTCAATATTGAATAAAAAAACCAAATATATTATAAATACGCTAATATATTTTTCTACTCTATCAAAAACTATACCCCTAAATAAAATCATAAATCCTTATATCTTTTATCACGAGTTCCAACTATATCATTTTAAACCTTCTTGCTATGTTTTTACCTTCTATTCAATGGTTTAAAAAGCGAATCGGTGATCCGGATCGGGCATCTCAAAAACTGATCCGGATCGACGAATCGGCAATCCGAATTGAGAATCGGCTAAATCGGTCGGATTAAAGATTCAAAAAAATCCGAAAAAATGATTAAAATTCATTATAAATGTTGTTTTTTAGAAATCCAATAAGAAATGAGGGTACTACATTATTAACTTTTATTTTTCTCATCAATTTGTATATATTGAGATGTTTTTTCCCTGTATAAACTTAAATTAAATATTAAATTGGATCACATAAAAAAAAATCATAGAATTATCATGGATAAAATATATAATTATACATAGACTATTATAAAGTGTAGACTAATCACTGAAGGAATGGCCATTAAAATCTCATTTTGGAGAAAAACCCTAATTCGTTAAAAAAACTCAAATTATTACAGCCTAACTAACTATAATCCAAAATTATTACAACCTAACTAATTATAATATTATATACTGAAATTATAATTATTAGTTTACATTTTATAATTATTTTATTGGATAAATAATAACAAATTAAAAATATTTTAAAATATTATCTAATTAAAAAGTGATTTAAAAATTATTAGAAGAGGCTTCCATATCATATGACTAAAATTAAAAATAAAACCACCAATAAATTCTAATGTAATTATATTAAAAGATTCAAAATAACTTTACCCAAAAAATTGAAAAATAAAGATGCCAAAATTAAAAAAAAAAATCTTATCGGCAATATGCACAATAGCTACAAAAAAATAAAAATAAAAATAAAATATTTTAATAAAACCCATCGAAAAAATTATTTTACTAATAAACATAAAAAAAATTTATATTTGACACACTAAATTAATGAGTGCTACTAATTTATTTTTAAATTTTATATAGCCGTTTATTAGTGCTATTAATTTGACACGCTAAATTAAAATGCTACACATATGGCTTGCAATAGTTAATGGCTTGGAAAAATTATACGCCCGTTTTATTAGGTAATAGCTTGTGTGACAATGGCTTGCACGCTGTTGAAGGCAAGTGGGAATTGTCCCACATCGGAAATATCAAGCGACTTCCAAGTTTATAAAACATGTGAGGATGAGCTCTTCAACAGCGTGCGAGCGAACGGTACATGGGATAACACTTGGGTGTATATGAATATGGTACTGCCATACGACAATGTCGATATTACTTTTATTTTTAAGACAAATATCCCAATTACCCTTGGAAACGTCGTACATGCCGAGACATGACGTCACCATCCGATTCTATACAGTGAATCAGCCGGAATCGCCGATTCTCTTCTAAAAACGGGCGATGTCCATCCGATTCTATACAGTGAATCAGCCGGAATCGCCGATTCTCTTCTAAAAACGGGCGATGTCCATCCGATTCTATAACTCTTCTGAAAACGGGCGATGTCCAAAATATTAGAGCAACCTTGTACGTACGCACGTGTGAATGCACACGACTGAACGAGAACACGTGCGTGAACAAGATGGGAACCAGCGGTTCTCTCTGAAACCGGGCGGTTCCCAATTTTATGATGGAATCGGTACGGACTGTGCGGTTTTCGAATCGAACCGGGCGAATCCGGTTCGACTCGCAGATTTTTAAAACACTGCTTCTATTTAAATCAACTCGTATTTCATAACAATTGTTAAAATAGATTTGTGCTACAAATATCCAACCCATCCAAGTCTATTTTCACTATCAGCCTATTAAAACCACATTTAAATTCTTATAAATATCTTTATTCAATTTATATCCCTGACTCATCTCAACATGATCTCATTCTTCTGAATATCTTTATTCCAATGGTTTAAAAACCGGATCGGTGACCCTGATCGGGCTTTTCAAAAACCGATCTGGATCGACAAATCGGCTATCCGGATCGGCGAATCGGCGATCCGGATCGGAATCGAGTGAATCGGTCAAAATAAAGCTTCAAAAAATCCGAAAAAATTATTAAAATTCATTATAAATATTGTTTTTTAGGAATTCAAAGGGAACTCCATTAAGAATTTTCATGTTTTTGAATGAATATGCGAATATTGATATGTTCTTCCCCTGCATGAACTGCCATTCAACATTTAATTTACATCACACAAAAGGATAAACATAGAATTATCATGAAATAAGTATATCAACATACATGGACTACAATAAAGCATAAAATTAGTAACATACGATCTAAATTAAAATGTAAAAAGTTTAAATTAACCTGACAGTTCAAAAAGAAAAATAATCATCATATGTAGTGATAATATGTTGCGGTAGTTCATGTAGTCATATTCGTTGTTATTTGTTATTGCAAAAGGACAATAATATTTTCGTACATATCAATTACAAACATTTAGAATAATACAAAATGCAAGCTCCAAACATGGCTACAACTCAATTATCAAGAACATACATTTTTTGCATTAAAAAATTAATAATAAAAACAATTCTTCAAAGAGCCGGCTAACATCAGTCATTCCAACTAAAAAATCCATGAACAACAGATAAAAAAAATACAGTTTTGTATTGAAAATATAATAACATGCATTTTTTTGCATAAATAATCCATCAACATACAATTTTTTCAACAAAAACTTTAACAATAAAAATTTAAATATGGTTTAATACCTCATGATAATTAAAACCTTGTCACGATTTTCACATCTTTTCGGAAAATCATCATTTTTCAAAAAATTCGATCATGGAAAAAAAAAAAAAAAAATTACAGCAAACTCAAACAATAAAAATTAAAAATTGGGTTTAAATGTTTAATACATCATGATAATCAAAACTTTATCACGATTTTCACATCTTTTCGAAAAATCATCATTTTTCAAAAAATTCGATCATGGATAAAAAGAAATAAAAAAAAAAAAGTACAGCAAATTTTCAAAAAATTCGATCATGGATTAAAAAAAAAAAATAACAAATTTTCAAAAAGTTCAATCATGGATTAAAAAAAAAAAATCATAAATTTTCTAAAAAATCGATCATGGATTACAAAAAATTCGATCATGGATTACAAAAAATTCGATCATGGATTACAAAAAATTCAATCATGGATTACAAAAAATTCGATCATGGATTACAAAAAATTCGATCGTGGATTACATAAAATTCGATCATGGATTACAAAAAAAAAAAAAAAACATAAAAAAACAAAAAATTCGATCGTGGATTACAAGAACAGAAAAAAACAATTCGATCATGGATTACAAAAAATTCAATCATGGGTTACAAAAAAAAACTAAAAACAAAAAATTCGATCATGGATTACAAGTAAAAAAAACAAACATTTCGATCATGGATTACAAAAAAGTCGATCATGGATTACAGAAAATTCAATCATGGATTACAAAAAATTCGATCATGGATTACATAAAATTCGATCATGGATTACAAAAAAAAAAAAACAAAAAATTCGATCGTGGATTACAAAAAAAGAACAAAACATTTACATCATGGATAACAAAAAATTCAATCATAGATTACAAAAAACTCTATCATGGGTTACATAAAAAACAAAAAACAAAAAATTCGATCATGGATTACAAAAAAAAACAAACATTTCGATCATGGATTACAAAACATTCGATCATGGATTACATAAAATTCTATCATGGGTTACAAAAATAAAAAATAAAAAATAAAATTCGATCATAGATTACAAGAAAAAAAAACAAACATTTCGATCATGGATTACAAAAAATTCGATCATGGATTACAAAAAATTCTATTATGGGCTACAAAAAAAAAAAATTAAATAAAAAAAAAAAAAAAATTGTTCTTCACAGAGTCGTTTTACATAAGCGATTTTAACTCAAAAATTCACCTCTAAGTGAATAAATTACATCCAATTGAGTATATTTTCTGATAAACAACAATATAAGGAATCAAAAACCTAAATTTTTAACAGATTATTTCTAATATATCATGAAAACAAAATCAAAAGGTAGAAAAAAAAAAAAAAAACAGCGGAATTTGGTTCCGCAAACATCTCACTGTTCATATCAAATTTCTTGCTGTAATTGACTAGATTACGTAAAATTGAAAATTTTAAATCATACTAGACACAATAAAGATTAAAAACCCTAATTATTGAACTCATTTTGTTCAAAATATGCCGTGAAATAAATCAAATGGCGGAAAAAAAAAAAAACCCAAAGTTCTTACATGTTTTTGTGAACCGAAGCTTTCAATCTCCAAAAAACTCTGTTTTTCTCAACGATTATCACAAATTAATAACAAAAGGTTTTGATTCACAGCTTTAAGATCAAAATGCCTACAAATTTTGAAAGATTCATGCCCTATTTGGCATGAAATTTCAGAAAAGGCGGAAACCCTAAACCCTGAAATTTTCGTGATCCAAAAACAACCAATTTTTCCACCATTTAATTCTTGAAAAAGCTAAATAAAGCTGTTTAAAGCCTGCAACTCAGATCACATGCCAAAAAAACAAAAAAAATGATAAAAAAATGACAAATTTGAAAGAATCCGTAAAGAACACTGTGCAACCCGTATTCTTCACGGACTCGCCGATTCCGCACAGTGAATCGGCGAGTCACTGTGCAAAATCGTCCGGTTCTCTCTAGAACCGGACGATTCCCGATTTTTGAAACGATCCGATCCATTTTCGTGAAATCCAAGTCGAACCGAGCGAGTCCGGTTCGACTCGACGATTTTTTAAACGCTGCTTTATTCAATTGATCTCATTCTTCTCAACATCTTTATTCAATTTATATCCCTCTTTGTCTTGTGACTCATCTCAACATGATCTCAACTATACTTATCCTATGAGCACCCCGGCAAAGTACAATGCTTACCTATGCGGGTTTTATTCTGTAATGATTTGGAAAGGGTTTTAAATCAGTACTGTGCTCTGCATCATTAAACCCGTTTCAGTGTTTCTTAAAGGCTTCTCTATGATCGTTGTTGAGCGTGTATCAGGAGCGTTGTACAAGAGACGGTTCGCCCATGATCCACACACCTTTATATACCAAAATTCAGAAGTTCAATCTTTGAAATTGCTCATAGATAAAGAGTCTACGGCGACCCAAGCTCCATAAATTACCAGTACAGTAAAAATAGGGATCGTATAATTTACTTCTGATATAGAAAAGCCACAATTACTTACAACCGATGTGATGTGAAATCGAATATGGAGACGACGTATAAAGCACAGCACAAAAGGTTGAATCAGATATGAAGGGTGCCAAAAACATTAAAAAGAAAACATATTTTGAAGTTGCAATTTATTTTTTGTTTTATATTTATAATCAGGTCGACTTAAATAATGAATTCCTAAAAGTTTATATAAAATCCAGCGGTCCGAACGCATAATCTTCTCTCTGGGAAACCGAAGAGAAATTGTTTTTATGATGAGGAAGCACGCTGTTGTTTATGGATATGTACATTTTACAAGCAGCAGCACAGCACAGCACAGCACACTTAATATACAGTGAGGCAGCTCAGTCCCTGCTCTTCGCTTTCACACCAATGCAACCCTCTACGAATCTCTTCAACCCACGCTTTGGAGGCCTCCTTCCTCTTCCTCTCTCTTCTTCCTTTTCCTTCCTTTCATCTTCTATCCATTTCTCCAACTGCAAACCCAGCTTTTGGAAAACCATTCACACTCGTTAGTTCTCTTCCTAACTCTTAACAGATATAAACATAAAAAGCCAAACAGGGCTTGCGTTTTCGGCTCATCCAGAAAAAATAAATAAATAACCTGGAGCACCCTGCCCTCGACGAGGACGAGGCGATCGACTAGCGTGCCTTTCACCTGTGTCTCGACCGAGACGGTGTCGAGGGGCCGGCATCGCTTCTCTAGAATTGGAGGAGATGATCCCACCGATGTCGAATGCCCATTGCTGGTGGTGCCGCTACGGGAAGTTGAGACGCAAGAGCTTTTCCCCGATTCGCTCCCCTTCAATTCTTCTAAATAGCTTATCTTCACCAACAAAACATGGAAAATCGGAAAGAAAAATCAACAGTTGCTGGTTACATGCAATTAGAGCAATCAACTTAAAGATTACAAGCTTAAATACTCGAGAGAGAGTAATGGGTGTATTGTTAAACTCAGAGTGTCATCAACACAAACCAAAACCAGTAAAAGGCCTGATCCAAAATATTTTGATTATTTGATTTGAAAGGGATTATATATGATTCATCTTTATTACAAACAGGCCGTCAGATGGCTTTAAGTAGGTTAGGAAGTTCAAGGAAGTTTTCTTTTTTAACTTTCCAGTCGAGTCTATTCTCGATTTGGAATTTGCACCTCTTTCTATCAAAAATAATATTCCTACTGACCAAATAGTGCTTTTCAAATTTAAATAAAAAATATAAAATAATATTTTTTAAAAAAATATAGAGACCATATACTTTTTGATACAAGGTTACCATCATAATTGATGGTTATATTTGAAATTGGGTGATTGAGGATATGTCATGATTTAGGCACATAGTTCAAAACAAAATTTCTTATGTTGTAAAACACTTTTATCTATTAGATTTTAGATCCAATCGCTAAAAATAATTGTAAACCCATGTACAAAAAAAATTCTCAGAACCCTAATTTAAAACTAGGAGAAACAGTACAAAACAATAACCAAATGTTATTAGGCTACTCTAATAGTTTAAAAGAACTTTAACTCGTGGGCTAGAAGCACTCGAACAATATTTTTATTGATTACTTGTTTTTTTTTTTTAATAAAAACAAACTACTGATTTCTTCTATTGTTAAAAAAAAAAAACAAATATCAACCACCAATCGGCAGACCAAACTAATTCGCCTAGCTAGGCCGACCATGATAACTATGGCTACACCATATAATGTTCTAGCGCTATAATAGTATAGAATATAAAAGGTCAAAGCCCAAAAGGACGAATTATATATATGGGTGCGGTTTGTATGGAGCCGATGTTCTAAACAATCGAAGTAAAACACACCCATGAATAGAATACTGAAAATCTTTGTTATACCATAAAATGTATTTTAATTTTTTTAACTATAAAATTTAAAACTTCAAAAATAATATAGATGGAATATATTTATAAAAACTTGAAAATTAACGGTCCAAAACTGCATTATTTCTAAAACTTAAAATCCATTTTTTTATCATGACCATACATCATGAGATCAAGATGATATTGAAGAATCAAAACAAGCCCTTGTGATGAAATTTTCGAGATTCAACTAAATTTGTTTGTTTAGAGCCTCACACTTATATAAATTTTTATTCATTATGTAATAAGATGGAGAAATATGACAGCATAGAATATGAAAAATCAAGAGCAATTCATATATATAGTAAGATAACACTGAAAGACAAAGAGAGAGGAAGGAGGGATGGTTACCAAAATATCAAGACGATCAAGTCTAGAGACAAGTGATTCTTTAGTTGCCTCCATACCTCACACTCGCTTCACTTTTCAAATTCTCTCTCTCTCTCTCTCTATATATATACATTCGGTAAGGCCGCAATATATGTTAGGAGAGGGAAGGAGCGACACGTTTCATGCGTGTAATCCTCCTTGGCTCCGACACATGTTAATATTGAGAAACGTGTCAATTGCTACAGAGTGACGAAGGCTTCCACGTCATCAGGTGTTGCGACATGGCAACATTTAGATACCGTTGCTCCCCCTCCTCTCATTAATTTATTTATGCGATGGATTTAGATTGTCAATATATTCGAAAATGTGTTTTGACAACATCAATATCATTTTTCTGGTGGAATTAGGCAATTGGGGCGTGCTAATGATGCTAGGTTTCTAAGTTATCATGCTCGCCTTATACATCCTATTTCTCTAATACTTTTTGTGTTACATTGTTTTGTATTTAACTCTAGTCAAGTAGCCAGATCAGAATGCTTTATTTCTCTCTTTTCTGTTATGTATTTTTGTTAGGTGGCAACATTCTCTCTATACTTGCCCTCTTTTGGGCTCCCTGTCTGTCTGACCTGGTAATTGGTCACCCCATGCCGATTTTGTGAATATATAGGAAATTACTTAGGTCTAAAAGAGAACCGGCGATTTACTACAGTAAAAATATCATTTTGCTACGGTAGAAACACTTATTCATCGATTCAGACCGGTTTTTGGCTGGTTCACTGTTTTTTCGTCAGTTCACTATTAGTAAAACAACAATCCGGACTGCCCATTCACCAGTCTAGACCGGTTTTATCGATGCCCAATCCTAACCATTGATCTGCTTTTTAAATCATTGATAAAATCCATGATAGGAATATATATTGCACCCATGGCAATACCGGACCTACATCTCCTAGTAAAATTTAAGAGTGCTGCTTATTTATAGAATATAAGATGGACACCTTATACAAACCCCATCTTATTTATAATCCTTATGTTGAGAGCATCTATGGAATCTGTTTATACTTTTCACATAGCACAAGAGAATATACCTTCAACAATAAAATTTAAATAGTAAAAAATCAGACTGTTAAAACAAGTTAATAGAGCATAAGAGAATATCCCTTCAAATTATAAATTTCAAATAAGGATGCAGTTCCTATAAGGCCTAGGCTCTAAAAAACAAAGGAAGGCCTCACTTCGAATCCTCCCTCGGAGAGCACTTTGGGTTTCGGAAATATCCATGGTGGCTCTAAAATCAATTTTCGATGCTAACAATGAAATGAAATTTGAAGCTAAAAAAAATTACAGATCTTACAAACTTTAGAATAGTTATTTTTAGGGCAAAATGGATGGTCGAGATAATGTGTTACAATATACACTCTTTTTTTTTTTAGCATGAAATCCTAA
The DNA here is from genome assembly GCF_054954075.1 of Amborella trichopoda. Taxonomy (NCBI): domain Eukaryota; kingdom Viridiplantae; phylum Streptophyta; class Magnoliopsida; order Amborellales; family Amborellaceae; genus Amborella; species Amborella trichopoda. The sequence continues at coordinate 6,966,517 of NC_142338.1, forward strand.
TTTTTGTTTACAACTATGATGGTCAAGGCCAAGATGATGGACTAAAAGTTTCCCGACACCATAACTGACTATTTTCAATAAATTTTGATGTGAGGCTTTACTTGTTTTGATAGGGTTGCAAGCCTTTCAAAATATTTTCCTTTCAATAATAAAAAATCACACATGGTAAAACTGGTTAGCTCAGGATCCACGGCTAGTTGGTCATAATCTTACGAGACCTTGTATACCATGCTCCCTCGGGAGCAAAATATATATTTATTCCCTCATGTAAAACACTTATTTGGCCAATTTTTGGTGTTTTTTCATTGAAATCTCAAGACTTAACTAAATTAAGAAAACGAAAATTAGTTTTTTGAGCCTGTGAACATTTGAATCATTCCCTCCAAACATCGAATGTTCACTACAATCTTCGGATGCTTTTTTTGAGGCGCATAAAGAGTGAAAGTTTTTTTTTTTTTTTCCCTTTGAGTTGGTTGTTGGGTTAAGACACGACATCTCTAAAATTTGGAATCTAAAAGACATTAGTGTAACTTTTGCCTCATAGAATAAATAGATAGTATGCTCCATTGGGAGTAGGAAATCTTTTGAACTGAAATTTTATCAAATCACTACTTTTCTTTTTTTCAGAAAAGGTTTTTGGAAAAAGTTTATATAAGGGTGAGCCCTCAAACAATCCAAGGTGCACCTCAAATATTCGAAGGGATTGTCTTGATACCCAAAAATCCTCAAATCAATCATCTTGACCTTTAAGATGTATGGACACGAGAAAACTAGATTTCAAGTCCAGAAAATAGTGCATCTAACATTGCGTTTTTTTTTTTTTGTTTGTGGGTGAATTTTTGAGTGTTTAGAGATAGGACGTTGTTAACATTGTTGGGTTTATGTGGCCATTAAAAGCTTTATGACAGCTTGTATAAAAAATAAAAGTAAAACCCTAAAAATTTCCATTAAAAAAGGGGCCGGAAAATGGACATTCCTTGGCATGTGACTTTGAATGAGGATGAGTTGCATGTTGGATTTCTTCCTAAATATTCATTACTCTTTAACCCTTTTATTACATGTCCATTTTTTTTTGTTAGGAAAGAACAGTTTAGTTTGTTCCTCAAAATTCAAAGAAATGAAAAAAGAATATCGGACTAGGGCCGAGTAACATTCAAAGAAATGAAAAAAGAATATCGGACAGTACTCGGCTTGAGTCGTCCAATAGAATACTGATTAAAGAGTTAATTTTGGACACTTCAAGGAGAATTGAAGTAATAAAGGATTTTAGGGGATATTTATAGGGTGTGTGGTTTCTATAAGGTTGGCACTCTAAACAATCCAATTAAAGCGCACCTCCAAATCTTATCATAAGATGTAATTTTGGTGTACAAAGTTTTTAAGATCATTTTTTTAAAAAAAATTATCTCTAATTATAAAATTTTAAACTCCAAAAAAAGTCAAAATCAAGTAGATCTATAAACGTATGAAAATCTTGAAAATGGGCGGTCTAGATAATGTGTTGCAAGATGCACTATTTTTGGGAATCAAAATTTTTATTTTTTTCATATTCATACATCTTTATTTTTATATTCTTACAACCATCCGATGTGAAATCTGATAGCTTGAGAGTGTCACAATTCGAAAATATTTCTTTTAAAGTTTGAGCATGGTCAATGAAATAAATGCAACCATTTCATTTCACAGCTAATGACCGAGATTTATTGTGACCACCTTGTACTAAAGATAAAGTTTCATTGTATATACTTCTTTTTAAAAAAATTTGTATGGTTGTTTTTATAAATATTTTGAACCAAGTGGGGTAATGCTCGAGGAATCAATGTTTCTAAAATATTTGGGCCCAATGTATTTTCAAAGGAAAGAGTTTTAGACATGTGAGATAGTTGGGACATGCCTCTCACTCTATGAGAGCCCTACAACGGTAACCGGATATTTGACAACACTACTCCTAATTGTTATTTCCTTTCTATAGTATTTTTCTCTCCAGATTTGCCTTCGATTTGCTTTTACAGCAAGTCCCTCTTATTAGCATATGTATATCTATAATTTCTATCTTGATATACATCATTATGAATACATATTGAGATAAGCATATATATGGGTATATATCTCTTAGGTGTCTCTTGATTATGATTTGATTAGTTAGTAGTTAACCATAATCGTTGGTATTATCTTTAATGATTAAATGCCGTATATTTATACGGGTCTTATATATTCTTGATCAATCAATAATGATCAATCAATAAGTATTCTGAAATGATCTTCCATGGGGGCTTAAAACCCAAATATATAGAAATACTGTTAGAAGTTTCTAACACGGTATCAAAGCAAGATTCTCTGCGATCTTCTTTGGGTCTTCTGCGATCTTCTTTGGGCTTTGTATTTCTTTGTTTTCTTCTTCTATAAGATGCCTAGTTTCTCTCTCTAGAAAGGATCTCTTTGAGCCTTCTGTGATCTTCTTTGGGCCTTGTATTTCTTTGTTTTCTTCTATAAAACACCTAGTTTCTCTCTCTACAAAGGATCTCGAGAAGTTGGGTCTCTTTTTTTTTATTATTTCTTCGACAGCTACACCTTTTTCTTCATATCAAACTCTGCCCCTGGAAAAAACAATATCAAGATACTTCGTGCCACTTGAGCCTTTCTATCATCCTTTTGGGCTTGGCAAGCCATTCAATAGCACGCACCTAATTTTTTGCGAGCAAATCTCCATCAATTATTTTTTGCAAGCAAATCTCCATGCAGTTCAAAACTATTTGTGTGTTTCTCAACAAAAGCTTTCTATTGACAATCTCCATCAATAAACTGTTGTACCAGTTTGTGTGCATCTTCGTCAAAGCAGCTGCGTGAATTCTTAGGTGGCTGCAGAGGCGTTTGCTGCTCTCAGTCATCATCCACCTCTAAAAATGACCGATCTGCACTGGCCTCTAAAAACAACCGATCTGCACTCTCTACCAAGTCCTTCGACTCTCTGCCGAGTTATTCTTCGACTCTCAGCCAAATCCTTCAAGACTCTATGCAAAGCAGCCTTTGTTTTTGTTTTGGCCTGTGTTATGGACTGCGAGTTGCTGAATCTGTCTTGGATCCTTACCGAGTTATGTTGGCTCTTCCAAGAGACAACTGTTTCCTCTGTGCTTCTTCTTCAAGCAAGAGACCACTGCTTCATCTGTGCTTCTTCTTCAAGCAAGAGACCACTGCTTCATCTATGCTTCTTCTTCAAACAAGAGACCACTGCTTCTATTGATCACGTCATGCACGTGAAGACTTAAATATCCAACTCATTGTTCAAACTTCAACTGCTTTGTATAAAAACATCTTGAGTTTGAGTATTAGCGTATGCATATCTATATTGATATTCATCATTATGAATACATATTGAGATATGTACATGCATGGATATATATCTCTTAGGTGTCTCTTGATTAAGATATAATTAGTTAGTAGTTATCTATAACTGTTGGTATTTATCTTTAATTGTTACTGATCGTATATTTATACGGGATCTTATATATTCTTGATTAATCAATAAAGAGAGAGTTCTCTGCAGTATTATGAAATAATTTTCCATCGGGGCCAAAGGCCCAAATATACAAATATACAGTTCCTAACACCTATCTCATTGACCATTTGGTGAGCCCACTTTGGATGTTTCTCTCTTGACAAACCAATCCTATGGCATTGCCAAGTCACACCAAAACAATCGAGTTAGAAATTAATTCAGATTGTATGCAAGGATGTCACAATTGCTACTAACCATTAGATGTCAAATCGAATGGCTTGAGGTGTGACACAAAATTTGAGATAATTTTTTGGAGCTTTGCGTGTAGCTAATGACACATGCAACAACCCGACTTAAAATCAGATGGACAAGAGTGACTTTAACATGTGTTAAAAGTAAATAGTCCTTTATTAATTTATGTTCATTTATTGCCGAAAATACATGCATGAGTAACGAGAACTTTGGAGTAAAAGGGGTTTGCGTGGATTTGATTAATGTCGGTTTTGATTTTTTTAATCCTAGTAGGAGATTTATGATCTTGAATGCATAGAGTTGTCGAAAATTTTACAGCAAGGTACTTTGGGTTATATAAACCATTAGATTTATGGTTCCTTGATAAAAAGTTGTATGCAATGTGGCCTTATGCATTTTCTGGCTTAGTTTAAAACCCAATTTGCATTCCTATAGATTGATTCATTTCTAAACCTATAATTGGGACAACACCAATGAAGTAACTGATCAACCATTTTAAAAAAGCCTAGCCATCTCGAACCAGCTCTGGGTCTTAGACTGGTTTTGACCCGGTTCCCACTAGTTCTTAGCAATTTTTCTTTTTTCTTCTTTTTTATTTCTTTATCAGAAGACGATCCTTTGAAAATCGGCCAGCCAACTCAAAACGTGTTGATAATCGGTTCGACCAATCCGCATTTTAAAACAATGTGGCCCACCATAACAAGTGGCAGGTCAGTCAAAACCCATCCTAACGCCAAAATTCGTTCGATCCCAACTTTAAATATCCTATTTTGAACTTCCTAGGTGCTTACCAATCGTAAAGTGGAGCATTCAGCATTCACATACCAGTTTTTCTTCTTGCTGAGCATTCAGCATTCACATAACAACCCGGCTATGGCTACGGACCCCAGCAATCCTATGTAAATGCCACGAGACTTGCCCAAGTACACATTTCTGTACAACTTTTTGTTGTCAGAGTCTCAATGGGATTCGGTAAAGTCGAACCAGCAGGCATTCACATACCAGTTTTTCTTCTTTCTGAGCATTCAGCATTCACATAACAACCGGCTATGGCTACGGACCCCAGCAATCCTATGTAAATGCCACGAGACTTTCCCAAGTACACATTTCTGTACAATTTTTTGTTCTCAGAGTCTCAATGGGATTCGGTAAAGTCGAACCAGCAGACTGGGATTCACAAGTCTAGAGAGTTTTGAACCAAGACTGAGTTTTAGATTTTTCCCTCTTGAAGTCAAAATGGATGATTGGAACATCATTTTATCAGATAAACATTCCTGGAGTACGTATCCATATGTCCTCTTGGTTTATACCATGGACATTTCTAAAGAAAACTTACCAAGCATATTAGCCTAATAATCAATTTCAAGACAGATTGATGAACCCCCAATACCGTGTAGTGTACTATAATCATTATTTAAATGACAATGTTGTTGCTGAAATAAAGCACACTCACAGTTCATTTCAAATGAGCCTCTTTAACTTTGCATCAACTTTAAGTACCCAAATTTGAGAGAGTTGGAATTTACCTTCGCATTTGAACCACCTGTTTGCTGCTCTCCAACTTGAACAAGCTCATCCCAAATCGAATCCAATGAGCAGCTATTACCCTGGTTCTACTAGCCCTGTACAACTGGAGCACCACCACCAAGCTTGAATTGATTTGGTGCCAAATGATGGGGGCGAGTGGTGCTTTTTTTGTTCTTTTTTTTTCTTTTGTTTTTGGGCATCATTTGGGGTGGGGGGGGGGGGGGGGGGGGGGATTGTGTTTGGTGACGGAGAGGGTGTGGGATTTGGAATGGAACTTAGAGAAAGCCCACCCCGAGTCAAATCCAACCACCCAAATTTGAATCCTACGAGCAGCCACTATGTGGTGCTGCAGCAAGCCCATCCCTCTTCGAATATGACTACCCAAATGGCATGACCATCGGAATTCGAATCCAAGGAGTAGCCATCGTTGTGGTGCTGCTCCTCGATTCGAGCAAGCCCATCCATAGAGACGATGGGCTTGCTAGTGGGAAATAACATAAGGTTCTGGTCCAACCTCTGGATCATCCATTTTCCCCTGAGAGACCTTTTCCCACCCCGAGTCAAATCCAACCACCCAAATTTGAATCCTACGAGCAGCCACTATGTGGTGCTGCTTTCAACTTACAGCAAGCACATCCCACTTTGAATATGACTACCAAAATGGCATTTTGAATATGACTACCAAAATGGCATTTTGAATATGACTACCCAAATGGCATGACCATCCAAATTCCAATCCAAGGAGTAGCCGACCTTTTGGTGCTGCTCCCCAACTCGAGCAAGCCCATCCATAATGGACTTGCTAGTGGGAAATAACATAAGGATCTGGCCCAACCTCTGGATCGTCCATTTTCCCCTGAGAGGCCTTTTCCCACCCTTTTTCGTCTTGCTAGAGACCCCAACATCTAAGTTGCCAACTCCTTCCAACCTCTAGGAGCCTCCCGTTCTTGGAACCCATCCATGGAAATCTCCTTGACAGTGAGACCCTTGCTTTCCTTCAAGCCCAAGCCTCTTACATTCTGTCTACCTCTCCCCCATGGACTAGACAAAACCATCTGGTCCCTCACCTCAGACAGCTCCTTCTACCATAAACTTCAATCCTCCTCTACCCCTGTTCACCCCTCCCACTCTTGTAGCCAAGGCCTGGCAGCCCTTTATTTCCCCCAAAATCCAATATTTCTGCTCAATCGCACTCTCCGAAAGAGCATTGACTGTTGATCAGCTTTCGCAGAAGGGGCATGACTACCCCAAACCGCTGCATCATGTGCATGGAAGATGAGGAGTCCAATCCTCACCTTTTCACCCACTGCAGTATAGCCCACACACTTTGGAAGGATACCCTTCTCCTCTTCAACTGGTCTTGAGTTACTCCAAGGTCAGTGTCCCAACTGTTCGAGATGGCAAAGTTCCTCCCATGGGCCTATTCAAGCATCCTCCTGTGGAAGGTCTCCATAGCAGCCACCCTGTGGGCGATATGGATCGAGTGAAATAACCGCATCTTCCAAGGTCGCTTCTCTCATATCCACCCCCTCAGGGACAGCATCGGATCTAAGGTCATCTTTTGGGCCTCTAATCACAAGCTCTTCAAGCCTCTCCCTACCTCTGCCTTCCTCCTCAATTGGCCAAACGACATCCTCGATCGTCCCTTTGAAGACCCCAAGATCAAGACAAGACCAAGCTCTACTTCAAAGGCTGCTCCTCAGCAACCCCGGTCCCGTCAGCATCGGAGGCATTTTAAGGGGCCATTTAGGCACCTTCCTTTCCTCCTTTGCCAAACCCATCGGCCAAGCCGACTCCACCACGGCTGAAGCTGTCACCCCCCTAAAAGGGCTCAAACTTTTCAACTCTCTCTGGAGCACCCATCTAATAGTAGAATAAAGCTCTAGAAATGTTATTCTTTGGGTCCCAGGGGTGGCAACACCTCCATGGAGACTAGCCCACGCCTTTGATGAGAACTTCCACATATGCAGGTCTATTCTGGTTTCACAGACTCTTATTTGGCGGGTTGCGAACCACGTCACAGATGCCCTTGCTAGAGAAGGAGCAGCAATGACAGGAGACTAGTCACTCTCTGCCTATTGTGGTTTTTTCGGTTTTTGGCTTTCCAACCACTAGGCTGCCTTTTGTTGTATATCTTTTGTTGGCTTACACCACACTCTTTACCTTAATAATATACAATAGTGAATACGTTCAAAAAAAAAATATCACCCATATGGAAGAATGCACTCCAATGCACCAATAGAAGCTATATGTCATGGAACACAAACATAATGCCCTCTGGAAGGCTACAACTAACATATAAAATATTCAAAGCCTACAAAAACACATAACCATAAAAATGCAGAACTAAAAACTAAAATTAACAATACCAAACACGCACAATATAAAAATTGTGTTTTTTGTTTCACTTCCCAAAGGTTTCAGATCACATGATTATTTTTCTTCTTAGAACTTAAAAAATCAAAGCCAATTTATGGTAAAAAACAACTTATCAACCTTCAACAAAAAGAAAATTAGGAAGTCCTTAAAAAGGATTGTAGCCTGTCAGACCAGTCCCTAAGAACTATGACTTCAACAACCAACTCCTTTGAAAACTTGCTTCAAGTACAAACAAGAAGGGTGGTGCAGGAAACTCAGGAGGCCCTCCTCACCTGATCAGCCTGAATTGAGCTCCAACACCACCGAAGTCACAAGGCCCTTCCTAATCTCATTGTAAAACCATCTTGCGAGACAGGAAACCACTCTCTTCTCTCCCCTGAGGCCTAACTCATTGCATAACCGTCCCAATATCCCCTCCGTAGCGCATGGGTTTCCAAGTTGTTGACTCTATCAATGATCAAACAAGGACCCTTTAGAAGCTGCCTTACAGATATGCATAAATTACATCCACCGTTATGCAGCGATCATTGCCTCAGGAACATGTGGCACTGTCCAAAATAAAACAATAGCTAATAGGATTTTGAATGTTCATGTTGATCGAGATAATTTTCACAGGTGAGACTATGAGAGATTATGCTCTCTCTCTCTCTCTCTCTCTCTCTCTCTCTCTCTCTATATATATATATATATATATATACCTTATCCTACCCAAAATAAAGCTGCTAATTGTAATCCTAAATTCTCTACAAATGCAAAACCTAATATATTTCTGATCTCAAACATAATAAATCAAAAATAATTTGTACCCTTATTCCATGATTGCACCACTCTGGCAGGGTTGGGAGACGCTCGTCCTCAAGCTTACAGACTTCAAAAATTTTCCTTCACGGTCTCCTTCACTCTATTCCAATAGGAAGTCTTCACCTGTTTCACACCGAATTTCGATGGTTGAAATTGACTTCACAAAGTTGAAGTGTAGCTGCCGAGCTATGTAATTATGAGAGACTAACATTCACTTATATTTCATGTCTTACAGAAGAATCAGCTACCTGAATTTGTTGTGACCTTTGGTCATTGTTTTGATTAGGGATTGATTCCTGACCTGTCACGTGATCATGGGTTACTTGTTCCATGTGCTGCCTTAATCTGTTGATTATTTCGCAATTGTCCCTTTGCAATTTCTCGAGTATTTGAGCCACGCACTCCCAAACTGGATCCATCTTTTCTGCATGTGGTTTCAATGTCCTCATGTTGTACAGATCATTCTCTAGGCTTTGATACCAAATGATGAAGGTAGGAGAGCGAGAGAGAGACAGAGTTATAAAACTAAAAAGAAAAAAAAAGAAAAGGCTGTAAGACATTATGCTCTTTTAGAGACTGCAAGTGAAATGACTCACAAGAACCCCTCACAAGCCCAAAATATAATTCAAATCTCTCTATCTTTTCATTTTCCCAATGCTTATATGTATATGAAAAATTAAAGAGAAATTCTAACCATACTACAATCTCCTATCTCACGTCCAAAGGATTCCTAAACTTTCACATATTTGAAAAAAATAATCATCATCATCATTATCATCATCAGAGCATTTTTCCAACTATTTGGGATCGGCTATATGAGTCTTAGTTTTGCCATCCTGCTCTCAAGGACCATACCCTCAATGAGGCGGAGGCCATACCCTCACTACTTCCAACTATGTCCTTTTGTGCCTAACCCTTTTTGAGCCTTCCGTTTGAACCAACTCGCACCTTCTAACAGGTGTTGTACTAAGTTTGGGCTGCACATGCCAGCCCACCTAAGTCTACTTTCTCCCATCTTATCGTCTATTGGAGTCACACCTAAGTTCTCTCTAATGTATTCATTTCAAATTCTATCCCTTCTTGTCTTGTCACTCATCTATCTCACCATCCTCACCTCAGCTACAATCATCCTATGGGTATGTTATTTCTTGACTTCCCAACATTCCGCCTCATAAAACATAGTTGGTCTCACAGTTGTCGTATAGAATTTCCCTTTTAGCTTCATTGATATGCGGCGATCATATAAAACTCCGGTTGCGAATCTCCGCTTCGCCCACCTAACTCTAATTCTATATGCAACATCTCCCTCAATCTCTCCATTTTCTTGGATTATTGACTCAAGATATCGAACATGCGCTCTTTTTGGTATTTCTTAGCTGTTAATCTTAACTACATCACCACTTTTCAAACCTTATAATAATTCTTTCTTAATAAATCTAATAAGTCTCAACAAGAAAATATCTTTCCTAACTTTCTATTAAGAAAAGTTATATTTGAATCCAGAATCCATCTCCAAGATGAAGGATTTTGAAAGGATGGACCAACTAATACATGCATCCTTGGACGCACATAAACCCTACCCTTCTAATAAATCTAACATCAAATAGATAAATATATCAACCTCCTCTCTTTATCCCTCCATTCTTTTTTTTTCATTGAATCACTTGACTTCAATATTTAGATGAAACTAAATTTCTCATAAATAACAGGTGGGAATGGAGGGTGGGACGTTTTGTTGAGGCATCAGTCCCCCATATCCACAGATGTCCCAACCCAATTCCCAACAGGCGTTTTATTTTTTGGTATAGGCAAAATTGAAACCAGTTACAGTCTATTTCGAAGTTTGCTATTAGTACAAATGAAATGACCATGAAAAATACAAACAAATTGCCATATTCCAAATATGCAACTCTCAAGGAATAGCTAGTTTTAGCAAATCCAGTCATAGCACAAGATTAACATCAATAAAATGACAAGGAACCTACAAACAGCACAGCAAACAACTCAACTAAAGATATGTTGACCTGAAATCCATCCATCCCCAGTAGCATCATTGGTCTATCAATCACCAAGTTTGTATAATTTTAGGAAAAGTATACTATGATAGTATCCGGTATTAAAGCAGTTTGTTGCCAGTTCCTCAGTCATCTGATGTCGACAACAGACAGGGGAGGTGAATTTCTGTTGTTGACATTGGGATGGCAGAGGAACTCTGTTTTAACCCCAAATGCTATCATAATGTACAAACTGTGACATTGATTTGCTATCTTTCTATAATCATCACATCATTAGTTCAAATATTGTTTGACCCAGTTATCAAAATCCCGAGTCATTCTCTTTTGCAGTGGTAAAGTCAGTAAGAAATGATACAAAATCCATTTTACTAACTGGAAATTGACAAAAATGCTTCCATTAGCAGATTTCAGACCAGGAAAGTTGAATCTCATTTTACAACTGAAAGTTGAATAAATATCAAAATAAACATGTCAGCAGTAAAATAATTTGAATAGTTTACAATTTTTTTTTTGAAAAGGAAAATAGGAACGACAACGGGGTTCCATTGTTTACAATTTGTTAGAAAGTGAAAAGGAAAATAGGAACTTGCGATAAGAGGTCAGTGATTGCAAACCAGCCTTCTGTCCTTGTGCATCAGCAGTAGTGCCAATATAGGAGGCTTGAGCTGCAGTGAATAAATGTGTCAATAAGGGATGTAGTTTTCTGCAACTCCAACACCTAATCTCATAACAATCCCCTTCAAATTCTGTTTTCGCTTCTTCTTTTCTTGTATCAATAGAATTAATAACGTAAAATCGTGGAGATGAGACCATAGACCTCGTTAACATTGATGTCGAAAAGTATGTGGGTATGGTTGATTTTGAGGTTGAAAAGTAAGTGAGCATATTCCAGACAAAATAATGTGTAAAGCTGCAACCAAGAATCTTTGTTGAAATTCACCACTAGCAGTTTACCTGCATGAGAAGAATGAGCATCACAGTATATAAGCCATGCAAAAACGCTCCTACATAATAATAACAAGAACACATACAAAAAGAACATTGTAGCAGAGCACTAGACTGTTGCATTGCAACTGAATTTCTAAAAAAAAACAAAAAAGCATACACAGAAGCATTAACAGCTCCCTAAATATCCTAGCACTCACTTGAAATTCACAAAATAAGACATGAACAAGAAAGAACCAGAAGAAAGTCAATCTTACATATAATTGCAAAAAGATAAATAACTGTCTCAGAAAAATGTGTAATCCATTGAACTTTGAATAAAAAACAAAACAGATATTCTTTTTCTGATCAGTGAAGGATTCCAACCAGGGACATAGTGTTGCAATAGTTAACACCATCCTGGCAAATGCCCAAAACCAAACCAGATTTGGATTTTTACTCTCCAAAAATATATTATGTAAAAGGTTTACAAATTTCCGCCAGTTCTGGTGAGCTTTGGACCCTTTGTCAGACAATTTTTTTTTTTTTTTTTTTTGAAATTGTTAACTGTGACCCTGTGTCAGTCAATTTAAGCTGAATATAGTATATATGGCTGCCAATGTGTCTCGACCATTGGTCTAAGAAGGGTGATGACCTTAAACTTTCCCTTAACATGTCCCATGGCCGAGAATAGGGGCTGGGTTGTGTTAGGTAGGCAGCCAACATAAAATTTTGCCAAAACTTATCATGAATCCTGAACATACGGATATAGGGACTTATGGGGGGGTATGGCCTTTAATAGATAAAAATGGGGGGCTAGTATTCGTGTAGCCGACCGTTCGCCCCTGGCCGAGGTGAGTTACTTGGACTCAGCCGAGTCCAACCCATTTCAAAAAAATAAAAAAATAAAAATAAAAAAGAAAAAAGAATAAAATAACTTACCTATTCTTTTACACAAGGCTTGAAATGGCATGTTGGTTAGCTCTTGTGGGTCTCTCCCAAGAGGTCATGGGATTGAACGCCGTCACATGCATTTCTTTTTGAAACTTGTCGTATTAGTAGCATAAACAAATAAATAATAATAAAAATAAAGACGAAAAGATACTATATATAGCTATTCTTTAAGCAGTGCACGAATTGGTGCGCTGGCCAGCTCTTGTGGGTGTCTCCCAAGAGGTCTCAGAATTGAACCCCGTCTAACGGGGTTCTTTTTGAAAAACTGACATATTAGGAACATAAATTAAAAAAGGGGGACATGCATTTAAAAGATTATGGTGATGTTTGAGGGGGTTCGAACCCCAAACATGAGGCCCATAAACTGCAAACACTAGCCAACAAGACACTTAGATGTTATTTGCATTAAAATGAACATATATTTATAATATAACATTAGGGTGTACAGCCTACTCGGTCCCACCTATAGGGCGAGTCGTAGTAACTCCCCCGAGTCCATTTCGACTTGGCTGAATCACGGAACATTGATCAAAAGCATTACATGTGGAACTTGACAGTGAAATTTAACATAAAGAAAATATAGTTTAATCAACCATTGTAGTAACTATATCATACCTGGGTCCCCTTGCCTCTCAATCAGCTTCATCCGTAGAACTCATTCCAGCCAAATTCTATGGGCACACAATCGTTCAAAATCCCATTCTGTTAAATGAGCCTCAATTTCACATTCTGATCCATATGAAAATAGGTACGAGGACGCATCATATGTTATGGCTGCACTCGGATCAAAAGTACGAGAATCCATATATGTTCTGGTTGCCAAAACAGGATATGGGTGCATGAATTACTTACTGATATTGGCTCAAGCTAAACTTTTCCAGATACAAATTCTTGAATTCCTGCAAAGAAGTTCGGTCTTTCTTGAGAGCAGCAAGCTTCCTTGTAAGGTTGCATTCATTTCAGTACTGTATTTCATGGGCGGAGTTCCATTTGGAATCCTCCTCTCTTGGCTTGAATGAGCAAGAACCCATTATATATTTTAACCACCAGTTGCTAGAACAGGATTTGGATCCAAGAATGTGCTCCCCAAAAGGAAACATGATTTTAAGATTGCATTTTCCGTAAACAAATGCATGTAGAAGCCTGCAATAAACTATGTATCGGGTTTAATTTCTGATACCCCAGAAGAGAACCCATTCCGAAGCCTTCTACGTTTGGCTTGAATAAAGCGCACATACTCGGCAATCATGACATGGAATTTCGAGGCATGCTTATTTGAAGAAGGCATGCCAAGGCCCGCCTTCTTAAGTGACAAGGCCACATTCCTTCGCGTTTTTAGGACGTGATTAGAACAGAGAGAAGGCACAGTTGCCTTTAAAACAGGCTTACCACAAATAACAGCTCCCGACGGCAAGCTGCAAGAAGCCAAAAAGAAGACACAACATATGAAACCACCAAAAAGATCCTACACTCATTTGTCATTGTGAATTGTATTTTTTTTAAGCAAGTGTTATACTTACTCCAATCCATAGATAACCGCAGCTTTTCGCAGTCATTAAAGATCCAAGCAAATGATGGATGGAGGTGGAGAGAATGAGGCATCAACATTCAGCTCATTTCCTTTCATGGTGGGTCCTGCTCTCTCCTCATCACGGTTCATCATTCCATTGGATCATAATGACCTTGACTGCCTATAGTTTTCCACTGTCGATTAGATTGCAATATAATACCTCTTTTTTCTTTATAAATGGCAAGCATTATATGAAGGTGATTGTTTCTCCTATGCATTTCTCCAAAACACATGTTCTTGAAAACAGTTCCGGAAAAGCATATTTCTATAATAAAAAATTAAATTCATATTGGAAGATGACCGTTATTGGACCTAGAGTTTAAAAGATGCATCTGTCCATGACAGGGTAGAGAATGACCGCATTCATGATGTGCCTTGATCCATATTAGAAGATATATTAAGAATTACATAAGAACTGTAATAGTTCACAAGGTGTTGATATTACACTTGAATAAATCTCAAAATAATAAATACTGATCAGCTAAGGTGCTTATGCATGGCATAAATAATATAGGCACTGATGATATGATGGCATTCCTGTTATTAAAGTTTTATCACCATTTTGTCAAGAAATAGAATCTTCCATTTAACAAGTTAACTAGAGAACATATAAGAATCCAGAAAATACTCATGTTTTGGAACCATGATTATGCTCATGTTTTTTTACATCAAAAAAGAAAAATACTAATGTTTTGAGGCTTATGAATGGCATATTGATCACATAATTCAAAGGTGACAATGGCGCCTTTAACATATCCAAAGAAGATTGTTAAATTATTGCTCTTTCCGGTTCCTTAGAAGCCATATCTAACTTATTCTCCCCTACTAGTAGTGCCTGGTAACCTAAATAACCAAACTTCAAGATAAAAAGATGGCGCAGACCTAGTAGCTCGAGCTAGAGTTTTAGCAAAGAAGAAGATAGGGAAGATCCAAAACTAGAGAAAGATGCAAAAACCAAAAATAAAAGGAGCACTTGCTGCACCAGGGTTTCGAATAAAAGTTCATAACATCCTCCCCCATTAGGCTTGAGTACATCCCTTCTATAAGAAAACCCTAAACAAGACTTAATCATGGCCATCCACCTAATATAATCGTGGCCATTTATTATAAACAAGGTTCAAAAACACAAATGCGGCGCCTAGGAGCTAAGGCGGGCGCTCAGACACAAAGGCAGGCGCCCATACACAAAGGTGGCCTGCATTGGGGAAGGGGTAGATCCTTGCGGTTTGTTGGACCCCTCCACACCTCCCCCCATTTTATTGTTTATAGAATTGACTATTGTTTATTTAATAAGTAAGTTTGGGGATGAATATATAGATCCTTGGCGGTTTGTTGGACCCCCACACCTTCTTGAAGTGGTATCGATATCGTGCCAAACCGAAATGTTTTGGTTCCCAAATATCCTCTTTTACGGCCACTATAAGCCTCTAAAAGATTGGGATTAATATATGTAAATTTTGTGACCATTCGAGCAGGTTGAAAAAATTTCAATCTCTCTATAAATCTTCAAAGCTTGTTTTTATAAAGATTTTTCTTACTCTAAACTTCAGTAAAAATGTTTTTGGGAGCAAGAATAGCCCCAAAAACTTTTTTCCCGCTATTTAGGGGGTAAATTGATGTTTTTATCCAATGGCCGAGAGCCATTTTCCAGGAAGGGTTGAGGTGGCGCCTAGGCGCCCGCCTTTTACAAAGCCTAGGTGGGCACCTAGATGGACCCGCCTAGAACATACCGCCTAATCCACGCTTAGGCGATTTGGAAAAATGGCCGCCTAGGCGGCAAGGCAGCTGAATTTTCGTTCATTGATTATCAAATACTTTAAGTGAATAAAAAGGCATAAAAGACTCTAGAAATTACTACTTATGCCCCTAAGTGAGTAAAAAGACTCAATAAATAAATGACATAAAAAGATAGACTCAAGACTAATTTGTCCTTTTGTGGTTTCTCCTGTAAACTTTAAGCTTATTTCCTTGTCTAGATACTCTTGAACTCTTCATAGACTTTTAGTGGTTGAATGTACCTTTACTTTGGAGTTTGTAACTTTAAAGTTTGCAATTGCGAATTTGTGATTATGCTTTTTGGACGTTTCTAAATTATGATAATATGATGTCTTCTAAGTTCTAATCATCAATCATCATCAAAGAATTTTCCTAAATATTTGGGGTTGGCTATACGAATCTTGGTTCGCAATTCTGCTCTATTAAGGACCACACCCTCAGTGAAGCCATAAGTCCCCATATGTGTTCTCACTATTCCAACCATGTCCTTTTAGCCTACTCCTTGCCTTTTTTGAGCCTTCTCTTAAACCAACTCGCACCTTCTAACAAGTGTTGTACTTGGTATGCGCTACACATGACCAGCTCACCTAAGTCTACTTTCTCATCTTTTCGCCATCGGAGCCACACCTAAGTTCTCCCTAAGGTATTCATTTCGAATTGTTTCCCTTCTTGTCTTGCCACTCATCCATCTCAACATCCTCATCTCAGCTACACTCATCTTATTGGTATATGTTGTTTTTTGACCGCCCAACATTCCATCCCATAAAACAAAGCTCGTCATATAGGTGTCTTATAAAACTTCCCCTTCACTTCTTCAGCGTTATTGATATGGGACGATCATATAAAACTCCGGTTGCACATCTTCACTTCGCTTAAATTCTACGTGAGACATCTTCCCCAATCTCCTCGTCTTCTAAGTTCTAATGTCTTATATAAAGTTAAATACAAGTTTCTAGTTTCCAATCTCTATTTTTAAATGTCTTTGATAAAGAGATTCAGAGTCTCCGACAGCTAATTATATCGAAGTTAATGAATAAATTGAATACCTATTATCACATAAATCACCTCCATATTTTTTCCATGCAGTAACACATTTATTGAGATTTTTATTGAATTTTTAATATTTATTGACCGCATTGGGGTGATGCACCCGCATCTGGACCACATCGAGCCACATCACTGCATCTACCCACGACAGCATTGGCACTGCATCTCGCATTCTAAAACAATGGGAATTAACATACTTGTAATACATATGCACAACACACTTGATCCTGAACAAGTCAGAAAATACTCTACCATGAATTTTGAAGCAGCTCAAGAGTAATGATGCATTACGCACATAGTGACTAGATACAGAGGTTCTCCACTCAAAAAAAATAATCGTTGAAGCTGAATTCCAACATCAAGAATCACATCAGCACCCATTTGATGGCCACCTTCTATACTGAACTCACTAGCAAAATGCTTGTAGGAACATATCACCAAACCCTTGGACTACACATCATTTGATACTCCATATTCAAGTAAAACTCCAAAAGAAGAACGTCGACATCATTACCCCCGTCAACACCATTCTCCTCACTACTTTCTATGGGGACCAAGAAACCCGTTACCTCCAATATTTTGGGGACAATTCCTTGACATCCACCCTATTCTTCTTCAAAAAAAGAAGCATTCACAACATCCTCTCCAATGACAAGATCTTCTTGATCCGCTTTGTAGATTGGATCACCATTAAATCTATGATCACCCAGTTCTTTCTCAAAATTCAAATCTACATCCAAGTACTTGTAAAAGACTAGTGATGAGTTCCAGTCCACAACATGTTGATATTGAGAACCATTTGGTGAGAACAAAGTTGCTCCTTGAATAGAGTTCAATTATACCTACTCAAACCATCATCGATTTCGTACCTAGGTCGATGACATTGTGCACCGAACTCTTGACTAGGATCACACCATGAATCTGACCCGTCTAACACCAACTTGGTCACCGATTCATCTAACACCATCTCATCCACCTAAGATGGAGCTTCCATCTACCCCAAATGCAGAGCTAGGGCTCCTCAAATCTGCAATCTCTTCTCACAAACTAGCATCAAAGGTTTTTGTTGTCGCTTGTCCTCATTTTTCTCCTCATGCGTGGTTGTTGATCTGGAGCACAAAAATCGATGCTACAGTACTATGCTACAATACCGCGCTACACTAATGTGCTATAGTACCGTGCTACAATATTGTCCTTACTAATCATTGGTCTTTGATACCAACCTGGCACAGACCTAGTAGCTTGAGCTAGGGCTTTAGCAAAGGCGAAGATAAGGAAGATCAAAAAATATAGAAAGATGCCAAAATCAAAAATAAAAAAAATAGCACTTGTTGCTCTAGGTTTCGAATAAAAGTCCATAACATCATCCCCATTATGCTTGAGAACATTCCTTATATAAGAAAATCCTAAACAAGACTCAATCATGGTCATCCATAAAATCTAATCATGACCATTTATTATAAAAGACTTTAAGTGAGCAAAAAGATATCAAAGACTGTAAAAATTACTACTCATGCTTCTAAGAGAATAAAAAAATTAAATGAATAAATAAAAAACACAAAAGGATAGACTCAATGACTAATTTGCCCTTTTGTGGTTCCTATGGTAGGGATCACGGTCCATACACCTTGAAAAAAGGTATCTCAATACCAATATATGGGGGAGCTTGATTCAATGAAATTGGGATCAAATGATATACAAGACCGAGCTCCATTTTCTTTTCTTTTTTTGGACAAGGTTACATAGGAATGGAACTTAAGACGTAGTGCTATGAAAACCTAGCTGCTACCGCCCTGACCCAAGCTTGATTCCTGACCGAGTTCCATTTGTTAAAAATCGAGACCCCAAAGAGCACTTAAGTAGTATAGTTGTGTAGTATATAATGCTATAGTAAACCACACTGTGATAGTATATAGTAATATACTGCTAGATAAGATAGTAAATGTTCTATATCAAAGAAGGTAATTTCAGTCTTATTGGTCAATTAAAACCATCACATACAACTGGAAGGAGGGATGCCAAGATGGTATCTAGGGCTGGCACTGGACCCGGACCCGACCCATACCCGACGGGTATACCTGACTTGGGTCCAAGTCAGGGTATGGGTCCAAGTTTTGGACCCGTGGGTATGGTCCGGGTCCAATAAATGATACCCGAACAATCCTGGGTTCGGGTCTGGGTCCGGGTCCGGGTTTGGGTATGGCTATATCCGACCCGCCGGTACTAGACCCGTATTTATTATATATAATTTGATTTTTGTTTTATTATTTTATATGATTTAAGTTTTAAACTATCCTTAAGTTCCCAGCCCCTTTTATAGAGCTTACACCCCAAGAAATTTATACATATCTTCGATGTGGGATTAATCCCAAGCACTAGACGCTTTTTGTTTTTCCTTAGTTACCCATCGTGGCTTATTAAAAACAACCTGTTGTGACTCCTCTCTCTCTCTCTAAATGTGGAGTCCTCTATCCCACATAATAAGAGTATAACAATGGGCTCACTTTCTATCTCTAAATATATAAATAAATTTAAAGGCATCATCGTCATGGGTTTGGCTGCAATACCGATGTGAGGCTCTGACACAATGTTGCAACCTTGCAACCAGTGCTTCAAAAAGCAGACCGCCTAGGCGGTCCAGAAGGCCTGGGCACATCGCCCAGGCCTAGGTGGCCAATCTGGACGGCAATCCCTGAGCGGCCGCCTAGGAGGTACAGAACCCGCCTAGGCGGTCGCCCAACGCCCAACACATGGCGGCCTCCTAGGGCATGCGCCCCACCTAGGTGGTACGGAACCCGCCTAGGCGGCCGCCCCGCCCAGAGGCGGAAATTATTTTTTTTTCAAAGTTGACAAAAATTGATCAAAACATCACCCATTGATATTAGATTTAATTTTTAATGTTTTATAAATCTATTGGGAGGTTTTTTAGAAGATTTTGAATCCTTAAAAGCATTTTTGACTAGGCATCCTTTTTGGATTCGACTGGGCCACCCAGGTTCTAGCCGCCTGCCTAGGCGCTGGGCGGCCTGGACCCCCCAGGCCGCCTAGGACCCGCCTAGCACCACTTTTTGGAACTATGCCTGCAACAGTCCAAAAATAAAACACCGATGCTTGATTGGTTGGTATATCTCTCTCTCTCTATCACATCAATAGTAGGGATGATTTGAATTTTGAAAAGTGGGATGGTTTGAATTTTGAAAAGCACATGGCATTCAAAAAAATATTAGAGAGAGAGAGGTAGTTGTGTATAGATAGGAAGATTAGTCCCACATTAATGAGAATACAAAGACATAAGTGGCTCGAGATCTATAAAAGTAGAGAGGCATTGGGGCATTTAACTATTTCCAAACTCCCTCATGGCTAGTGTCAGGTACGGGTATGGGTTCTGGGTCCAACATTACCCATCAGGTAAGGGTATGGATAGGTTTAAATTGGACACATCGGGTACGGGTCTAGGTTTGGGTCCACATAGTGTATCCCGGGTACGGGTATGGCTATACCCGACCCGTTGCCACCCCTAATGGTACCCCACAATTAAAGATAAATGAGAAAACAAAAGACCAACGAAGGGTGCCCCATTCCCACCTCAGCCAGTGCATCAGCCACTACACTGGCACTATTTGGGACATATTAAAACTGAACTGGTAAGCATTAAAGTCATTGACCCCCACGATAAGAAATTCACTCTCCAAGTGGGATCCTTCATGTTGCTTGCCCATTGGATTATGTTCCAACTTCAGCATTCTCCTCATTATCAAGGGCATACAAATACGACTAATCTTGACTCTAAATACGACATCAAAATGGTTCCCATAAAACTCCTACATCAATGCCTTATTTTGGACTAACACCCATTCAAATTCACTTTAAAAAGTACCAAACAGTAGTTATTTTTTTGAGAATGTTAACTTAGTACCAAGCACTTGTTATTGCCATGGGATGTGGGTCCTCTAGATGTTGAGGTCCTCGAAAATGCAACTTGTCCCCAGCTACACAACAAATCAGACACATGTCCTTCATGAAACACCGGGATGCTAGGGGCTAAGAATTAATTGATCTACAAGTTCCTCCCCAGCTACACAACAAATCAGAACATGTCCTTCTTGAAACACAGGAATGCTAGGAGCCAAGAATTAATTGATTTACAAGTTCCATGCCAAAATGCCTCATAGAATGCTTTTACCCATTCAGGTATAATCTAGTAATTTTAGATTATATTTCAGATATATCACATAAATAATATGTGTTCTAACTTCTAAGGAAATGTATAAAATAGGAAAACTATATGGAGTGGTCCAGGCTGCCAGTTGCCACTCTCCCAAAATCCGTCTTGGAGATGGATAGAGCACCAAAACTAGGCAGTTCCATCCTATAGATCTCCATTATCATGGACCTAAAAGAAAATGGAATTGGAGACCTTAAAAAGGTCCATCTTGCACCATATTTTATCGAAACAATGAAGATTCGTCAGACTTGCATGATGTTGGGAACTCCAATTTATTTTTAGGAGTGGAAATGGGTTTGCAGTGGATTGAAATGGTTTTTCAGTTCCCGATCTATGGAAAAACAAAGGGACCACTTGCATCCAGGGCCATACCAAAACCTCACATTTAAAATGTCCATATTAACTTTTAAATTTATCATAGTACCTATTTAGCTTTTGTCATATCAATTTTTTTTTTCCTGGGTGGTGTGAAATTCAAGTTGTCACATCAAGTTGCTCAAAGGCTTGACATATCAAAGTCGTAGAAATTACATTATAATACACAATATTATAACTTATATTTATATTTATGTCTATAACTAAGTAGTCTAAGATATTCAGGGTCAATTCAGCATGATTGGATGACAAATATTGGACCAAATCAATACTGATATGCTACTCATAAACAGTACTTATTTGTCTAGGGAGGTAAACAATAAGTTCCTGAATTATGATGCTACTTAATTTGTCCATAGTTAATGAATATTTCTTCAAACAGTTTGTTACGCCGAGTCACACTTCAGCAAGTCCAGAAGGAAGGGGGTGAAAAACTGACAACATTTTATTTTATTCAAATCGTTTGTGTTTACATTTTGTCAGCGAAATTCGCAGAACTGATAAATAATAAAAGAACAAAAATATTAACATTTATTTAATTTTATTTTACATTATCAAAATATGATGTTAATGTAGTATAGTCATTTATAACTGATGGATTACAAGAACAGTACATACATTAATGTCATGAATCAGAACATCTACAAACACAAAGCCACAAAACTAAAAGTCTAAAACACACAAATGCATAGAGTTACTAACAAATTCTCTTACATCCCAGTATACAGTCTTCAAAATAATCTTGCTGCCAAGATTCGTGACCACTTTGACCCGCTCAGGTTGTTGGCTGACTTTAATTCTCTTACATCCCAGTATACAACCTTCAAAACAATCTTGCCGCCAAGATTTGTGACCAGCTCAGGTTGTTGGCTGACTTTAGTTCTCTTACATCCCAGTATACAGTCTTCAAAATAATCTGGCTGCCAAGATTCGTGACCACGTTGACCCTCTCAGGTTGTTGGCTAACTAGAAAGTGAGGGCTTCAGAGCACAACTCAGAGGTGGTAATAGAAAATACATTGTAACACTTTAGAACATGAACCAGAAGTCTCACACTGATATGAGCTTACACGTCCACTAGAAGTATGAAAAGCCATCTCTGTCGATTTCTTTTTTTTTCTTTTTTCTGTGGTGGTCTGTGTGTGTGTATGTAGGACGGACAAACAGAGAATAAAAAATATTGGGCACAAAGGGTACCTTTGGCAAAGGAGAGTGATCTAGGACGGAAGGTAAGGTTCAAAGAAGCCCTGACTGAACCCTACAAAACTTTTGATATAGGTTGATCTTTAAAATTAGAGATCAGGTTCCACAACTGTAGCAAAAAAAAAGGAAAATTTCCTAGACTTAGACAAAATAGGATGACATTTTAGAAAGCTGAAAGATCAGGCCACTCAAGTTCGAGTAACCCAGATTTTGTTGAACGCAGGGTAGCACAACATGAAATATGTTCCAACTTGACTACCCATTGATTCCGCTTGAGTCAAGCAACTTAAATTGAGTTGAAAAGACTTTCTAAAAATATTGCACAAGGACAAGATGGAACGAGAGAGAAGCAAGCTTAGGAGTCTAACTTGGTGGCAATGATCTATAGGATCTGGAAAGCATGAAAGAATAGAAATTTCTTTTGGCAATGACATATGGGACATGGAACATTGATCAAGAGCATCACAAAAGATGTAATGTTATAAATATCGCAACATGGGGTGAATGACGTTTGAACAACATTCGTTTGGGAATCATGAGGCAGTGGCCATCCAAAATTTCAAAAGGATGAGACATGTTGCCCAATGAAATCATGACAATGGTTCATTACAGTGAAAAGGTGGACTTGAAGTTCTACAAGAGACCAATGCACCTTGTGAACTCTACATAGGTAGAGGCAAACACACCCTTTCTTGGAATCCAAGTTCTATTGTAAGTTTACACAAGGCAGTATAAAAGTGGCTCCTTACACACAATTAGATACATCGATTATTGTTGAAGCATATTTATTGTGACCCTCGAGAGGTAGGATCCATGGCTGATAAGCTGGCAAACTTGAGCATCAATGGACTGAGACTATGGGATTACATTGCCACTTACTTTTTCTTTATTGCATAGATCAAAACCATGGACAGGGCTTGGATGCCCACCTATTGCTGAGCCAAGTTGACTCGGTGCGACTTGGTTGAATATCTTCAAAAATAAAAGGGATAGTAGAGGCCCGACCAAGACTTGGTGAAGTGCCATGGCACGCCAAACTTGTACTAGTCCTAGGTCAATTTGCCAACTTTTATAACATTGCATTGGTAATGATAATCAATCAATGATCCAATATAATCAGAATCAGCATATCTTGTTCTTGTTTGTTTGTCTATGGAATGGGGGATGGAGGTATAGAAAGAGAGGAACGGAGAAGGCCACCTAAATTACATAGAAACCAGTTCTACTACAGCTACTACAAAATATAAGAGAAGAAGAAGAGGAATGTTCACGTCGGTTTCTGTGTAAGCGTTCTTGAGAGAGAGAGAGAGACACAGAGCCACAAATCCAAGGGCCACTGAAAATGTCTTTTTTTGGCTAGGCTCATTGTGAATGCAATAAAAAAAGGTGAACAGGAAGGAAAAACCAGGAATCAAAGTTTGAATACTAAACACATGATGAAACTAGAGAACCAAAAACAAAACATGATGATCCTTCACAAGCCACAAAACCATCCAACCAAAAAAACCAAATAAGGAAAAAGCAAGCTCATTCCATTATCAAACCATCCCACACCAAAAAGACAATAATAACGAAAAAGCAAGTTGAACACTAACAAACGAATAAAGGAAAAAGCAAGTTCATTACCATGGCAATAAAGTAAATAAACGAAAAATCACGTTCAGGGCTTAGAGAAAAAGACCAACCTCTTAATAACATATGAACATCCCTTGTATAATTGTTGCTTGCTATCAGAAAGAACATGGGCATGGCAATAATCACAGAGCGCCATTGGCTTTGCCTTACAACTTTGATACAAACACCGCACCCCTCCTTCTCTCTCTAACTTAGACCCAACCCCGGCTTCTCCCTCTCTTTCTCTCTCTTCCTTTCTTTCTCTCTCATCCTTCTTCTCATCAAACCCACATTTCCCAAACCTCCAGGAGTACTCCCTGTACTTGTACCTCAGCTCCTCCATTAATAACCAGTACTGCTCTCTGTAAATACTCAAAAGCTTCTTGACCCGGTCGCTTCTTCCTCTAATCACCTCCTCCAAGGCCATGGCATCCATGCCTTTAATGGGTCTTTCTCTCTCTAAAAGACCAACCGAACCTCCATTAGCTTCGGCATGAGAGGGACCTTCCTGCATAGAATCAGTGTCGCTATTGCTTGCGCTCCTTTCTGGTTCTGAGACGCCATTGATGGGGAGAAAGCTGGTTTGAAAGGGTTTTTTGGGGGTTTTTTGCCTACTGGTGATACCCATCTTGGGATTCAGAGGCTTATCCTCTTTTTTCTCTCTGGTTTAGGGTTTTAAAGGGGTTTTGGAGAGATGGGTTTTTCAGGGGATCCCCATGGGAGAAGAAGAAGATTCGAGGTCAAGGCTCTCGTCCCTGTTTTTTTTGGTGGAACGGAGATTTGAAGTTGGTGTTTGAACAGGGGAGGTTTATATACACAAGAGACCGATGAACAGAGAGTCAGAGAGAGAGAAGTGCTCATAAGTGAGAGAGACGTAAGGACTGTTGGGATTTGAGAGATTCTAGAGAGAGAGAGAGAGGTTCAAGGACATTTGAAGTTTAGAGAGAGAGAGAGACAGAGGGAGGTGACCGAGATTTAAGGAGAGAGAGAAGAGGCGTGGGGGAAGTCTCGAAGCCGACCTGTAAAAAAATGAATGCTGTGAAATCTTCTTCAAAATAAACATACTTCCTGTTTTTGTTCATAATCTTAAATTTAGAGAGAGATTTACAAGGAGAGAGAAGCAACGGGCCGGGCCCAGTCTGTAGTGGCTCAGCTCTCGCCCTGATTGGGGCCGGATCCAAAAATAAATGGACCGCACTGGGTCCATGCTAGCTCTAATCCTGCCCTCGGGCCACAAATTTGTGGCCCACGTCATACTTTTATAAGGCTGGACCGGAGCTGGCCGAGACAGGCCCATGTGGAGAGAGATTCAGGGTGAAGCCTATTTTCTATTTTCGTTCATACTTGTTTTGTGGGCCAAGGTTGGTTCCCTTGCACTTGGTCGGCTAGAGAGAGAGAATCCTTTTCTGGCCATGATTTTCTCTCTCTTGCCTTTTGTATGTTTATGTTTTTCCTTAGTTTTTAATGATTTTTTAAGAGGTGCAACGGTCTCTTATTATTTCTTTATTCAAGGAAGAGGGGCTCCATCCAAGGAAGGACGAGGGGCTTATATTGGCTGAGATCGTAGTAAGCAAGTTGGGAAATAATAAAATATCGGTAAATATAAAAATATAAGTAATAAATTGATTTTATCTTAAAAAATAAAAAAAAAATAGATAAAAAATATTGATAGCCCAAAAATAAAGTAAGTTACATAATCATGAGTATTTAGGTTTTGGTTCAAAAAAGCGTACAGATATATAAAAATGATAAAAATATATGATTATGATTTGCAGCTATTGCATAGATATATTTAAGTTATTAAATAATTATTTTATAGCCTTACTAGTGTCATTAGAGTACTACTTGACAATTTTTTGATGAAATTTTTAATAAATCCATCAATAATGTTTACCCGTTGTCACAACACAAAGCATATCATAGATTTATTGGGAGCATAACATAAAACACAACAATAATACTAAACACAATAACTAATTAGCAAATAGCAAGAACTGTAAACCAATGTATAGGATTATTTTTCAAAGAAAAGAAATGCTCTCAATATAGGATTGCAGTTAATTAAAAGAAAACACAAAAATCCAAATATGTAAAATAGTGGTCCACCCAAAATGCTATGCTATATACACCACTGAAATTAAAAATAAAAAATAAAATATGAAATTAATCAAACTTCTCTATGCATAAAATAACAATAAAATGCTTAAGCAAATTCAAATCTCGCATTATATTCATAGCTGCTTAAATCTTTAGTATCATTGAATCTCTATCTTGCTCTTTATAAATATGCTATGGATTGAAAGATAAAAAAGAAAGATTTTCCATTGGGTTACTCATCTTCTAATTCTACCTATTATCTTGAGATATATAATTTTTTTTGATTTTTTTTTGGGATATAATGCTTGTATTTTTCTTTGTACACATTTTTTAGGGACCTCAATGGTGAAAGATTTGATGGAATTTTTTTGTTAAATGAAGATTTTTAATTTACTTCCACTGCTAATGTATCTTTAAATAAAAATTCAACAATATTAAGTTATTGAATCAATAAAATTATAAAGACAAAATATGGATTTATATCGGTTCCATTAAAAATAAGCAATTTTTTTAAGATCTTTTGAAAATTTTGGAGCACGGTATTTTAAAGGGAGACTTACTGAGTATGGTTGAGATTGCAATTAAAGTTTATTGAATCAAGCCCGATGCTCAAATATTGAAGCTTTGGTTCGATTTCTTGAATTTTTTTAGCACAATCAAAAGTCATGATAATACTTTTCAATTAAAATAACTTTTCGAATGACGAAATTCTTTATTTTATTGGACAATAACAACCCCTTTTCATTGACCCATGCCTTTCCCCATGATTTTAATTATACACGACCATCTTTGCCCCCCAGGGCCTCTTTCTCTTCCTTGCCCCAAAGGCCGCTCTCTCTTCTTTGCCCCCACAAGGTCTTTCTATATATATATATATACATCTCGTGAATGATGTACAAAGTGTTTACAAACTCGAACAGGTGTTTAAAAACATTTTTAAGAAAATATAGAGAATAGAGAAAACTAGGGAAATAAAGAAAATACATAAAATGAAAGATTTGGAAAAAAAAAAAAAAAAGTTTATACGGAGCCAAGGCTCTAAACAATCAAATTAGAGCCCACCTCAAAAATATCACTAGAAGAGGTTGTTTTGATGCTCAAATATCCTAAAATTGATCATCTCAACATCTAAATGCATGGACATGAAAAAAAGCTGGATTTCAAATTTTGAAAATAGTGCATCTTGTAACGCATTATTCGACCGTCAATTTTTAAGATTTTCAAGTTTTCATAGATCTACTAGAACTACACTATTTCTAAAGCTTAAAATTTTATAATTAAAGGTAAAATTATATTTTAAGGCAATGACAAACATTTTCAGCATTTAAACCACACTTCTTGACACTATTTGAAGGTGCGAATTACTTTGATTGTTTCGAGCCTTTACAAACCGCACCCAAAAACCAAAGGTCAATCTTTTAGATTTTTTATTTTGATTAAAAAACTTTGTTAGGGTGTGTATACATCAATATGTGAAGAAAATTTTGGGACAAATTTGGATCAATTTAGTGAAAAATGAGAGAGCAATATGTTAGAAGCATTTTCACATAAGTTTGAATGAATTTAGTGAAGGGAAAAGTTTATAGAGAGCCAAGGCTCTAAACAATCAAATTAGAGCCCACCTTAAAAATTTCATTAGAAGAGGTTATTTTGATGCCCAAATATCCTTTAAATTGATCATTTCGACATCAAGATGGATGGACATCAGAAAAAATTCGATTTCAAGTGTTGGAAATAGTAGAAATAGTGTAACACATTTTAGACAGTCAATTTTCAAGATTTTCAAGCTTTCATAGACTTGCTTGATCTATACTATTTTTTGAAGCTTTAAATTTTATAATTAAAGATAAAAACATATTTTAAGCATATCGAAAAGATTTCCAATATTGAAACCACATTGAAGGTGGGCTTTACTTTGATTGTTTAGACCCTCGGCTCTATACAAACCGCACCCTTTAGGGAAAGATGATAATTCAATATGTTAGGAACATTTTATGACAAATTTGAATGAATATGGTGAAAAATGAAATAGAAATTGAATATTTTCAATTTAGGATTAAAAAAGCCCCCCCCCAAATTTTGGAATTTTGGTTTCTTCTACTTTGCTTGTTGATCCAACATATTGTTATAGGGATGTTTAATGGGCTTAAATACTAACAATTTGAATATAATTTCAAAACTGTTGGTTGAGAATTGAGGGAGTACGGCAGATTAGGGTTTCGGAGGCTCAAGAAACAGAATTTCAAACTCTTAATATCTTTTATTTTTTATTTTGATGCAACAATTTATTATGTGGGTTTGATAGAGAGCTCAATGACCATTTGAAACAAATGTCAAGTCATTAGTTGATAAAATTGGGTGAAATTGATGAAATGGGGGCTGAGCGTTTTAAGGTGAAAGCAAGTGTGCTTTAATATTTCAATCTCCCCCAAAAATATGTTTTGATCCTAGAATGTTTTAAGGGCTATTGTAAATCAACTAAAGATGAATGATTTTGTAACAAATTAAGTGGATTTGGAAGAAAATAAGATAGATATGGAATTTCTAAGTTTTGGTTTGTAAAAAAATTGACTGACCCAATTCTGAGGGTGACTAGGGCCATTCCCCACTTAACTTTCATGGTCAATAGAAATAGTGCGTCTTAGAACATATCATGTGGACTATCTATTTTCAAAAAATCTATTTGTTCAATTTTTTTAGCTTTATTTTTCAGAATTAAATGTGACAATAGATTTTTCACATCATCACAAGGCCATGTGAAACCAAAATTGCATCTTTAGTTGTACTTTGAGGTGTGCCTTACTTAGATTGTTTAATGTTGAAGCCTTATACAAACCTCAGCATGGAATGGTCATTAAAACATGTTGATTTCCGTTAGCTTACATGACTTGAAGATGCACACAACGTATGGTTCCATCATGCTAACCAAGATTAGACTGTGTTAAGGAAATTGTATATCTCCTATGAGGTTGCTAAAAAAAGTGCATATTATAATCGACATGTATGAAAATTTTAGGTGATGTATCTTATATTTTATGGTATGTATTGTTTTAGTCTGAGTGTTCAGGATTTTTGTTGCTTTAGTTTAGGTGTTCATGATTTCATTTTGTTCTTATATATATATATATATATATATATATATATATATATATATATATCGTAATGATCTTATGAGACCCTCCCATACCCATGTTTATAAGACTCCAAATGATCATCATTAAATTGACACAGATCTCTAGAAAAGTCAAGTCTCATACCCATGTGATAAATTTTCTAGAGATCTGTACTAAATTTAATAGTGATCCTTTAGAGTCCTACATACTTGGGTGTGGCAGGGTCTCATAAAATCATTACGTGTATATATATATATATATATATATATAGGATATTCTAAACTTCACAACCCTTTAAATTACAAAGATTCAAGATAGAGAGAGTTGTGAAGGGTAGATTTATTAATTTTGTTGTCTATTTTTTTCAAAAAAAATTTACTTTTATGGGGGCAAATTTGTAAATATTACTACATGACAAAGGGTAATTTTGTCATCTCTATAAGGGGTAAAATTGAAATTTTAACAAAAAGACAAAGGCACTCTACAAATAAAATTTCAGGACATTGACTTCCAAAATGCCATTGTATTTTTGTGAAAATTTCAAATTTGACATTGCTTAATGGTAAGGTTGCCTATTTAAATAATTTTTTAATAAAAAAGTAATGACTATTTTGATAAATACACCCATCACAACCCCTTCTAACTTGAATCTTTGTTTTTTGAGAAGTTGTAAACTCTAGGCAATATATATATGGAAGATACTACAAAACGCCTATAGGAAAAAATAAACAGTGATGTTGCCTACCCTCATCACCGTCAAAAGTTCATCGCATGGTCACGATTGTTCGGTAGCATTTTATTTTTCATTGTTTTTATACAAATCGGAATGACCTGAAATTTGGAGTGTGTGTTCATCAAAAATAGGCGAATCTACAAAAAATATCAAAAAAATATTTTACATGAAAAATATTGACCAAAGTGTTTTGGGGATATTTTGGTAAAAAAAAATTAGCAAATTATTTTTTATATTTTTATTAGGTGCGTCTCACTAAGATGTACACACACTCCAAATTTCAGATCATTCCGATTTGTAGAAAAAAATGAAAAATAAAAAACTACCAGACAATCGTTACTGTGCGATGAACTTTAGACGATGATGAGAGTATGCGAAATCACTGTTCATTTTCACTTATAGGCGTTGGGAAGAATTTTTCTATATATATATATACACACACACATTAATACAAATAGAGACTTTTGTTCAGAGAAACTTGTAACGATATCACGGTGTCAGAGCCAGAAATCGTTTTGTCTATTTCTCAAGTTCGTTGATCAGTTGTCACATGAGCCAGTCCTATTTGGTCTTGGTTCTTACCGTTCCTAGCCCCGATTCACGTTATCCCTGAGCCAATGAGGTTGCCGAATTGGTCTTAGATATTAGCTATCCAAGCTTCTATTCTACTACGCATCTCGAAATGAATTAGCCTCTCACCACCTAGAAGTTCTAGCCATGGTTCGAGTGTGCTGTTGTCTTATTTTCAATGATTGTCTTGATCAGTTTCTTGATTGTTGCTCCTTTTCCCCGGCCAGTTTGCTCTTTGCTACCATTTGGCCGATTAAAGTTCTTGACCGATTAAGATTCATTGGTTTGTTATCATTGTCCAAGTCTACAAGTTGCTATTTTCTCTTCATCCTCCTCTTTTATAGTATGCAACTTCATACAACTCTTCTCATTCTCAAGCCCATATCTTGATAACTATTCTAGATTTTATATCACCCCTTCCACTTTGCTACCATTAGACCTGTTTATGTTCTCGGACGAAACTATCATAACAATACATTCCGCTTTACTTTTCTGAATGCTGTGTATTGAAAGCAATCACTTCACTTCTTCTCCCAATGCATTCTGTTATCAGGTTCTCCCTATAGCCTACCGATTTATGTTTCTCCCAATGCATTATGTTTTCAGGTTCTCCCTATAGCCTACCCATTTATGTAACTGTTTTCGTATTCTAGTTGTCTCTTCAAACGGAGATTACCAAGTTTTAGCAGTTTTAAGAGATCTCATCGTGAAATTGTCGTGAACTAATTTCATTGAGACACCGTTTGACTGGTAGATCGAATAGTAGTTTGGGCCAATTTTAAAGATTTGTCAATAACAATGAATGTCAAGAGGTGTTTGATTGGCAAATTTGAGTTAGGTCCCAGCTGCAATTTGGCTCCGAAATTGAGATCCTTGCAAAATTTAAATCGTTTTGCAGAAAATTCAATGAGGCTCTTTCCTCTCTCCCCTCGCCACCACCCAGTGTCACCACCTCTATCACCATTGTTACCACCACCACTGCCTAACCACAACTACTGTACCAGTCACTCCACCACCACTACTATCACGCCACTACCACCACTTCTATTGCCATCATCACCACCATTGTCGCTGTCGCTGCCACTGCCACCAGTACCAGATCCTAGCTGTCACTACCACCATCACCATACCAATCCCTCCACTACCACCACCACTCGCCCATGATCACCACGACTACCACTCTACCACCACTACTTCTCCACCTGGCCACCACCATTAGGTCACCACCACCACTCTGCCACCGCCACTGATCTGCGACCACCATTGCCCCACATTACAGCTCCCGCCAACACCTATCAGCCACCACCCTCCCCCCCCCTCCCCCCCCATTGCCACCATTACCACCACCGCACGACGATGATGGCGACCGCAACTACTATTGCCAACTCCACTACTACTTCCAACACCAAGCTGCCACTGCTATCACATCAGTACCACTTCCACAAATACAACATAATAACAATTTATGGTTAAAATTAAGAAAATAAAACACCCATATAGAGCAAATGACAATTAACCAAAGTATCATTCGGTCAAGAACAAGTTGACAAAAACAGCATTTCAGAAAATATTTGATCAAGTGGTCCCTAAGAGTTTGCTGCCTTCTCAGATTTAAGGTTTCAAGTTTGATTATTCCTTCTAGCCTGTGCTCTTTGGACGAGGTATGGATTCTACTACTCTTTTTGAGCGCATCCTTTATAATATAATCTGGTGGCTTCCTCTAACATAGTTCAACCCATCACTACTAAATTGGACATGGTGAATTACAGTCATTGCTTTTACCTCATGAGAAATTTCCTTTAGGAGAAAAAGATTACGGACGCATGTTATTATGGACAGATTGTACCCAAAGCATTGATGCATTGAAAAACAGTGACTTGAACTAAGTTAAGACTGAGCAATAAACAATTTTAAATCGGTCTCCAGCCCTACTATACCCTCAATCAATGTGCAACTTTGAAAGTTTGAAACTACCAAAGAGAGGTCTGTCCATCCCTGTATGTCCCAACTAATTTCCTTTGGAAATAAATTTGAGATAGATATCCAAGCCACGAGGCACAGGAAATGAAAATCAATTTCTAACATTCATTCCCAATTTGGACCACCTGATCCAACAGGTCAAATTGCCAACTGGTGCCTTGACACATATGATCTAAAAGAAAAACATTCAGTCGAAAACAAATCAAAATCAACGTCTGACGAATTTTAGCGCCAATCTAGTTTTGACAAACTATACTTGAAAAAGTTGGGGAAACAATTTGTTTAATAAATGTTCCATGTTTTTAAACTACTATCCGATCTATTATTTATTTTTCCAATATCTGATTCAACTGGTTCAACCACTAACAAGGCCAATTCTTACTGCACCAACATCCTCAATAGTTGCTGAACCAGTCCTATCATTTAACACTAGTTTAATGGTTTGTATTATTAATCACTGGTAAACAAGCTAAACGTCCATGCTCAACATGCCATACCTCCACTCTCCACTCCACTCTCTCTCCAAACTAGCAATATTCATACCAGAGAGACTATAAATTTGTGAGACATACCCAGCAGATGAACAACTCCACTTTATTCCAATAAAACACTAAAAGTAAGTACACAGCTAAAATGCCGAAGGCCCCAGGGCCAGGATAACCGTTGGCATGGGCACAGGTTCTTATTAGAGCCCCAGAATACACACTCTTTTAGCATCTACATATTACACCCACCCTACTCCCTCACACCAACCCCAACAAACTCGCACCACCCAAAAACTCAAACAGCACATTCATCACACCCCAACTTACTCCAACGGCTCCACAACCCAACACACTTACATAAGAAAGAGAACCACCCCAGAGGTGGATCCAAGTGAGAGGGAGAAATGGTGACAGTTAAGAGAGAGGATTCATAGGTAGATAAGGTAGATTTGGAAGCTAGTCATAGGAAGAGTCTACAAGTCGATTCCAAGGCCAATGATAGGGGGGAGAGTTAAGAGGACATCAAAGGTTGATAAGCAGGCTGGTAATAGATAGGGTGAAGAGACAATAGCTATGGGTGAACTTGGAGGCTAGAGGGAGATGATAACCCTTAGACATTGATTTGAAGGTTCCATCTGTACATTTCCTTGTCAGGAGTTGGGATCCTAAGAGTAAGAAGACCATTCGGGGCATCGTACTCAAATAGGGTGTCAACAGAGTCCACTTTGCATCCAAGAGGCTTCTGGGAGCAGTAGGCCCCGAACCGCCCGCACCCTCTCACCGTCATGGTCACCACTGCTGCCTCTGTCCGCCCCTCGCTCAGAGGGCTCACTGCCATGCCCAAGTCTGCCACCTCCCCATCAAATTGCTCACTTCCTTCTAGTTTCTTAACATCCACTTGCTCGACTGCCCCTCCTGAGTTGAACATGTCCAACAGCCCAAATGGTGCGAACCATGTGTTTGGTGCTATCTCCTGTATATAGACATAGGTCAGCTAGAAATGAAGAAGCAATAGGAGGGAGAAGCACCCTAAAAGAAATATGAGAACTATAAATCATGGGGAAGTATGCTATGATAGATGCCAATGTTAAGAATAGAATTTTGTATGAACCTTTAGGGGACAGATGTGGTAGAGCTCATATTCAAGGACGTTGAGGGTGACTGGAATAGTAGCTCCTTTTGGCAGACGGATCACCTCCCCTGCAATATAGAACACACAATTTTAAATCAATGAGAGGATTATGTAGAGCATAAAATCATAATCATACTACCGAACCCGATGGTAGATATTACATCCACCAGACTTCAAATTACTTGAATTCAATTTCAGTATGGACTTCATCGAAATCATATCCCAATCTCAAATCTCTTCTCTCAAATATTGATGCAATAGAAGAAGTCCTATATTCTAAGCCTTCTCATACAGTAACCATTCAAGGATGATCTCCACTGTCCGTTGATCTTGATTCAAGCTTAACTTAGCTTCTTTAAAAAATTGGTGCAATAAAGGAAGAGCTATATTCAAAGCCTTCTCATATAGAAACCATGCCAGGATGGTCTACTGTCTATTGATCTAAAATCTTGATTCAAACTTAACTTAGGTAGAGACAACTTCCTTATAGCTCGAGGTTTTCGTAATTGGGTATGAATGAACAACCTTGATTTCATAAAAAAGAAATAGAAGACTTACCACTCTTGTGTGCATAAACCACAGCCTCGCCATTCCAGTCAGGGCCAGCAATTTGGGAAATGAGATCAACATCGCGAGTACGCACAGTGCCAGTGAGGGTGACAGGGGTGGAGTCATGGATACGAACCTTCTTTTCCACCTTGCACCACCCTGCACCCTGGCAATTGAACACACCCACCACGCCCGTGCACTTGTTCATGTTCCACACCTTAAGCAGGCTGTATGGACATAAATTCATGAGAACACAGTCAATATTTATAGAACACCTAAACAAATTGGGAATGACCATACACGGATTCTACATGTGAAAGAAGGGGAACTTGGGATGTAAATTATGATCCATATAATCACAGAAAAGCTATGGACATAATTGTTATCACCATCAAATGATGGAAGGTAATTGAGAGGTTTCTACCACTGGGGTCATCTTCATGTTCTTGTGGGTCCGACTCTCTCAAAATAACCGTATATAAATTATTTGGATGATGAGAGCAAGCATGAATATAGCTTTCTACGGTTATATGATCACCATATAGTTTCCCATGAAAGCATAGAACTATTGGTTGTCAGTTTGATTGTGATCTCATCATAGTTGTCAGATGTCTGATGAGAACCAATCGGATTGTAAATTTCCTGTTTCAAATTGAGCAGCTGACAACCAGCAGTGTGTTTTCCCATATGCTGTATACTTTTACTAAGCAACATATTTTGCCTTAGACATATGGTAGTGGTGGGAAGAAGGCTGACCTTGTTCCATCACGAGCTGGGTCATGGAAGATGCAGTCTCGGGTCGGTCTTCCTGGTAACTGGGCTCGCAAGACAGAGCCATCAGGAAGGACCAACTTCTTTAAAAGGTCAAAGTTATGAATGCCTGGCTTGTCACTGAAAGTCAACCACAACTATGGCTTAATTTCAACACTCAAGAAAGGAAGTAGTTCACTGGAATCATGTTGGAAATTATACGTGAGGGGTAAGAAGGGTGTGTTACCTGACATATATGGCACAGCCTCCCACTGCCCGAGCTGCACCATGGTATTCAGCTGCTGGATGTTGACTCTGCAACCACAAAAGAGACCAACCAACCAAGTTATTATTTTATCCGTATCACTACATGGTCATTGGGACAATCCATGACTAGTACCTGCTAGTTAAATGTCTTCAATAGCCTGCCATTATGGAGCTGTCTCGTAAACACACCCACTCTTTATCTCTCACCCTGCCCCTCTATGTGTTTGTGTCTATGTGCGTGTGTGTGCATTGAAAGAGAGCAAGAGAGAGGACGCGTGTTGCATTCCTTTGCGACCACATCAAGCACTAAATACCCAAGATAAACAGGTGCTATAATTAAGTAAGAGATAATTAAAACAATGTGAAATAGCTCGAAAAATGCTAATTGACACCATGGAAACTAAGAAGGGTGAGAAATACTCACATGGAACATGTCCCAGTCAGGCTGCATGAATTCACCAAGAAAGAGGGTGTTGTAGGCGACAGAGGAGATGTGGATGGTGTGAGAAGCAGGGTCTCTTGGGTAGAAGTCATCAGATGCTCTCACCACAGCTGTCTGTTTAGCACTGCATATCAAATAACAGCGCAAATCAGAACATATCCCTTGAAGGGCATAAAACATTTAAATCGAAACTTTCAGAAAGCATTCATGGCATTTACCTGACCTTACAGTATTGGAATTGCATCCACCAAAAGACAAATGAATGTAAAAACATCTCAAACATATAGAAAAGGAATGAATTGATCGCAAAAATGGATGGCTGGTTCTTCTTTGTAATCTCAATTCATTATAAGTTAGGTTTTATTTTTCTTTTAGATACTCAGCTGGGGTAATGCAATGTAATATAACAATGTGTTTGTGTGCTTATGTTTGATTGCATGTAAGAAGGGGGGATGGGTGGGGGGAGGGGGGAGGGGGGTGGGGGGGAGAAAGAGTTATTACCTGTAGATACCATCAGTGTTGTGGCACATGCACGAAATGCATCCATTATCTGTGAAGTTTCGGGAGATGGAAGCCTCCAGTGCCTGGTGGTAGGCACGAGTGAGAGATACTCGGCCCCCATGACCAGCCCCAAGAGTCTCAATGATATTTTGCACATCAACCTTCACTCCATCAACACCACAAGAAGCAAGGTAGGAGTGCAGCTCGTTGTAGAAGTTGAAGACCGTCTTAGGAGGCACCAAACCCAAACCATAGACAGAGAGGCTATCCATCACAATGTCAGGTTGGTTACCCATCACACCAGGAGACTGAACTGGGTAAGCCAATGTAGTCTCATAGTGTTCCATTCCAGCTGCTGCTGGCTTCACTCCACCCCAGTAACCAGCCAATGCATGCCACACATAGACATACCTGTTCAGTTAGCCAAAGCAATATAGTTGTAAGGAATTTTATTTTTCATGTTCATATGGGTGTGCATTTCTTTTGCCCTTTCCTCTTTCTCAAGGATTGTGGATAGGTTTTATGGGGATCTTTACATGATATATACTCAAAAGAAGACGAGTTCAAAGAAATTCACCAAACATTTTGTAAGACTCGTGTGCTCATTAATACAATCAGGTTTTCTGTTATGTGAATTAGTCAAAAATTCTATCTTGCAATTTTAATATTTTGGATTTCAGAATGGTATTTAGGGCCCTCCAATCTAGACCACCCCTGGTAAAATCTAAATAGGGAAAGAGAACTCAAGCCGTTGGGCATATTAAAAATAAAATTGACCACTCAATGCCAAGTAATAACAGACACAAGAGGAAGAACCACTTACTTTACATCGTGGTGTCGTTTAGCATCCTCAACCACCAGCTTTAGGCCTGGGACCTGGTCATTCTTACCATTCTTTTGGAATTTGTGGTTTTCCTTTATCCCAGTCAGTCTGCTGGCAAACCTGTACCAAGTCATTAGAAATGGAAAAACCCATGAGTCAATCGATAATACAAATATAGAACCAACTTAATTTTCTTAGTAACTTAATGTAAAGGGGATTATTGATCAAGAGAAATTAAGCAATCACTTTGCAGGCTTCTTTTCTCTCCGTTTCTTCTGGGAGGTAATTAAACCAGTTTTATTCTTTAATCTTTTTACTTCTTCTAAAAGCATATGAAATAGCAAAGCACTTACTGGGCTCCTTCCTGGACAACGACATTAGCGTCTTTCACTTCATTCCCAATTTGTTGCCACCCATCATCGATTATCAGGAAACGAGAAGGAGTACCTCCCTCCGCAAGGCTGGACAATCACCAAGCAAATTTTAACTTTACAAAAATGAAGTGATGAAAATATACCAAAATTGGAAACAAAACTAAAGTAGGTCCAAGCCCAGCCCTGACCAAAATTTAATGTCGAGCATTGGGCCCATGTTACCAAAACTAAGGATTTAGTTAGGGCAATTCAGCCTGGCCCAACCCATTGAAATCATAAAATCTCAAGCCTAACCACACATTTCTTTTTTAAGAGGCTTAGCCAAAATAAATAAATAATAAGCTTGTGAAAGGCTTTGGAATGTTTTA
This sequence comes from Amborella trichopoda, assembly GCF_054954075.1. Lineage (NCBI taxonomy): Eukaryota > Viridiplantae > Streptophyta > Magnoliopsida > Amborellales > Amborellaceae > Amborella > Amborella trichopoda. The sequence goes on from NC_142338.1 coordinate 7,004,858, forward strand.
GTCGTTCATAGAATAGTTCTCCAAGTGAACCCTATGTCTCCTAGGTGAATTACAGTTACCTTTTGAGGCCTTCCTCCACACCTTCAGCTGTCACGTCTGTGTAGAAGGCATCCCAAGTGCACCACCCAAACCAATCCAGAAAAGAAGGCAGCTGCAATAAACACCTTTAGCGAGAAAAGAAAGAAGGTTAAAGGTGATAGATAGAGACGGTTGGTCTGTTAATTTACCTTTTTCTTCTCCCTGTGGAGGAATGTTTGCATGTGCTTTTCAACAGCCCTAAAAAAAAAACCAAAGGAATCATCAGCCATCTCAATCATAACCCCAGTGAGCTTGGCTCACTTGATCATTCTCCTACATTTTAAACGTAGAGAAATGGAATAGGAAATATAGTATTGTAAACACACAAAACATTGAGACATGTTAAACGAAGAGTACTTACTTCACTGCATGGTTGATGACCTCAAAGGGATTGGTACCTGCGTGCATGTAGACCATGTGAAGTCCCTGAGAGGTCCTCACCTCTTTGTCCCCTGCAATTTCGCAACGCAACATCAAACATAAGCGTCCTTCCTCAAAGAGGGCCACAATTTCCGGCAACTTATGCCTTGCCACAACCAAATTAATCAAAGACAGGGAAAGGAGAGGAAAAAGGAAAACGGAGCGAGAGAAAAGAGAGGGAGGGAGGGAGGGAAGGGGACGAAGGGGGGGGGGGGGAGAAGAGAGAGAGTAAAAGAGATAGAGAGGGCTTACCACTCTCAAAGCAAATCTCGAGCTCATTCTTGTCGTTGCCTTGGAGGGCTGCACGGAACTGGCCCTCAAGCAGGGGAAGAAAAACTGTGTAGATGGTCAGCTCCTCAGAGGCACCCACATCCATGTCCTCGCTCAGCGGGGTGCCATCCTTGCTTTCAACAAGCATGAATTGTGTTTCCAACGGCACGTCCTTCCCACACATACCCATCCTATGTGTCATCCACCATAGCTTGAATCGGAAGCAGCACATAAACCTCAGTCCCCTGTCAAATTTAACCAACACACCAAATAACGGTCATTGGATTTGAAGATATTTCAGTTGGAAGTCAAATGATATGAGATGCCCAAGTTTTCATCCAATATATCGGTGCAGTGTAAACTAAAGGGGTTGGATTAATGCTCTGTTGGATGGATGGTGGGTTAATGGTATGTTCATGGGCAAAGCATAAAGACCCGTCTATTTAACCGTTATAGCAGTTGATTGAGTGTGATTAACGTAAGTGTCGAAACACTTCTGTCGCTTTAGGACTCGGAGATCACATCTCTTTTAAACCTGGGAATTCAAATTGCAATTTCTAGACTACTACACATCTCCTAGCATTTCTAAACTGTTACAGTTGTACCCTTCTCTAACTTTCAACTAATATCTGTACAATGAAAATGCCGCTTCACTTTCAGAATACTTATTTTTGAAAAATTTATATCTAATATTTATTTTTGAAAATATTTATATGAGGTGGCAATCTTATACTACAGTAAGGTCTGCCTCAAACCTCCAAATATTTGTACCGGTGGAAAATTTTCCAATTTATCATCCCCGCCTCGAGATACATGGATAACCTTGTTTGGACTATCTATTTTCAAGATTTTCGAGTATTTATCGATACACTCAATTTACATCATTTTTTAAGCTTTAAATTCATAACCAAGGGTGGAATCAGATTCTCAGGCTATAAGAGTTTTCAATACCAAAACTGTATCTTCTAGCAAGGTTTGGAAGTGCATTGACTCTAATTCTTTAATGTTGATGCCTTATACAAGATGCACCTCCCATTAATTTTAGGTTTTTATACTTTACTCAATGTTTATACTTTACTCAATGTTTAAAAATAAGACAGGTGGATCGAACAGGTCATCCACTGGGTATGAGCTGGATCTATCGACTCAACGAGTACACTAAGCAGACTCAAAATTCAAATCTCACCCAAGGTTTAGGATTCTTAAACCAATCCACAACCTGATGATGTTGGCTACTCAGACGAGTACCCTACTAGTTCTTACTTGGAAATCCTCCCAACAGGATCTCATTAACAGTAGGTTACGAATGAAAACGTCCAAAACCAATAGTTATGGCTTAAGGGAAAACATATTTAACCGTGCAATAGATTAAGAGGCTCAAACATTGATCGGCGTCTCTAGCCGTAACGACAACACCTTGTAACCAACAACAAATTATAGGCAAATAAAGCTGGCAAACGCTGGGATGCCTGCCTACCATTTCTCTACAAGGGTCAAAAGCAAGATAGACCCGCACACTAGTTGCGGGACCATACAAATCCCATTTAACTTAAGGTCACAGCAAGACAAATGCAATAGCAATCACTAACAAATGCTGAAAGTTTCATGTATCAATTTCCAACCTAATAATTAGGCCCTCAATTTTCCATTTTGGGTTTTAAATGTAATCCATTGAAAGATAAAAAACATGAATATCAGAGTTTTCATAAGAAGGGTATAAGAGAGACGTACTCTAGGATCCCGACAGGGAAGACATGGTGGCTGTCGCTCTCTTGAGACGTGGCACCAATGAAAGCCCCAGCAAGGCCGGACCCCGGGGTAATCACGATGTTGTCTGGTACACCCGTGAGGATGGTCTTCCCATGAACCATCAGGTTCCCATCGTTGATGTATATCTTTGGAATTACCGTCATCTTGGAATATCTGCTCAAGGAAGGGAAAAAAAACTTATTAGTTTCTCAATAAAATAAATTAATAAATAAACAATAAAAGCAAAAGCATGAAGACATGGCTAACGAAAGTATGAAGAAATTGCTGAAAAAAACCATAAAGAAAAAATAATTAAAAATAACAACTGAAACAAGAATACACGAGCAACCCAACGAACGAAGGGAGAGAAAGAGATGTGTTTTCAGTTTTGGTCTGACAAATGGGAACCATTAGAGGGCGTGGTAATAGAAGTGAAGATAGAGGATAGAGAGAGAGAGGGGGCCATGTGCTTTCAGTTTTGGTCTGACAAATGGGAACCATTCTCACACGTTAAAACTTAGGATTTATCGGTAAACATTAATCGTGCCCCATCGATGGATGTCCTAGTGGTGTGTCATATACCATACACGATCTTGAATACTTTCCTTTCCATCTTGCTTGCCTAAAAACACTTTCCTATTTCATCAAATAAATTTTAAAAAAAATTTATATAAGGTTGTAACTTTAAAATGTATATTTAAGCTGCCTCCCAAAAATCCATTGAAGAGGTTGTTTTAATGTTGAAGAACTCCTTAATTAATCATCTCAACATCAAGATGTATGAATATGAAAAAATAAAAATAAAAAATTTGAGAGTACCAAAAAATAGTGCATCTTTTAATACATAATCTCGACCATCCATTTTCAAGATTTTCACATATATATGGATCTACTTAGTTTGAACTAATTTTATAGTTTAAAATTTTTATAATTGGAGACAAAAATGTTTTCTCAGACCATCCTAAGAACTTTTTTCACCAAAATTCTTAAAGGTAAACCTTAATTTGATTTTTTACGTTGATGATTTAAAGTTGCAACTAAACAGCGCTTTACTCGTAAAAACCAAATAGATGGAGAAAAGAAAGACAAATGACCCTGAACTTCTTAGAAATGACCCCAAGAAAGACCCCTTTTTCCTCCAAACACGACCGTGGCAACTCTTGTCAAAGTAATGCTCCACACCTGAAAATTTTCCCGCTCTTTTTAAGTTATAAGATTATTTCCCTGACGCTAACAATAGAATTAGGAAAAGAAAAAAAAAAGCAAATTTCCCGTTTTCCATGGTGGGCAAACCTTACAAAAAGCGAAAGTTTATTTTCTTGGTTCTCTCACTAAACGATAAAAAGAAGAAGACGAAAGGAGTTTTTGGCTGCAGGGACTTTCGTCAGCAAAGACGTCTAAAAAGACACCAGTATCGGGCAGGAGATCTTAGAGTCATCTCTTCGCCTTTTCCCAAATAGTAACCCAACAATTTATTGAATAATACCATGAAGGTCCCAACAATTCTCCATAGCTTCACAGGGTTATAATGGTCATATCAGAAAAGTAAGGGGCGATTTTAGGCAACAAGAAAAGAAAAGCCTTTCAAAGATTCCAGATTTTACGCGAGAAACGTCTTTCCTTCTTTTTTCTGTTTAACCTTTTCACTTCATTTTTGGCGTCTCAAAATTGATGAGACGTCACGCTGGACTACGAGATCCCAACAAGAAGAACACAAGTCTTAATGTGTTTGTTTTTTCGAATCTGAGCAACGTCTCATTCCGTTGGGAAGCTATTGTAAGAAAATGAGATAAGGCAGATGAACAAAAATCCTCCGAGTGGCGATCAGCTGTAGAAGACGATGTAAAAAAAACTCGCATATATCCCAAAATTACTTAGCAACTCAAAAAATTACTGAAATAAAGACATGATTTCAGGCCAAGCGCCAAACTCATCCGGATTTTCACAACCTCCAAAGCACGTACGATCCACAATTCTAGATTGACTGGAGATCTCAAAAAATTTCGCAACAAAAATGAAATACACGATCGATCTAATGATCAGTTATTTACACACACAACAAAAAAGGAGAAGGATGTTACATGGAACATAATTATTCACCCCAAAATATTAGGAAAACTGTAACATCTCCAGAATTGTGGCATAAAGCAGCAAAACTAGATTAATCGAGAGGGTAAAATTCAATTACAAATAATATGATCCCAATCTTCGGGGTGAAATACCGAGAAGAAACATCAGAGAGTACATAAAAACAGCGATATGCAAAAATCAGTTTCAGTTTCAAATGGGAAAACGTAGATAAATCCTCATAAACATGGATTCACAGAGAAAACTCTATGATCTTAGTACAGAACTTCTCAAAATATTGAATAAACAAGGCAAAAGCTCGTGACTGATGCTTAAAATACACCGACAGTAGTGTTTTATGCGAAGCCATGTCAAAACAGTATAACTCTCATAAATTTATAGTTCTGGTTGGAAAGAAGTAAAACCACACAAAGTCGGTTAATTATTTAAAAACATCGATATCTTTATTACAAGATGCAAATCAATTGGAAAATAAGCACAACAAAGAAGCCCACTACAGAAACAGAAAGCTCAAATAGCATAATCTCTAAATATTTTCACAGCCGATCTTCTTCTAAGGTTTATAAATGTACCAAAATTTCTTAATTTTTCGAAAAAAGGCAACAATGTCATAAAATTTCGGAGCAATCAAACATCTATATTTTCAAATGAAGAAAAATAAAACTGATCACCGCATGTGCAAGACCACAATCAACTGAACACAAATTAGATTATCAAATTAACATGATCCGAACAAATTTCTTCAAAAATTTAGCATCAAAAGGGAAAAACATCCTGAAACTCACCTTTGATTGATCCGACTTCAATTGAGAAGTAGCCCTTCGAGAGATCGAACCATAAGAACAAAAACACTGAAAAATCCGCCCAAAATGGAGCGAAAACAGAGAAAAACCGCCAAACTAAAACGAAAGAGAAACACAAAACCCTAAACAACGAAGAGCATTCCGAAGAATGCCTTCGTATGTGGAGCAGCAAATTGTCACTGCAAATGCTCGCTCATCAGAATGTAGGTTCCAACTTTAGAGCTCGACGCATTATATACTCAGCAGGTGTTAAACATCGAGCAAGTACCACTATGAAATCCGAATGGGGTATGGACACGTGTCAACTCAGAGCTTTCGTCCGTCCATCCTCACGCGGGGGATACTTTCCCTGGGGTGTTAATCATGTTGTGTTAGGAGAAGTAACACGAGTGTGGACCCCACGTCATATATTCACGAAATGACCCCGTCCTTGCCTGCAAATGACAAAATGAAACCTGAATGACGTTTGCAATCCAGATTCGTGTTCGGCATTAGTGAAACTGACGAAATGACCCTCAATGATGACGGCGAGAACCCACAATCGTGCTCGGAAACCCAATCACCTCTCCAAATGATAACCGGAACCCGACTTTCTACGAAACCCTCTTCCTCGGACCCAACAAATCTTAAACCACGCTGTTATTTTTAAATTCGTCTTTTTGCACATAATCCAGGTTCGAGTGTGAAAAAGTTAATTTTTTAATACCAAAATACATTTATTTTTGTACGCAATTTTTCTCTCTAGCCTACTCACGCGCGGGGTTAGCAAGTCAATAAATCAGCTCACAATAAAATCCCAAACAAATTTTTTTTTTTTTAAATAGAATAAAAAATACAGTTTGGCAATAATACTTCATATAAAGATCTCGTTAATATATCGGATTAGGCTAAAAAAATAGGATAAATTTATACTATTAGAAATTTTGAAATTTTAAAAAATAAAAATTATGTCAAAACCATCAATTACTAATTCATCTATAAAAACTTTATAATTACTAATTTAGTGGGGAGGCCTTACTCTTTTTTTTTCGCTTCTATATCATAATTTGCCCCACACTTTTGACAAGATAGTATTAGTAGGAATGAAAACCCAGCATGGTGACTAAGTGTGTAAGCTCTACTACAATGACCCAACCCTTTTCACGATATATTTCACACATATACTACTAAAATGACTTTAGGTCCCTAAGAAGCTAGTCTGGCGCTAAGGCTGCGGGACCCACGGTCGATCCATATTAAGTGTATCAATCTGGCTTCTTGTACCCAAAAAAATGGGATATGAATGTGTGCCGGACCAGCTTAAAGTCGCAAAAAATTTGGTCCGGCACCAATTATACTATACCATACCAGGTTAAGAGAGAAACTACATGAGTTATTAGACAAGACAATAGGGAGAAACTTAGATTAGAAAATGGAAAAAGTTTATATAGAGCCGAGGCTTTAAACAATCAAATTAAACCTCACCTCAAAAATTTAACAAGAAGAGGTTGTTTTGATGCTAAAAAATCCTCAAATTGATCATCTCGACATCAAGATGCACAGATATGAAAAAAAAATAGATTTCAAGTTTTGGAAATAGTATATCTTATAATGCATGTTTGGACTGTCAATTTTCAATATTTTTAAGTTTTCATAGATATGTTCGATCTACACTATTTTTAAGCTATAAATTTTATAATTAAATATGAAAATATATTTTAAGGCTATCACAAAGATTTTCAGTATTGAAACGACAATTCTCGACACTATTTAAAGATATGTTTTACTTTGATTGTTTAGAGCCTCAACTCTATACAAACCGCACCCTTAAAAAAATCGAGGTATTTTGCTTAAAAAATTAACTTTTTAACTTGGTAGGTGGGTGAAAAAAAAACGATCTTGATCATTTTTTTTTTGAGTAATTTAATGGGAATGACGAGTCTTGTTAAGTGACAATGGAAACCTAGATTTTAGCTGACGCTCAAGTAGTGCTACCACCAAGACCCAATCCCATTCTCCACTTTTGAAATTTAACAGTGCCATTAACACTGTGAGAAAATACCTAGAAAGTCGGGTCAAATAGGGCATCTATAATTTGGGAAAGTTTTCTATGCTCTCCCTACAACATAGAAGTTCTATCCTCCCCCTACCATCCAACCATCCATTTTTTATCAAAAGAGCCACTCACCGTTTGATCTTAGATCCGACGTCTCCAAGTATTTTATTTTTAATTTTTTTAATATAAATTTTCTTAATATGAAATTTGGTACGTGCCATCTTCTCATTGGGGTGCACCTATAAAAAATATTAACAATAATTATTCGATAAAGACTTCTTGAAATTTTTGGGGTATTTTGGTCATTTTATATTATTAAAAATAATTTTTTTATATTTTTCGTTGGTGCGAGTTTAATAAAAGAATAGACATCCAAAATTTGGTATGAAAATAATTTATAGAAAAAAAATTTAAAACTAAAATAATGTAAATACATGACATTGTGATTGGGACAATCCTAACTCTCCATTAAAAAATGGACACTTAGGTAAAAGGAGTGCTCTAGGGAAAGCTTTCCCCTATAATTTTCCCTTCGGAAAACTGCTCGATATTTGGCCACGCTTTTCCGGCGCCAAACTCGTTTTGAAATGAGCAAAAAGGACAGTTAATTTTGGCACATTTTTTCTTGGGTATGGTTTTGGCACATGAGCAAGGAATCTATGCTCACAAAGCGAATGGCTGTCCAACTAATGGATCAACGACGTTGAGAGAGTGGGACCCACAACTTGGGTTATTTCCCAGTTTTGGTGTGTCCCATTTTCTCCAATCACCATTAATCCTTTGATTTAGTGGTGATGATACCTATGACTATAGATTTATTTTCTTTGCTCTTATGAACCATCTTTGCACATTGCCTATCGTTGTTACTTTTTTTTTTAACACACTCGTTCTCTCTGCCTCATTATTATTATTATTATTATTGTTATTATTTTTTGACAAGGCGTAACATTTTTGTTCCATCAACAAAAGACAAAAACACTATAAAATCGTTTTACGACACTAGCCTAGCTTCGTCCTGTAAAAAGTTACAAAGACCATTCACTAAAGGAAAATTATTTCATACGGGGTGGAACGCATTTCTCCATATGCGGTCCATAAAGTGTAAAGCATCTATTTTAAAGATGGATGCAAGTAGGTCCATAAAGTGTAAGGCATCTATTTTAAAGATGGATGCAAGTAGGTGTTCCATTTAAAAACAATGAAAACTAACGGTCCAAATGTTTTCTTACTAGAATTATTATTTTTAATTTTTATAATTTATTTATTTTTTCATATTCATGATCTCCATATTAGATATTGCATGTCCTTATTAAGTTTTAAAATCCATTTCAAAATTAAATTTATTAAGAGGCCTGCAGTTCTACATATGTTGGCTTGGACGCATAGAAACCAGGTCTGTTACAACAATATACATAAGTGTACACCACCAGTTACAATTTACAAAGAATTACAACACTTTTTAGAACAATTACAAACTCTCAGGCCACCAAATTATTACTTGATTTCTAATCCTTCTTAGCCAACCGATCAGCGTCTGTATTCCTTTTCCCATGCACATGCTCAAAACAAATTTCCCTTCTCCTACACTGTCCCTTAATCCTCTTTTCTTTTTTTTTTCTCTTTTTTTTTTGACAAATAACACTGTCTCTTAATCCTCTTTTTTTTTTTTGTTCTTTTTGACAAATAACATATTCCCGTAATCCTCTCAAATCAATCTCATGGCGCCTCCATTTTATTTTTACACCACTTTGTCACATTTAAAAAATCACCCTCCACTATGTTACTCAGCTTAAATTTGCTATTTTTATTCCCATCACCACTAACCTCAATTCGGCTTCATCTGCCACAACTATTCCAATTGGGCTACTATATGTTTTGATATTCTCCCATCGGAATCCCTTGTCGTCCCTTTAATTCTTGCTGGTCTAGGATTCTTGAAAGAACTTTCATAAAAAAAAATTAGCTTTTATATGTATCCCTCTTTTGTTGGCTCAAATCATTTGCCACTTTGTATTACCCTTGCTTTCCTTGTAATTATGAAAAATTTTTAGCCTACTAACACATGAACATCGATCCTTTGTTTTTTTGGGTAATTAAGTGGGGAAGACATGCCTCTACTCATTTGTTTTAAGTAAATTAAGAGTTAGTTTTTTTAATGTATAAGTGGGGTGATATTAGTGGTGGGAATGAAAACCACAACGTAGTAATTAGAGTATGGGGGTGCTACCACCACAACTCAAACCTCTTTCCTATGATCATCTATCTTTAAGATGGACGTTGTGCAAAGAGCAACAGACCAAAATCATATATCAACAATATAGAAAGAATTCCAAAAATTCGTTTCTTATTTTAAAATTTTTTTACTTTTCATATTCATAATCACCTTCACCTAGATCGTGAATCCCTAAAATTTTAAATAAAAAGTCCACCTTTAACATAGATTTCAAGGAGGGACGCATGTGTATATATGCATTGGCTCACCCCCATCCGTTAACCATTACACCAGTGTTTCAAAATCACCGATCCAATCCGAAATCGGGCGATCCGGATCGGGTATCGGTTATAACCGATCCAAATGCAGTATCGGTAAAACCGGGCGGTTCCTACTTTTTAATTTTTCAATTCGGTTTTTTTATGAACTCACCCTGGTTTTTTTGAAATGTGATTTATGCCACTATACTCCCCCTGCGTGATTGACAAATTTTTGCCACCTTGCTCTCCACTTTACTCCCCCCACGTGATTGACAAGTTTTTGGCACTTTGCTGTCACAACCCAAGAATTTACAATACTGATATTCCTGAGATGTGACAGTCAAAACATATATACATCTCTTGATAGGACAAATTTACACTGACGAATTCTTACAAAGTAACAAAAAAAAAGCTTAGACACAACTACAATATCTTCCAAAGTTGCCCTTGACGAGTACTCAAAATGAAGCCGCAGTTATCCTGAAAAATGTTTACCATAGTTTGATGAGTTTGGTTACTCAGTAAGTGATCATCATAATCCTAAAAATAATCATGGTTGAAAGATATCAATATTTTCCAAAATGAGATCTATTAACAGAAATGCATCAACAGTTTCACTTTCAATAAATGCATAATTAAGTATAATCCGAGTAATTGAAATGCTTATAACACTTTTAACGGTAGTACATAATTCAAAGGATTTCACAAAATACCCTACTGGCGTCCCAAGTAGGTCACCTATATACCCCATCAGCGTCCTGATGGGTCCACTTAATCCCTATCGGCGTCCCAGATAGGTCCACTTAATCGCTGCAGGTCTACTTATACCTCACCGGCGTACGGGATGAGTCCACTTAATCCCTACCGGCGTCCCAGATAGGTCCACTTATACCTCACCGGTGAACGGATGAGTCCACTTACATACTTAAATTATTTCTAAATCTCTTTAAACATTCGAAAGCAGCAATATCATGTGCTCAACATATCACTAAAATCATTAATATGAATTTCACTTAAACCATTAATAACAATCACTCTATATAACATTTCAAAAATAACCAATCAAATATTTTGGGCTCAAATTTAGAAAGGTAGCAGTTTGTAAAGGCATTCTAGCATAATTGCCAATTTAATATGTATAAAAAAACTCTTATAAAAATTCAAGAATACGGAAGTATCACAATTTATGGGATATCAATCCACAAATAAACATTTCACAACAATACTATAATCAATTGCAAAAATGTCAATTTTTTTAAATAATAAGGCAGTCATTTGCACATGAATTTTACAATATCTAAATATTCAAAATAGTAGAAAGAAATATCACAATTTTACTAAAAGCAGAAATATCACATTTATTTCTAACAATAGACAAGAAAAATAAATAAATTTAATTTTTTAATTTACAGCATTCAAAATTTCTAACATAGATAAAATATCACAATTTTTATTAAAAAGATTATTTTTCAAGATAATGAGGTTACGTGCGCATAAAATTTATTGCGCCTAAAATTCATGATAATAAGCAGAAATAATTATTTCATTTTATTTTTAAAAAGAATGGATTATTTTTCGAGACAATGAGGTCACTTACACACAAAACTGATAAAATAAAGATCCTAGACGGAAATATCACTATTTATTAAAAATAGACTATTTTTCAGAAAGACGATGTCACTTACCTAAAATATTTGAGAGGGAGCTTCCGATAAAAATTCGGCTAGGGAGAGGAGCTCAATGTGTTTCGACCAGAAAGGGAAAGATTTCAAAAGTTTTCTAGGGTGGGAGTCCTCGCCTTTTGTATTTAAACTCTTACGACACCTTATTATAATATTTTATTAAGTGACACCTCATAAACGAGGTGTAACCCTTACAATACCCCTTATATGCTTAAAGCCCACATCCACTTGACGTGGCAAGGCAGGAGCAAACAAAAGAAACTTAACCAAAAGATTTTGAAAACAGTGATGATCCCTAAGGACCATCATGCTCATATAGACCATCACTTATTAAGAGTTTTTTTCCTTCTTTCTTTCTTTTTTTTATTTTTATTTTTATTTTTTTTTTATTTTTTACTTTTTTTTAAAAAATTTTTAGAATTATTACACTTGCTCTCCACTTTACTACCGCCACGTGATTAACATGTTTTCAGCACCTTGTTCCCCCTACTTTACTCCCCCCACGTGATTGACAAATTTTTGGCACCTTGCTCTCCACTTTACTATCCCACTTTACTACCCCCACGTGATTAACAAGTTTTTGGCACCTTGCTCCCCCACATGATATAACAAACCAGCTCGTTGGGTTTTTTTTATAGTATTCACTCTTCTCACATCGCTTTGATGTGTGATATATCTGTGAGTTGAAAAAACACTGGCAAATATTATTAGCTTGGGATTAATTGCAGTGAGATAGTGTATGTGCGATGGTGTACGCACGACGGTGTATGCCCGTCATGAATAAGAAAGTTGTATGTCCGATTGTGACAATGAAATTTGATGATAAAAAAATAAAAAAATTATTAAAAATAATAATTAGATGCCCATCACCCCTATCTTTCACCAAAAAAAAATTTAAATTTACTTACCAAAAAAACATAAAAACTCTATTAGGCTACTATATCATGGTATTATTTCATTATATGAGTAATAATTAATTAATTAGTTAATTAGGATTAAAAAATTAGTACTAGCTCATAGGATAAAAAAAATAAAAAGTAATACAACAAGCAAAAAAATATGTAGTACAACATCTTCTTCTTTTGTCAAAAAAAAAGAAGAAGAAGATAATCAACAAGTATCATATTTTTCTTGTTAAAAAAAAATAAAGATAACACAATAAGTATTTCTTGTCAAAAAAATAAAAGGTATTTCTTAATACAACTAGGAATAAATGGTCTAATTATATTTTTTATTTTTATAACATGATGGTCTTTCACATAAATTTAGTAATATTAATTTAAAGATAGGATTCATACAATGAGGCCATTTGAAATCTCTGTCTTTCTACTAACAATCTCTTCCATTAATTTATTCTAGAAACCTAAAAAATTAAATAAAATTGGTACGCATTCTAATAATTTATACATTGATAATCAAATCTTTTATTTTATTTATTAATTTTTATATTATAAATCATGTAGTATACTATTTTTCTTACAGTTGTCAATAATACATTTTAAATTAGATGATATTATAAAATATTTTGGATTTTTTATTATTTATATAATAAAATAATTATAAAATATTGTTGGTATATAATATTATAGTTAGTTAGGTTATAATAATTTGAGTTTTTTTAGCGGATTAGGGTTTTCTGCCAATTCGAGATTTTAGTGGCCAATTTTTCATCGATTTAGTTAACTCTTTATTGTAGTCCATATATGATTATATACTTAAACCATGATAATTCTATGATTTATTTTGTGTGATGTAAATTTAATGGTCAACATAAGTTTATGCAGGGAAAGAACATCTCAATATTCATAAATTGATGAAAACAATGGAAGCTAATAATGTAGTACCCTCATTTCTTATTGAATTCCTAAAAAACAACATTTATAATGAATTTTAATAATTTTTTCAGAATTTTTTGAAGCTTTAATCCGATCGATTCAGTCGATTCTCGATCCGGATCGCCGATTCACAGATCCGGATCGATTTTTGAGGTGCTCGATCAGGGTCACCGATCCTCTTTTTAAACACATTGCATTACACTGATCTTATACATCATGATCATATCAAGCCTAAGAACCTCTGAGAACTCCTTCCCTGTTCCACCCCATTTAGCCGCTGGCCTTTCTATTTTTTCAACCAAATTCCTTTTTTTTTTCACAAAATTTTTTGGAATTAGGGTTGGTAATGGGCCAGCCCGTCCCTAGTCCTCAAAGGGACAACCCAGGCCCAGCCTAGCCCGGATTGTGCCAAAGAGGCCTTGGCCGAGGACTGGCACCAAACCTATCAAGGCCGGGTTGTGCTGTGTCGGGCTGAATATGGTCGGCTTGTCTGAAGCTCGGCCTAGCCCTACCTCGACCGTGTTTAGCCCGGCCTAGGCCTGAGGCCACATCTTGTATCGTAGACCTAGTTTTTTGGGCTGGGCTTACCAAACCGGGCCAGGCCACCTGACCCATTGCCAACCCTAATTGAAATCCCTTTCCTATTTTTCGTTAGTTTAATTTTGAGTTGCCATAATGTAACTTTCAGAACCGAAGATCTAATCATGTTGAGGGCCACACATACCAAATGTCCAATTGGTGTACCAAAAACTTTGACTACTATGGCCCCAATTGGGTTACTTCTGTGGTAACATTCAATCCTCCATTTCTCCTAAAAAACGGCTTGGCTTTCATTTTCCTAGCCATCATGAGGTCAGAAATATCTCACCTACTCCATTCATCATTGCACAGAAGTTAGAAATAACCAGTCCCAAAATTGATTCCAATTAATTATCCAAAAAGACATTTATCTCAAGGTTAATGCAACCGTTCCCTTATTTGCAACCTTACATAAACTTTTTTTTTCTTAGCTGTTTTAAATTATAAAAAGAAAAGCAGTGTTATTGTTAAAAAAAAAGAGAAAAAAGCAAGGCGCTTCTCACAATAAATTCCTAGATTTGTTATTCAATAAAAATAACAAAAATATACTTAAGAGATAAAAACTTAGATTGTAGTTATATTTTTAAATTTCAAGATACCTATTAAAATGCACATGGTCATGAGTTAGAATAGTTGAAAAAGTTGAATTATTGAAAAATTAAGACTATTTTGATATTGAAAAAGTTATATAGAGCCGATGCTCTAACAATCAAATTAGAGTCTACTTCAAAAATTTCACTAGAAGAGGTTGTTTTGATGCTCAAATATCTTCAAATTGATCATCTCAACATCAAGATATATGAATATGAGAATTTTTTTTTTTTTTTTTCAAGTTTTGGAAATAGACATGAGAAGAATAAATAAATTTCAAGTTTTGGAAATAGTGCATCTTGTAACACATTTTTTTACTGTCAATTTTCAAGATTTTCTTAATCTTTATTGTTTTTGAAGCTTTAATTAAAGATGAAAATATATTTTAAAGCCATCAAAGAGATTTTCAGTATTGAAATCACATTTCTCGACACTATTTGAAACCACAAGTCCCGGCTCTATACAAAGTACAAACCGCACCCTTTTGATAAAGATAAAGTTTATGTAAGGATGCTATCTTATAATGTAGAACTACGTATGCCCTTAAAAAATCCATCGGAAAGGGTAGTTTTAATGTTGAAAACCCTTTGATTGATCATCTCGATATCGAGATGTATGACTATGAAAAATAAAAAGATTTTAAGTCTAAAAAATAATGCATTTTACAACATATTATCTACACCGTTTATTTTCAAGATTTCCATATGCTTATTGATCTACTTGGTTTTAACTATTTTTGAAATTTAAAATTTTATAATTAGATATAAAAATAGATTTTAGATAATCTTAAAAATATTTTACATCAAAATTATATACTATGATAAAATTTGAAAGTGCAACTTACCTCTACACCTACGGATGCATCGGTATGCCACCAGAACCCCTTTGATAATTTGTATTTAAAAATTATCAAAAGCTCATGCCCTTCGTCTTTGAAGAGGGAGCAACTTCACGGTATCTCGGCTGTACGAAAACTGGAACGGTGAAGACGATAAACGCCGTCAGCAGACTAACACCCCCGCATGGTACAATGAACCGCGCCATCCCCCTTGGAGGAAAGTTACGTACCATAAACCAATTGAAACATGACACGTGCAACAGAAGTCAGTTCGTATTTTGTACAGAGCGTTAGCACACAGGCAGGGGCCATCGTCGGTCGTCACAACCACTCATCCTTGGACACGTGTATAATGTTGGCCTCAAATATGACAAAATGGGAATATTTCGAATATTCCATCAGGAGACCCTCACATGATCCTTCGACCTCCACATATGTTTCCATGCGGTTTGGCAGCCTGTTTGGATGGTAACGTCCGCCCAGCAAAACCTTCCACATGTATTTTTTTTTTTTACTGGGATGAATGGGGCGGATCATTCACTTTCTCATATGTGTCGGATTATTGGATCAATTATCTGGATCGCATCTGCATTGATCTGAATTGAATTGATGATATAGAAGGAAAATTATAGAAACCCTTCAAAAAAAATTCTACTTTCTAGGCAATGTCTCCCAAAACTTTTGATACTATACTATTACTCTCAAAATTGTTTATTTTTACATTCGAAAATTATTATTTTTTGTACTTTCCCTACAACATAGAAGATATATACTTCCCCTTCCATCCAGCCATCCAATTTAGATCAAGTGAGCTATTAACTGTTTGATCTAGATCCGATGCCTCAGAGTATTTTATTTATATATTTTTTTTATGTTTTACAAATTGTAAGAAAATGAAATTTGGTACGTGTCATCTTCTCAATGAGATGCACTTAAAAAAAATATTAAAAATAATTTTTGGATAAAATATTATGATCAAAATACCCTTTGAATATTTTATTTTATTCAAAAATTTTTAATATTTTATTTTATTCAGAATTTTTAAATATATTTTGGATATTTTATTTTATTCAAAATTTTTTAATATATTTTTTACAAGTGCGAGTTTAAGAGAGGAGTGACGCCCAAAATTCGGAGTCAAAAGAATTTGTAAAAAAAATTAAAAAAATAAAAAATAATGTAGAGATATGACATTGTGATTGGGGCCATCACAACCGTCCATTTAGAATAGATGGTTGGATAGGGGGAAGTATACAAGTTTTATGCAGTAGAGAATGCATAGAAAGCTTCCCCTTTACATCCACCTCCAAGGAAAAATAAATTAAATTTTTGGACCAAAATACTCCGTAGTTTAACCCACATTCCTAAATTTTGAAGCCTGACATGTGGCGGTTTGGCACATTTTAATGTGCCGAGCCGACTTCTGACAAAAAGTGCTAGTTCGACACGAAAAGCTTATAATATTGAAATTCTGCCAGTCTGGCACAAAATGTGTTAGACTAGCTTATATTAAAATTGTCACTCCAAAACATTTTATGCCAAATCGATTCCTACACTCAAGTTGTGTCAGACGGATTTGTTGGGAGTGAGAAATGTGGGTATTTTGGTAAAAAAAAAATCAACATGCTCAGAAAGGTAGATGCAAACAGTTTTGGGATCAATAGTGTGGTATTAGAGGCACTAGAGGGGGTTGGGAAGGGGGCGGGGGTTGGGGTAGAATGCTTAGAAAGTCCAATACTTAAAAATAAATAAAAAAGATAAAAATTAAAATAAGAGTTTATAAGGTGATGATTTAAAGTGGGTCTAAAAAAATATTCGATAAGCTTAAAAAAAAAAAAAAAGTTTATATAACATCATATTTTACAAGGAACTAGACCCCCCCCCCCCCCACTGAAGCTATTCCAAAACCGGTTCTATCTTTGATTGATTCCCATTAGGGGTGGTAATGGACCCGACCAGGCTTGGGACCTGATGGGTAGACCCAACCTTATGTCTGTGTATGGTTTCAAAATTTTGGACTCAAATACTATTCGGGTTCGGGTCTAGCTAGACCCAACCAGTACCTGTAGTCATAGGGTATATGATAGAAATCATGTGTCTTTAGGCATGCATGAGGTGTTCATATTTTCACAATATTGACAATATTTCAGTATTATTGGAAAAAAGGAAGAAGCTCATAGCCATAAGTTATATGATGGTAAAAAAAAGAAAAAAAAAAGAAACTCATAATCATAAGGTGGAAATTGACACGATCAGACGCAGGACTTGATGGGTTGGGTATAGGTCAAAATTTTGGATCCAAAAACTATTCGGGTCTTGATCCAATCAGACCTGACCCGACCGTATTCGACCTGCTGCCACCCCTAATTCTCATCCAAATTAGTGATAAAAAAAAAAAAAATCTCAAGATTTAAGAACATTGCTCGAAGCTAAATTTGGCAGCTCGACAGCTTGAGCCAAATTGCATGATTACTCTTAAAAACCTGGGGACAAATGTAGCGCTGCTTTGTCGGTCTCTTGGTCGGTGGTTACCATATGTCTGGTAATACACTAATGACTGGACCATTTCTCAAGTATTAGATTGATTGGGAACTTAGTTTTATCAAGAGACGTAGCTGTCATCCGAGAAGTATCATTTTCAGTGGATTTCGGCCGAAATTTAGCTACCTATTATCACCGAAATTTCGGTTACTAGACGCCAGAAACGGTAGGAGACAAAAAAATGAAAATGACTGGGATGGCCTGTTGTCAGTGGGCCGGGTTTTGCGGTTCCGTGCTGTGCTTGTTAAGATCTGCAATTATTGGATGGGATCATACTACAGTGGTGTATGATTCATGATTAATGGTTTAAACATCGAATACAATCAGGTAAGATCGATTAACGGCTAGGATAGATTGAGCTCCTCAGTGGATACTCAATCAAGTGGTAATCCCACCGTCCTTTCTCGAGGATCAATGGTGGATGCAATGAAGTACAGCACATAGCGCTGGTGTATGATGTACTTTCACTTTTTGGCATTTATTCCAATGATAAATTATTTCCTTTTCTCGATGTGGACGAGAAATTATATTTGTTTTTTTTTTTTGTCAATAATTTTCTTTGCGTTTTTACCGCAATTTGCCCCTTCCTACTTTCCACGCAAGCGTCCAACCCTTCGATATCGTGTCCACGTCAGCAGGCCTCGGTGTCGCAACCCGACTAATCTCCTTCGACACGTCGCCGTAGTCCGGACAAATGCCTCACTTGGGCAGTGGACCCACCTCCGGTGCCTAAACCCGGGACCACGGTAAGAAGAACAAATGCCAGACGGCCACGTGTGCGGCCCAGATCCACCGAGAAGGAACACGAGTATTACTTAATTGGTGATTATATTTTGATTCTTCATGATTAAAGCTTTCGTTTAGCGGTTGTTTAATCAGCAATACCATATTAATGGACGGTTCAGATTTTCCTGCTCCAGTAAAAATGACACGCGTTGCGCTTGAATAGGTTCCTCTTGCCGTATTTATTTTGTTGTTTACAAGATGATGGGTGTGTCAAAATTGGGGACATTTTGGGTAAAGTTTAGGACGGGTGCTTAATAAATTAAGGGCGTGAGAAGAAGGCAGATTAAACCACATCCACTAATCGGTCAAAATGTTTGATTTCGTGGATTTCTCTTTCTTGGGATTGCCAAGTTCGAGATTCTCTCTCTCTCCCTTTGGGGGTAGGGCGGAAATAGAAGTGTGTTGCCCTTTTTCTCTCTCTCTAACGGAGCTTTGGAAAGTTCAAGGTACGCTCTAAGTGGCTCCTGAAAGTATGTATGACGTCACTTTTCTTTTGAATGGTTGGTAATGGGATGAGTTTCTCTCTAGGTTTTCTTTTGAATGGTTTTTGTATGATGGGTTTCTCTCTCTAGGTTTTTTTTGAATGGTTTCTCTATGATGGGTTTTTCCTCTCTCTAGGTTTTGTTAAAAATGAGTTCGAGATCATTGATCTAGGGAAGCTTTTTCTGTTTAAGAAAAAGTTTGGAGATTCTCACTCATAGAGAAATAAAACTGAGGGAATGTGGAATGATAAAAGTGAGGGAGAATGAAAGAGAGTGGATTTAAATAGTTGCAATGAGCTTTATGTCATGTGCTCATTGGTTTTATATACACATTGGGTCGCACTAGTGCATTATTGTTGTTCCTGTGGTGCATGTCTCGACACAAATTTGTTTTGGTCACAAAGGTGGTCATATGTTATCTCAGAGAGAGAGAGAGAGAGCAAACATGGTAATAGATAATAGACAAGTGGATTACTTATGCCATCTGTATCAGAAAAAGGAATGGAGTGGTAGATCGTTTGAGTCATTTCAGCTGTCCTTTTTGTGCTAAGTCTCAGAGACGTGGCATAAGCGAAACTGATGTTTTTGATATGAGAAGAATCTTCTCCATACGTTGGTATAAATCTCGATGACAAATAGACGGAGAACATTAGCAATGCTGCAACTCGTTATTATAATCTCTTCTTGTGAGTGAGTGGCAGTGTTCGTGAAATCGAATCGGAACAGTTAAGAAGATATGGGTCGACAACAGTATAACCGGCCTAACAGTTAAATCGATCGATTCAACTGTGCTAATCGGATAAGTCCCAAGGCGGTAAAAAAATTGTTGAAAGAAATACAAAAGATATAAAAAAATATACTAGACTCTGTAAAACATATAAATAATGATTAAAACAAAATGCATTCAAATAAAATTGAAAATCAATGAAAAAAATGGATTTTAAAGGTGCCTACGGGTATTTTTAAAAACTTTCGAGAAAGATGGAAAAATATAAAAGTGAGTATTAATGACCAAAATAATTTCTAATCTTTACTATAATGCAAAGAATATTAATAAATGTATTACAAATCAAACAATTTATTTTTGGGATTTTATATACATTTATTTGATTTTTTTTTTTTTTAAAAAAATACTAGTCGATCACCAAAACCGCCTTAAACCGGAACTGGGTGGTTACCGGTCAAATCACCTAGGTTTTCCAACATGGGTGAGGGGTATCTGATCCTTAAGTTGGTTTGATAAATATTTTACTGAACCCTAGGGGAAATGGGAAAGAATAATCAAGAGTGCGAAGTTTTGTCTAGACACTGTTTCTTCACACTATGGACTATAAGAAACCATAGTCATCACCATCCATAGAAGACATAGACCGTGATGAAGAGAGAAAGGGAGTGAGAGCCTTCTCTAGGGTCATCGTCCCACTCTTCCTATCACCGTCCATCACTCAAATGGATGGGGATAACCTTGCGGTCTGAGATTTTTACATAAGGTGGTCAATTGTGATGTACTTTCTATTTTTACATAAGGGATAACCTTCGTATCTTATGAATTTATTCAATGAATGAATGATTCATAACTTTTGAATTAGTTTCAAAATACCCATATTAATACAAAGCTATGGAGTTGGAACATTTATAAATGGGCAGAATGTTAAATACTTCATCTATAATATGTATTTAGATAAAATTTCCTTAATTTGAACAGTACAAATTGATTTTTATTTTTGTTTAACCGTAAAAAAAATGACCATTAGAGGGAAAAGAGTTGACACACTCATTTGTTCTAGATGTGGGGATGTGCATTTTAATGATAATGAACAAGAAATGTCAACCCCAATTCCTTTCTAGTTAAATCACTTAGGAGTGAGTATGACATGCAATTTGAGGCTTGAGTACCCATTTCCATGACTTTCAAGATTGTCATTACATGGCCCATAATTTGGTTTTGATTGTTGACTAAGAGCACTAGAACAATTATTGATCCATTTATAATTATAATCCATTATTTCTTCTTTTCTTTTATTTTGGCATACCAATCAAATACCAAGATTTGGAAGTTTTTTATGGGTAAAACTGCACCCTCGAGGGTCCACTAGGACACGTGAGGGCGCATCCAAGTGGCATGACACGTGACCAAATGATTGGCATTCATCTAAGTGATAATGCACCTTAGCTTATTAGATGGTGGGTCACATTGGGCCTGAATTATCAATTACCCTATAGATGGTGGTCTGCTTGGGACGCCCAAGCTCTAAGCTCCCTATGGTTTAGTAAATGTGATTTGGACAATAATTGAGTATTCTTATTTATAAATGTAGTGTTTACTATATCGGTTTAAAAAGGTGTTGTTACTATACATATTTGTACAGTTCTTGTATAAAAGTGGAGAATGGGTCAAATCAATGCTCGCAAACTCGGCCTGTCCAACATGGATCCGGCAGGTCAAACCGGAACCAGGTATTGGCCGATTCAATTTTGGCTGGTTTTGGTAGTCCGGCTGGGTATTTTTAAAAATTATCAAAGAAATAAAATCCCAAAAAATAAGAATTTTGTTTGTAATGTGTTTTTGATTTTTTTTTTTTTTTTTCGACAGAATAGAAAGTATTTTAGCCATGAATACTTATTTTTTACAGTTTTCCATCTTTATGAAAAAATTCGAAAACACTCTCGGGTACAAATCAATTTTTTAAAATCCATTTTTTCTTACTACTTTTCAACTTCATTTGGATGTGCTTTGTTTAATCATGCTTTTAAATATATTTATCATATTTTTTTAATTTTTTGTATTTTTTAACACTTTTTGAACCGGCCGGGACTTGCTCAATTAGGCCGTTTGAACTAAACGATGTACCGATTACTCGGACCTGGCCCTTGGTCGGTATCTAAGGCTGATTCTATTTTTCAAACACTAGGTAGAATAAAGGATGTTTATATGGACACTGACACGAGTATTCGTATTTACAAATGTTGTGTTTAGTCTTTTTGTTCAAAAAGGTGTTATAGCTAGACATATCTGTACAATTTGCGTACCACGTGGGGAATGGGATATAAAATAGATGATGGTAAGTTTGAAATTTGATTGAGCACGTCCATAACGTATACATATTTGTTCCATATAGCTAGGTGTGCCTAAATATCAATGAATGTCAAAGTATTCATGTATTGACAAAACGATGAAATGTTGTGATGACAATGAGTTGACTCTATGAGTAAGCAATATAGCCTTTAGATAGTATTCTAACCCGCTA
This sequence comes from Amborella trichopoda, assembly GCF_054954075.1. Lineage (NCBI taxonomy): Eukaryota > Viridiplantae > Streptophyta > Magnoliopsida > Amborellales > Amborellaceae > Amborella > Amborella trichopoda. The sequence goes on from NC_142338.1 coordinate 7,027,355, forward strand.
AATGGGTGCCAATGGACCCGTCCCCAACGCGGGATTCGAGGGCTAGACCCGATTCAGGTCTAGGTATGGATCCAAATATTGGACCCAACCGGTTGGGTCAGGGTCCAAATCTTGGACCCAAATACTATATTTAGGTCTGGGTCCCATCGGGTTTGGATTTGAAAATATTTTTCGGGTTCCAATATATGAAATGTATTTAAATATTAGTTAAAGATATAGATATTTTAATTTTTTGGGTCAAGTCTGATCAGGTCTGGGTCTCACACTACACCTTTGGATCTAGGTCCGATAGGGTCAAGGTTCCATATCATTTTTTCGGGTCCGGGTCCGATCCTGGTCCTAACCGTTGCCACCGCTGCGCCGCCAATGAACGTAGCTATGAAATTATGAACTCAACGACTCAATGTCATTGAGTTGATATAACAACCTTGGCCAATCCGAACTTTATATATTGTCAATCAAACTATAACTGCTAACCCCATGTTGATTTATTGTAGTAGCTTAAACTAGTGTTTGTTCTTATAAAATTTATTGCCTCTTGGACATGAGCTTATAGGTTATAGAAGTAATTAAGAAACTCTTGGGAGCGGTGTTCGACTACTCAGGTGAGCCAACTCAGACTCGCCTAAGTAATTTGGGCTTGCAACCCTGGCAAGTCGAAGTATCCCTGAGTTGAGTGGTCCCACTTGGGGATCTTAAAAAAAGTAATAAATTTATTTATAATTATTTAATTATGTTTTTTATGATTTTGGTAAAGATTGGAAAGTGTTTTGGCCAATGAATATTTGTTTTACATGTTCCCTTCTTTTTTGAATTATTTTTAAAATACCCCTATCAAAAAATGATATTTTGTTTTTAAAATTCATTTTTTGACTACTTTTTTTAATCCCATTTAAATATGTTTTGTTCAATTTTACTTTAAACATATTTTTCCTATTTTTTGGATTTTGTTTTTTTGTATTTTTTAATACTTTTTGGCTAGGTCAAAACTAAGCCCAACTCGGGCCGAGTTACTCGGACTTTGGATGAGTACCTAGCCTGAGTCGATCTTTCTAACACTGCTTGGGAGTGTGTAAATACCCAAAAATTGGATTAACCAAAGATGTTTTAAATTCAAAGAATGACCTATAAATTCTGAATGTTTTTTTTGTTCATCTTCCCTTTCTACAAATCGCCAACAATCAATGACGTTTTCACAAAGATTCGGAGACAAACTTCACCGGCCACTCCACTAGAAATGGGATGAGAATGATCCAAACTAATATGCAAGAATATGGTATAATATAAATGGACGAACATATAAAAACAAGAATAGGACCAAAATAGATCAAAAGTGCCACAAAGAAGGCAAGGCAAAGGTGGAGTCGATGGGTACCTGTCGACTAAAAGAGGAGGAAGAAAGACAGAAAAATCATGGAAAACAAACAACTCTGACCTTGCTTTGTGTTCTATCAATTGCAAACCTCATGCTAAAGGGGCCATATGTTTATTATCCTCATAGCACTAAATATTGTAGGCCTAGAGATTTTCTTGATTTGACTTGGTTGCTAGTCTGGGGTTCTCAAATATAATAAAAGAACTGGGGTGCCATAATTATTCAAAAGAAAATTTATCAAAATACACCTAAAAGATGAACTTATTTTATATTTATCATATCTTCTAATTCAATTGAAAAATTCCGTCGAAATACAATATCATAAATCAGAATAATTGAAAGTGGGTAAAATATTAAACAGCACATTAGTGTACTTTGATAAATTTCGTGTCGAAAATTTCGATAACTGAAGTTCTCTACATGTTAATGTTATGTAGGGCCTTGTAGAATTACAACTGCGAACGAAGTGGAATTCGAGGCTGTATCGCAAGGATTCCATACATGGGAGTGTGCATACCTTGCATTATTGAAGGTTACTATGTAAATGTTATAAATTGGAGCAATCATGTAACTAGGCCACCATGACGTTTGAGAAGAAAGTGGATGAGAGTTTTGAAACTATGTGCAAGTTTGCAAGTTTCATTTTAGCATGTTTATAGAGAGGCTAATGATATTGGTGCGAAGCGAGGAGTTGAATCACATTCCAGTTAAATCACATTCCCCTTTAGTATCTGATGTGTCGCTTTCTTCAAAGCATTATACTTAATCATTGATTAATAAAAGTTAGTAATATTGTCAAAAAAAAAAAAAAAGTTTTCTGCAGTTAAAAAATGACTTTGAAAACTTGAAAATAACCTGGCTAATATCAGTATTTCCATAGAATCCATAAAGGGAAAATACAAATAAACATCAATTACAATATTTCATAAAGATTTGAAGGCAAATTTGTTCAAGATAACGCTAGGAAATATGGGGATGAGAATGCTTCAAAGCAATCTACTAGAATGTAGCATGCATATAAATGGACGAACATGCGCAAACAAAGAACAGGACCATCATATATCAAAAGAGTGCCACAAAGATGAAACTTGAAAAGATGGTGCGTACAATTGATAAGAGATTGAAAATGTGGAGGTGCCACTGGCCTTCTTGTGGTGCCTAGTGTTTGAGCTGTCCAAAGATCAGATCTTTGTCTCTCTTTCCATGTTGTGGGTTATCATAAAATGACCCCAAGTGGAATGTGTGCACAAAATGTTCTTGAATATTGCTTTAACCAAGTAATAACTGTGAAGAAAATTTATCCTAGGTGTGAAACTTTGTATTATAGAAGCAAGGTGCACCTCAAGAACTCATCCTAAAAAGTTGCTTTGGCTCCCTAATTAATCGTTTTGGCTTCAAGATGTATGGACATGAAAAACAGCTTTCAAGTCTGAAAATAATAATTTGTAAGAAATTATCAATTTTCAGGGTTTTCAAGTGTTGAAAGATTTACTTGATCCACACCATTTTTAGAATTTGGAATTTTATAATTAAGGATAGAAACATATTTTCAGCCCAACGTTATTTGCGTATGTATATCTATATTGATATATATCATTATGAAGTATGTATATCTATATTGATATGCATCATTATGAATACATAATGAGATAGGTATATATATGGATCTATATATCTCTTAGGTGTCTCTTGATTATGATAAGATTAGTTAGTAGTTATCCATAACTGTTGGTATTTATCTTTAATTGTTATTGGCCGTATATTTATACGGGTCGTGTATATTCTTTATGAATAAATCAATAAACAAAGAGTTCTTTGCAGTATTCTGAAATAATTTTTTATGATGGCCTAAGGCCCAAATATACAGAAATACAGTTTCTAATATAATATCAGAGCAAGGTTCTGTGTTATCTTCTTTTCGCCTTCTATGATCAGCGCTTGGGCCTAGTTTCTCTCTCTAGGTTCTGTGTTATCTTCTTTGCGCCTTCTGTGATCAGCGTGTTTCTCTCTCTAGGTTCTGTGCTATCTTCTTTGTGCCTTCTGTAATCAGCGCTTGGGCCTAGTTTCTCCTCTAGAAAGGATCTCGAGAAGTTGAGTTTCTTTATTTTATTTATTTGACAGCTACACTCAGCTACGCTTTGAGAGCAAAGTTTTTCTTTTTTTCTCCGTGCCACTAGAGGAAACAAGATCAAGATACTTTGTGCCACCTGAGCCTTTTTATCATCCTTTTGGGCTTGAGGCCCATCTATGCATAACAGTTTTGCAAACTTATCTTTCATTTCTGTTTTGTTGTGGATTTTGATTTGATGATAAAGAAAAAGCTGGTGCCTAATTTTTGCTTGCAAATCTCCTCCAAAGGTTTTTTTTGTTAGCAAATCTCCTTGCAAGCAATTCAATAGCTCGTGCCTGATTTTTGCAGCAAATCTCTATCAATTTTTTTTGCAAGCAAATCTCCATACAGTTCAAAACTATTTCTATTGGCAATCTCCATCAACAAACTGTTGTACCAGTTTGTGTGAATCTTAGTCAAAGCAACTGCGTGAATTCTTAGGTGGCTGCAGAGGTGTTTTGCTACCCACAATCTTTATTCACCTCTAAAAAAAATGGCCTCTAAAAACTGCTGATATGCACTGTCTGCCGAGTCTTTCTTCAACTCTCTACCGAGTCATGCTTCAACTATCTGCAAGACTCTCTGCAAAACAACCTTTGTCTTTGTTCTGGCCTGTGTTTTGGACTGCAAGTTGTTGAATCTGTCTCAGATCCTTACCAAGTTCTGTTGGCTCTTCAAAGAGACCACTGCTTTCTCTGTGCTTCTTTTTCAAGCAAGAGACTGTGCTTCTTTTTCAAGCAAGAGACTACTGCTTCCTCTGTGCTTCTTCTTCAAGCAAGAGACCACTGCTTTTATTGGTCACACCATGCACATGAAGACTTATGCAACTTATTGTTCAAACTCCAACTGCTTTGTATAAAAACATCGTGAGTTTGAAGGAGAGTATTAGAGTATGTTTATTTATATTGATGTACATCATTATGAATACATAATGAGATATGTATATTTATGAATATATATCTATTAGGTGTCTCTTGATTATAATAACATTAGTTAGTAGTTATCCATAACCATTTGTATTTATCTTTAATTGTTATTGGCCGTATATTTATACGTGTATTGTATATTCTTTATGAATAAATCAATAAACAGAGAGTTCTTATTTTGAAATAATCTTCTTTGGGGGCTTAAGGCTCAAATATACAGAAATATAGTTTCTAACAAACGTAAAAGTGTCTCACACCAAAACTAGTTATATTTTTTATTTGAAAAAATACTTGTTATTATTTCCAAATAATATATTTTAATTAATATTTTCTTATGTTTTAAATAAAGAGAGAATGTTGTGAATTTTCTAGTCCCATAATAAATAGAGTAGGAAAGAGTGGTATTTATAGAGAAATGCTCTCCTGCCTTCTGTTCATAGAACAAAAGAAAGAGTTATGCTGCATGTGCGGAGCATACGAAGCTTGTGAAGTGCAAGCGCAGTTGCAAGAGTGCTTGGGCACATTGAGACACACTCTGCATTTCGTATTGGCACAAAAGCACCCTTAGCCTGTGCGGGTGCAGGCCAGGCTCATGAGTCAAACCATTTTTACGAGATTTGATCAGGACTGGACTGCACATTGGCTGTGTGTATGTGGCACAATGGCTAACCAGGAGTTAGTTTAGGTGTGGTGGTTTGTGACTGTTGTAGCAGTTCATGGCCATTGGGTGGTGACTACACTATATTCCAATAGTACCCAACTAATCTCTCCTCCTACTTTTTTACCCAAAATTCCTTATGGTTCTCTCTTTCTAAAATTCGAGCCCACTTTCTCTCTCTACACAGTTAACTCTGGTGGTTTATAGGCTCGCCCTTTTCATGATTCTGGTTTACTTTTTTACACCAATGAAGGGGCAAATACAGTATTGAGGCAACAATAATATATGATATACGGTACATCACTGTATTATATGGCAAGACCCCACACCACCGTTGAAAATTATTTTGGAGGAGCTAAAGCCCTTGATGGTGGAGATCAGATCCTGCACATGTCAACATAAGCTTCTGTCTCTTAGGATCATGGGTCCATATGGCAGACTATAAGCTTCTGTCTCTTAGGATCATGGGTCCATATGGCAGACTTTGACACATGCACCATGGAAACAATGTCGTCAGTCGTTATATTTTTTTCAGAAAAGAAAGGTTGAAACCCTTTAAAATATCATTAAAGAGGTCAAAAATTATAAATTGAATTTAAGGGTGCTTTGTACATTTCTATATCCATCAGGTACTTCCCCCTTGGTTTCTTGGTAAGTTTCTCGTATTTTTGGTTTTAGATTGAGTTCAAGACATTTTTTTTTTTTTTTTTTTTAACAATATTACTTAGCTTTTATTAACTTCATGGGGAATTACCAGACAATTATAATGAATATCCAATTGCTCCTCTCCTAAACGCGCTGCCAAACCATTTACCTCGCTGTATATATGATTGAAGGAGACTGCTATCGAATTGCATATATCCCATAGCTTCCATCACAAAGCTTTTACTCTCCAAAGGGGCCTGGATTTCTTATTGCACCCGTTCATGAAATTGTGGGAGTCCCCTACAACAATATATACATTTGTAATATGTCTTGGGTATAAAAGTTTAGGAACTTGGACCACTGCGCACATCTCTGCCTGATTCGCAGTGCCATAACCACACCGGCCAGTATATGAGAAGATAATTTCCCCATTACAATCTCTAACAAGTCCTCCATAACCAGCTGGTCTGGGTTCTCTTGGGAACTCTCATCAAAATTTAGTTTTAGATATCCCGGAGGAGGCGGTTGCCAAGTAGCTGTCAGCCACCTTAAGAACATTTAGCTTGACCAGATTGTGACGATTATAAACTTCCCCTTGAGTTCAAGACATTTTTGGGGTTCTGTTCAATACTTTGAAATTATAAACTTGTCAAGCTAGATATTGAGGCTTAACGACTTAGGCTTTCCAAGGTTCCATGAGAAACAGTGTTTGTGCAGCATCCTCAATCTCAAACAAGCCTGATTTTTCATATATTACCTTTTGAAGTTAAAGTGTTCTGTACTTTGAAGTTAAAGTAGTACCTTTTTTTTAAAAAAATTTCTCTGGAAATTCATTTATTTGGGGGAAATTAATTAAGACAAGACTGACTTTTCAAATATTCATGAGCATGTGTCTTTTGATGGATATTTTTGAAATTGTATTAAAAGATATGGCGTTTGAAAGATATTTTTGAAATTGTATTAAAAGATATTTTTGAAATTGTATCAAGAACCAGGGAAATCTAGCGTTTGATTCCCATATTTAGTATATTTATATTAGGGAAAAGTATATATAAAGCCGAGGCTCTAAATAATCAGATTTGAGAATTTCACTAAAAGAGGTTGTTTTGATGCCCAAATATTTTCAAATTGATCATCTCGACATCAAGATGCAAGGAAATGAGAATGGATTTCAAGTTTTGGAAATAATGTATTTTGTAACGCATTTTGGACCGTCAATTTGCAAGATTTTCAAGTTTTCATAGATATGTCAATCTACACTATTTTTGAAGCTTTAAACTTTATAAATAAATATGAAATTATATTTCAAAGCCATCACAAAGATTTCCTGTATTGAATCCACATTTCTCGACACTATTTGAAGGCAGGCTCTAATTTGATTGTTTAGAGCCTAGGTTCCATACAAACCGCACCCTTTATATATATATATATATAGAAAACACTACGCAATGCCTATAGGCGAAAATAAGCAGTGATTTCGCCTACTCCCATCACCGTCCAAAGTTCATCGTGCGGTCACGATTGTTCGGTAGTGTTTTATTTTTTATTTTATTTTTTACAAATCGGAATGACCTAAAATTTAGAACTTGTATTCATTATAAATAGAGAAATCTTCGAAAATTATAAAAAAAATATTTTACTTGAAAATTATTGACTAAAATACCCTTAAAAAGTTTTGGGGGTATTTTGATCAATTTATTTTATGGATAATTTATTTTATATTTTTATTAGATGCGTATCAATAAGATGTACATACTTTTCAAATTTCAAGTCATTTCGATTTGTATAAAAAAAAATTAAAAATAAAATGCTACCAAATAATCGTAACCGTACGATAAAATTTGGACAGTGATGAGGGTAGGTGAAAGCACTATTCATTTTCGCCTATAGGCGTTGCATAGTATTTTCCTATATATATAAATACAGTTCACCACAAATAATAGAATTATGGATAATGCATCCATCTCATGTACTTCAAGTACTCATTCTTTTCGAGATCCACAACCGCCAAGAAAATCCATTACTACGTATAATCGAATTCCTCCTATAATAACTATCCCATCAATACCAGTAAAACCACAAATTGAGGAACTCCTAAGGACACCTGATAATATCATTATTCCCCAATACAAAAGAGCTCAAGAAGAACCTACTGAAGCAGAATTCATTCAAGTATTACAACTTGAAGAAACATTCGATAAAGAATACATTATAAAAGATTTTTTACCTCCAAAAAATAAAAATATTAGAGAATGATATGTAAAAGAATTTGAACTTAGATTAGTAGAGTTGTTTCACTCAAGATTTAACAAATGGAGAAAAAGGGAAATAAAGGAAAATGTTTTTTCGATTGGCTAAGAGACACCTTAAGCCAACACAATATCCCTATTCTTAATTTTGAAATAAATACACTAGAAACTCAATATACCGTATTTAATACTACTGAAGGAAATACAATTAAAGCCATACATCCTCCTGAACAAAGCTTGAAAATACAAGGAGTTGCTACTATGGTATCAGCTACTAAAACTCCTGCTACTCCAGAACAAAATATAGGAACCTCTTCTTCATCTTCAACCCAAATGGTTGTATATGAAACAATAGCTACACCATATAAACTCAATAATGCAAATATAGCTCGTATAGAATTACTTCCACATATAATTGAACAAAATAATTATACAAATCTCTGCCTCCATACACTTGGACAACAAACTAATAGAATAGAAAACTTATTACATCCTCCCAGTTATAAGGAGAAAAAACAATTATTTTTCAAACCTCCTCCTGATTTGAATAAAGAAAAATTTCATATCGGTGATGATAATAAAACACTTATGGATCAATTAATCTCCAAATTATCCAAATTAGAAATAAAAGATCCCAAATAAACTATTGTTTTACCAGATAATGATAAAGGAAAAGCAAAAATCCCTGAACATGATAATATGACTCTACAAGAAGAAATACTTTTCCAAACCAATGAAACCAAGGAACCACCAATTGTCAACACAATAGAAAATATGCAAACAACGTTTTCTGAAATTCAAATTACTCCAGACACGATAAATAGAATTAATTATAGTAAAAAATGGCAACCAATAAATGCCCGACCACATTATAAAAGACCAACCCCAATTGATATCCAATTAGAAGAAGACCTCACTAGTCATACGTCGACATATACGGGTCGAACGATTATAGATTGGAATATTGATGGAATTTCTGATCACCCAATATTATATACAATGAAACATATGACCATGTATGCTTCGGCATGTAAAATGGCTGGTAGTCATGATCAAGAAATCGCAAAAGCCATAGTTTCAGGATTCATCGGATGGTTAAGAGGATGGTGGGATTCCTATCTCAATGAACAAACAAAACAACAGATATTAACCAATACCAGACAATGGACAACAAAAAATAAGCACAACCAGAATATGGTATATTCTGAAAGTGATACTGTCAATTCCTTAATCTATACAATTGCCTTTCATTTTATAGGAAATACTTCAATACTTGCAGCACGAACTGCTGATCTTTTATCTAATCTACGATGTCCTACACTATCACACTATAAATGGTATAAAGACGTATTTTTCTCTCGCTTACTGATACGTGAAGATAGTTATCTTGACCACTGGAAAGAAAAATTTGTAGCAGGATTACCTTATCTATTTGCTGAAAAGGTTAAAGAACGTTTAAAAAATAAAAATAGCGGTGTCATCAATTACTCTCAATATACTTTAGGAGAATTATCTTCAGAAATCTGTGCTGAAGGTTTAGCTCTATGTACAGACCTGAAACTTAAAAAACAACTTGATAAACAAAATTTAAGTGGTAAAAAAGAGTTAAGAGATTTCTGCCAACAATTTGGCTATCATATGGATCAAACTCATATAGATAAAACAAAACCACATAAAATACATAAAGTATATAAAAAGAAAAAACATCGTAATAAACTTGAAAAAACATATAAGTCTTTTCCAACCAAACAGAAAAAATATAGAAAATTTACGAAACGTTTTGCTTCCAAATCATCCCAACAGAATAAAAAGAAATTACCCGTTTGTTATAAATGTGGCAAAGTCGGCCATTATAAAAGCCAATGCAAAGTCAAACAAAAACTAGACTCCATTATATTAGATGAGTCTATCAGAAATAAAATCTATGATATTATTCAACTATATGATTCGTTTGATAATTCTGATACTGACACTACTTCCTCAAGTACTGATACTTCTTTCATAGGAACAATACATAATGATGATTTTTATTGGTCAGATATTAGTTCTGATACAAAAGACAAAATATGCCAATGTCCTACAACTTCTGGTATTCATACATTAACAAAAGAAGACAATCTTATTTTAGATTTAATAGAAAAAATATCTGATCCGGATGAAAAAAGAGAAATAATTACTAAGTTTATCAATTTAACTAAAACAAAAACAAAACATATGCCATTAGTTAAACCTCCTGATAATTATACTTTTTCTGATATCATGAAACGTATCAGTCAGCATGAAGCCACCCATAAAGAACCTACTATTGTTGAACTCAAAGCCGAAGTCAATATAGTTAAGGTAGAATTATCCCAATTAAAAAATAGAATTCAAATCCTTGAACTCCATGACAATACCTCTGAAATAGATACTGATACAGGTGTCATAGAATTTAACCATTTACTCAAATCATATCATCCCAATGATTATCTAACTAAATGCGAATCATCCACCAGACATTCAGTAAATGTTTTAAACCGAGTAATCACACAAAAATGGTTTGTGCTAATAACCATTCTCATAAATGATGAATATGAATTCCAATCTCTAGCCTTGGTAGATTCAGGTGCTGATCTGAATTGTCTCAATGAAGGATTAGTCCCCATAAAGTATTTTGATAAGACTACCCAAATCTTTAATACTGCCGATGGTAGTAGACTATTAATAAAATACAAGTTATCTAATCCCAAAATTTGCATTGAAGGACATTGTTTTCCTACTCCATTTATCATGGTTAAAGGACTCAGCCAAGCTGTAATCCTTGGCGTACCTTTCCTCACATTATTATATCCAGTTACTATTTCCCATACAGGCATTGAAACAACTACTCATGGTACCCCTATAAAATTTGAATTTCTTGATAAACCCAAAATTAAAGAAATCAATACTGTCAAACAAAATATAAAAAAAAAGAAAATTTTATAGGATCATTACAACTTGGAATCAAACATAAAATTATCAGTGAAAAACTCCAAACTAATGATATGATACAAAAGATACAACAACTCAAAATTTTTATCATAAGCGAAATATGTAATGAATTACCAAACGCCTTTTGGCATCGAAAACAACATATTGTTGGACTACCATATGAACCAAATTTTAATGAAACAAAAATACCGACAAAAGCTAGACCTATCCAAATGAATACAGAATTATTACAAACATGTCATCATGAAATACAAGATTTACTCCAAAAGAAACTTATACGTCCTAGTTCATCTCCTTGGAGCTGCTCTACTTTCTATGTTAATAAAAATGCTGAGCAAGAACGTGGAGTTCCAAGATTGGTCATTAATTATAAACCCCTCAATAAAGTCTTACAATGGATTAGATATCCCATTCCAAATAAAAAAGATTTACTCGACAGACTCTTACATGCTGTAATCTTCTCCAAATTAGATTTAAAATTTGGTTTTTGGTAAATATAGATAAAAAAAGAAGATAAATATAAAACAGCTTTTAATGTCCCTTTTGGACAATATGAATAGAATGTTATGCCTTTTGGTCTTAAGAATGCTCCATCTGAATTCCAAAAAATAATGAATGATATCTTTAATCCCTTTTATAAATTCATGATTGTTTATATTCATGATGTCCTCCTATTTTCAGAATCTCTTGAACAACATTTTAAACATCTTCATACTTTCATCCATACAGTTAAAAATGCTGGATTAGTAGTTTCTGCTAAACATTTGAATCTTTTTCAAACAAAAGTTAGATTTTTATGACATAATATAAATCAAGGGACCATTATTCAAATTGATCGATCTATTCTTTTTGTTGATAAATTTCCTGACAAAATATTAGACAAAACTGAATTACAACGATTTTTAGGATGTCTAAATTATATAAGTGATTTTTACCAAAATTTAGCTCTTGATGCTAAACCTTTATATGATTGATTAAAAAAGAATCCTCCACCTTGGACAGAAGTTCATACTTTGGCTGTACAACGACTCAAACTCAAAGCCAAAGAACTTTCATGTTTAACTTTGTCTGATCCCACAGCTTCTAAAATCATTGAATGCGATGCTTCTGAATTAGGACTAGGAGGTATATTAAAACAATCTATTAATTCTAAAGAACAATTAATACGGTTTACTTCCAAAGTCTAGAATCCAACCCAAAAAAATTATTCTACTGTCAAAAAAGAATTACTTGCCATTATTCACTGTGTTTGTAAATTCCAAACTGATATTTTGAATCAACACTTTCTCGTCCGCGCCGATTGTAAAGCCGCTAAAGACATTCTGCAAAAAGATGTTCAAAACCTTGTATCTAAACAAATATTAGCCAGATGGCAAGCTATTTTATCTGCTTTTGATTTCTCTATTGAGCATCTTCACGGTTCTACTAATTCTTTACCTGAGTTTTTAACCCGTGAATTTTTGCAGGGGGGACCGCACATACCCGTTACACCCTAAAGACAATACGGTTTCATCCTACGGATTTTCATCCTACGGTTTACAACTCTTTCTTAATAATAAGAATATCAATATGAATAATCCTCCGTCTTCAAATACCAAAGGAAAACAACCAATGGACTTAGTACCAAGCAACAGATATGGGCCTCTTATGCCCATCCAATCCTCTCTAAGTCTGACACCTATGTCACCTCTCAGATCCTCAAATGTACCTGAATACTTGCTACATACACCTCCACAAAGTCCAATACAAACCCTAAGTCCGACGTTTTCCCCGGCAACATACCCAAATAAACAAACCTCGACCTCTGCGAAATCAGTCTATATAGACACAGCCTTCTTATAAGATATACCCATTTCTGATACTCATGCACAACTTGACCCAAATAAAATAGCTCCTTTTTATCTTGTAAATCATTTGAATCTATCATACGGAATCAAAACCCGTGATCGGTATGAAGCTATTCTTATGGAAACCGGTTCGGTTTCAATCGTTCATTTTTATCAAGGTACAACTAAAGTATATGCTTATTCTAAATTTCAAATCAAAAAATTACTTTCTTATGATGATTGGGGATGCAATCATCTTCAAGGAAAAAAGTTATTAAATCCAGAATTTTAATATAAATATTATAAATATTATGAGTATATTGATGCATGGCACAAGGTATTCTCCTACCAAAATCCAAATAATACGCAGTCCTGGTATTTGCAATTCAAACTCTCTATTCTCGAAAGATTCCCAAATTGGTTCTGCCATTGGTTCTTATTATGGGGATCACAGACCCAAATTTTACCCGATGCTTTCCAAGCCTTACAGACAAAATTTCCAGAATATAATACTTGTACTAACCAAGATGATTTCCATCTCTACTTCATGGTTATCTACCAAATACGTTGGATCCTAAAATGGAAATACTCTATTTATGAGAATAATACTAATAATTATGAGTATATTCCCAAACTTGGCAAAACCCTGAAAATCAAATGGTGGGATATTTTCAGTACTAATCCTGCTTCCTTACCTCTTAAACGAATACCGCCTCAAACTAATGTCTTCAACCCACCAGCATATAATACTGTCAGTTTACCCACATTTTCGGCCTATCTGAAGAAAATGAAACAAGCACATCCTTATGCTACCTTAGAAGAAATAGCGCAGAGTCTTCTCCATATATTTGCTCCTGATACTATTGCACCAACAACTTCAGAAGAAACTGTCCAATCAGGCAATCCCTTATTTGACGACTTCAGCCAACGACCCGATGCTTAACACGGCCCGACAGTCCAGCCGGCCCGATAGTCTAGCCCAAGATGATCCAGATAAATAACTCCACTGTTCGCTGATATGACCTCACCATCATAAGAAACAAGTAAATATTCCTTTTTCATAAAGTGACAAGACATCTCAATAGTACTTCATAAAGAGACAAGACATCTCAATAGTAAAGATTCCCTTTTTCATAAAGTGACAAGCCATTTCAATACTAAAGATTCCTTCTTTACCAATGACAAGACACCTCCAAATAGTAAAGATGCTCTTTGATCGATGTGACTAATCATAGTCACTCTTCTACCAATGTGGCATCGTCTTCTTCTTCGTTGCTCACATGTATCGCCACTATTCCGACAACAAAAGATTCGCCATCAAGTCAATCACCATCCCAACGACTGGCTACTCCCTGCACCTGCCACGTATCCCTCTTCATACGACAGCCTTATCTCCAGGTTCCTTCGTCACTACGCTAACGAACCTCAGCCACAAGCTTCCCTTCATCTTATCCCCAGGTTCCTTCGTCGTCACGCTATCATCCATAGCCATAAGTTTTCTTGGGTCATTCCTCTATAAATACCCACTCGACCAGTTGAGAAGGGCAGATGGCATCAAGGACGCAGCAGCAGCAGCAGCAGAAATTCTCAAGCCCTCATATGCTCTCTATGCTCTCTCATATTCTCTCTTCTTATTCTTCTTCTTCTTCTTCTCTCTTTCTGTAGATAGTAAGTTAGTTACTGCATTCAGTCACCAGTACATCGACAAAGTCGGTAACTTTCATATGGCTTCTTTATCTTAGAATGTGTGATTGTAATCTATCTTCCTTACCTTCTTACTATCCTTCTGAGTGGAAAAAGTTTGCCAGTCTCTGTATATGTAATCAGTAAGTTATGCAATTTAAATTTGTTTTCGTGGATCATATTTGATATATCCTTGCTTCCTGTTTTAATTATCTTATTTGTGTTTCTATATTATGTTACTATTCTGCAACAATTAATTACTTATAACTCTGCAATCTTTTCATATTTAAGATAAATAGTGGTACCTGCTTAGGGTAGATCTTGCGGCGAAAATGGTATATAGACACAGCCTTCTGATCAGACATACCCATTTCTGATACTCATGCACAACTTGACCCAAATAAAATAGCTCCCCTTTATCTTGTAAACCATTTGAATCCATCATACGGAGTCAAAACCCGTGAATGGTATGAAGCTATTCTTATGAAAACCGGTTCGATTTCAATCGTTCATTTTTATCAAGGTACAACTAAAGTATATGCTTATTCTAAATTTTAAATCAAAAAATTACTTTCTTATGATGTTTGGGGATGCAATCCTCGTCAAGGAAAAAAATTATTGAATCCAAAATTCCAATATAAATATTATAAATATTCTGAGTATATTGATGCTTGGCACAAGGTATTCTCCTATCAAAATCCAAATAATACTCATTCCTGGTTTTTGCAATTCAAACTCCCTATTCTCGAAAGATTCCCAAATTGGTTCCGCCATTGGTTTTTATTATGGGGATCACAGACCCAAATTTTACCCGATGCTTTCCAAGCCCTACAGACAAAATTTGCAGAATATAATACTTGTACTGACCAAGATGATTTCCACCTCTATTTCATGGCTATCTACCAAATACCCTGGATCCTAAAATGGGAATACTCTATTTCTGAGAATAATACTAATAATTATGAGTATATTCCCAAACTTGGCAAAACCCTGAAAATCAAATGGTGGGATATTTTCAGTACTAATCCTGCCTCCTTACCCCTTAAACGAATACCACCTCAAACCAATGTCTTCAACCCACCAGCATATAATACTGTCAGTTTACCCACATTTTCGGCCTACTTGAAAAAAATGAAACAAGCACATCCTAATGCTACCTTAGAAGAAATAGAGCAAAATCTTCTTCATATATTTGCTCCTGATACTATTGCACCAACCACTTCAGAAGAAACTGTCCAATCAGGCAATCCCTTATTTGATGACTTCAGTCAAAGACCCGATGCTTAATACGGCCCGACAGTCCAGCCGGCCCCGGCCCAATAAATCCAGCTCGAGATGATCCAGATAAAAGCTCCACTATTCGCTGATAAGAGACAAATAAAGATTCCCTTCTTCATATAGTGACAAGACATCGAAATAGTGACAAGACATCTCAATAGTAACGATTCCCTTCTTCATAAAGTGACAAGACATTTCAATAGTAAAGATTCCCTCTTTACCAATGACAAGACACCTCCAAATAGTAAAGATGCTCTTTTACCCCATTTGATCGATGTGACTAATTTGGGGTCAAATCATAGTCACGCTTCTACTAACGTGGCATCATCTCCTTCTTCGTTGCTCACACGTACTGCTACTATTCCGGCAAATAAAAGATTCGCCATCATGTCAATCACTATCCCCAACGACTGGCTACTCCCTGCACCTGCCACGTATCCTTCTTCATCAGACAACCTTATCCCCAGATTCCTTCGAGAATACGCTAACGAACCTCAGCCACAAGCTTCCCTTCACCTTATCCTCAAGTTCCTTCGTCGTTACGCTATCATCCACAGCCACAAGTTTTCCTGGGTCGTTCCTCTATAAATACCCATTCAACCATTTGAGAAAGGCAGACGGCATCAAGGACGAAGCAGCAGCAGCAGCAGAAATTCTCAAGCCCTCATATGCTCTCTATGCTCTCTCATATTCTCTCTTCTTATTCTTCTTCTTCTTCTTCTCTCTTTCTGTAGACAGTAGGTTAGTTACTGCATTCAGTCACCTATACATTGACAAAGTCGGTAACTTCCATATGGCTTCTTTATCTTAGAATGTGTGATTGTAATCTATCTTCCTTACCTTCTTACTATCCTTTTGAGTGGAAAAAGTTTGCCAGTCTCTGTATATGTAATCAGTAAGTTATGCAATTTAAATTTGTTTTCGTGGATTATATTTGATATATCCTTGCTTCCTGTTTTAATTATCTTATTTGTGTTTCTATATTATGTTACTATTCTGCAACAATTAATTACTTATAATTCTGCAATCTTTCATATTTAAGATAAATAGTGGTAACTGCTTAGGGTAGATCTTGCGGCGAAAATGGTATCAGAGCCAACCCTGTTTTAGAGATCTAACAGTTATTACTAGTTCTCCTATCTTAAGAAACTTAATAAATTAATCCATTAAAGATAGTTGGTCTGAGAATTGAGGTTAGAGACGCTCAGGACACCCAGTCAGTTGACCGTTTAGGCCAGGAGAGCCGCTGAGGTCTAGAGAACGTAAGAGGTAGTCAAGGAGGACTGTCCAGATAACACTCAACCGCAACCTAATAATGGAAAAATTTATTAAGAATCTGACGGATAAAACAACTAGTACAACTAATAGAACTCTAAGGATCAAAAACAAAGAAGAAATTGTTATCAATGATATTGAAAACCAAATACAAAATTAGAACATACCCAAAGTTCCAATATCAGATGTCTATAAGAAAGGCACATTCGATCTAAAAATCGGATATGCTATTAAAACAATAGAAGAAACTTTATCTGTTACAAATAGTCAGGAAGACTTTCAATTATTATCTCAAAAGATATTACAAGTCCATAAAGCAAAAAACTATAAATATTTACATATAGGATTAATTCAAATAGCTGTAAAACCCTTGACTCGTTTAGGACTCAATAATTCTATCTTAGTCTGCTTACGCGATACTAGGCATAATAGATTTTCTGATTCACTGCTAGGTATGGTTGAATCTAGTTTATATAGTGGCCCAATATATTTCAACTGTTTTCCAAATTATTCTGTATCTCTTACAGATCCAAATATTTTAAATGTTTTATCTTTAAATCTTAAAACCCAAGGATTTAATATGATGACAGGTTCTCAAAATATAGCCATTGTTTATCGAATCTATTACAAAGTAATGACTACATTATGTCCAAATATACTCCAAATAGATACGAGAGGACAAACAATATTTTTTCAAACCAATATGGAAAAATCAAATACAATTGTACCAAAAACAATATCATGGTCAGATATTGTTCTACCTCAAACATGATCTATCCATAATGAAAACCAACCATCACAGAATCCCATTCAAAATATTCCAGACAAAATTATTGAATATACAGATGGAAATATTGAAATACAGTTCACCACAAATAATCGAATTATGGATAATGCATCCATCTCAGGTACTTCAAATACTCATTCCTTGCGAGATCCAGAACCTCCAAGAAAATCCATTACGGCGTATAATCGAATTCCTCCTATAATAAATATTCCATCAACACCAGTAAAACCACAAATTGAGGAACTCTTAAGGACACCTGATAATATCATTATTCCTCAATACAAAAGAGCTCAAGAAGAACCTGCAGAAGCAGAGTTCATTCAAGTATTACAACTTGAAGAAGCATTCGATAAAGAATACATTATAAAAGATTTTTAATCTCTAGAAAATAAAAATATTAGAGAATGGTATGTCAAAGAATTTGAACCTAGATTAGTAGAATTGTTTCATTCAAGATTTAACAAATGGAGAAAAAAGGGAAATAAAGGAACATGTTTTTTCGATTGGCTAAGAGACACCTTAAGCCAACACAATATCTTTATTCCTGATTTTGAAATAAATACACTAGAAACTCAATATACAGTATTCAATACTACTGAAGGAAATACAATTAAAGCCATACATCCTGCTGAACAAAGCTTGAAAATACAATGAGTTGCTACTGTGGTATCAACTACTAAAACTCCTGCTACTCCAGAACAAAATATAGGATCCTCTTCTTCAACCCAAATGGTTGTATATGAAACAGTAGCTACACTATAGAAACTCAATAATGCAAATATAGCTCGTATAGAATTACTTTCACATATAATTGAACAAAATAATTATACAAATCTCTGCCTCCATACACTTGGACAACAAACTAATAGAATAGAAAACTTATTACATCCTCCCATTTATAAGGAGAAAAAACAATTATTTTTCAAACCTCCTCCTGATTTGAATAAAGAAAAATTTCATATAGGTGATGATAATAAAACACTTATGGATCAATTAATCTCCAAATTATCCAAATTAGAAATAAAAGATCCCAAACATTATTGTTTTACCAGGTAATGATAAAGGAAAAGCAAAAATCTCTGAATATGATAATATGACTCTACAAGAAGAAATACTTTTCCAAACCAATGAAACCAAGGAACCACCAATTGTCAACACAATAGAAAATATGCAAACAGCGTTTTTCGAAATTCAAATTGCTCCAGATACTATAAACCGAATCAATTATAGTAAAAACTGGCAACCAAAAAATGCCCGACCATATTGTAAAAGACCAACCCCAATTGATATCCAATTAGAAGAAGACCTCACTAGTCACACTTCTACATATACGGGTCGAACTATTATAGATTGGAATTTTGATGGAATTTCTGATCACCAAATATTAGATACAATGAAACATATGACTATGTATGCTTCGGCATGTAAAATGGCCGATAGTCATGATCAAGAAATAGCAAAAGCTATAGTTTCAGGATTAATCGGATGGTTAAGAGGATGGTGGGATTCCTATCTGAATGAACAAATAAAACAACAAATATTAATTAATACTCGACAATGGACAGCAAAACATGAGCACAACCAGGATATGGTATATTCTAAAAGCGATGCTGTCAATTCCTTAATCTGTACAATTGCCCTTCATTTTATAGGAAATACTTCCATACTTGCAGCACAAACTGCTGATCTTTTATCTAATCTACGATGTCCAACACTATCACACTATAAATAGTAGAAAGACGTATTTTTCTCTCGATTACTCATACATGAAGATAGTCATCTTGATCACTGGAAAGAAAAATTTGTTGCAGGATTACCATATCTATTTGCTGAAAAAGTAAAAGAACGTTTAAAAAATAAAAATAGTAGTGTCATCAATTACTCTCAATATACTTTAGGAGAATTATCTTCAGAAATCTGTGCTTAAGGCTTAGCCCTATGTACAGACCTGAAACTTAAAAAGCAACTTGATAAACAAAATTTAAGTGATAAAAAAGAGTTAGGAGATTTCTGCCAATAATTTGGCTATCATATGGATCAAACTCATATAGATAAAACGAAACCACATAAAATATATAAAGTATATAAAAAGAAAAAACATCGTAATAAACCTGAGAAAACATATAAGTCTTTTCCAACCAAACAGAAAAAATATAGAAAATTTACGAAACGTTTTGCTTCTAAATCATCTCAACAGAATAAAAAGAAATTACCCGTTTGTTATAAATGTGACAAAGTCGGTCATTATAAAAGCCAATGCAAAGTCAAACAAAAACTAGACTCCATTACATTAGATGAGTCTATCAGAAATAAGATCTATGATATTATTCAACTATATGATTCGTTTGATAGTTCTGATACTGATACTACTTCCTCAAGTAGTGATACTTCTTTCCTAGGAACAATATATAATGATGATTTTTATTGGTCAGATATTAGTTCTAATACAGAAGACGAAATATGTCAATGTCCTATTACAACTTCTGGTATTCATACATTAACAAAAGAAGATAATCTTATTTTTGATTAATAGAAAAAATATCTGATCCGGATGAAAAAAGAGAAATAATTACTCAGTTTATCAATTTAACTAAAACAAAAACAAAACATATGCCATTAGTTAAACCTCCTGATAATTATAATTTTTCTGATATCATGAAACGTATCAGTCAACATAAAGCCACCCAAAAAGAACCTACTATTGCTGAACTCAAAGCAGAAGTCAATATAGTTAAGGTAGAATTATCTCAATTAAAAAATAGAATTCAAATCCTTGAACTCCATAACAATACCTCCGAAATAGATACTGATACAGATGTCATAGAATTTAACCATTTACTCAAATCATATCATCCCAATGATTATCTAACTAAATGCGAATCATCCACCAGACAATCAGTAAATGTTTTAAACCGAGTAATCACACAAAAATGGTTTGTACTAATAACTATTGTCATAAATGATGAATATGAATTCCAATCTCTAGCCTTAGTAGATTCAGGTGCTGATCTGAATTGCCTCAATGAAGGATTAGTCCTTACAAAATACTTTGATAAAACCACCCAAATCCTTAATACTGCAGATGGTAGTAGACTATTCATAAAATACAAGTTATCTAATGCCAAAATTTACACTGAAGGACATTGTTTTCCTACTCCATTTATCATGGTCAAAGGACTCAGCCAAGCTGTAATCCTTGGCGTACCTTTCCTCACACTATTATATCCAGTTACTATTTCCCATACAGGCATTGAAACAAATATTCATGGTACCCCTATAAAATTTGAATTTCTTGATAAACCCAAAATTAAAGAAATCAATACTGTCAAACAAAATATAAAACAAAAAGAAAATTTCATGGGATCATTACAACTTGAAATCAAACATAAGATTATCAGTGAAAAACTCCAAACTAATGATTTGATACAAAAGATACAACAACTCAAAAATTTTATTATAAGCGAAATATGTGATGAATTACCAAACGTCTTTTGGCATAGAAAACGACGTATTGTTGGACTACCATATGAACCAAATTTTAAGGAAACAAAGATACCAACAAAAGCTAGACCTATCCAAATGAATACAGAATTATTACAAACATGTCATCATGAAATAAAAGATTTACTCCAAAAGAAACTTATACGTCCTAGTTCATCCCCTTGGAACTGCTCTGCTTTCTATGTCAATAAAAATGCTGAGCAAGAACGAGGAGTTCCACGATTGGTCATTAATTATAAACCCCTCAATAAAGTCTTACAATGGATTAGATACCCCATTCCAAATAAAAAAGATTTACTCGATAGACTCTTACATGCTGTAATCTTCTTCAAATTCGATTTAAAATCTGGTTTTTGGCAAATACAGATAAAAGAAGAAGATAAATATAAAACAGCTTTTAATGTCCCTTTTGGACAATATGAATGGAATGTTATGCCTTTTGGACTTAGGAATGCTCCATCTGAATTCCAAAAAATAATGAATGATATCTTTAATCCTTTTTATAAATTCATGATTGTTTATATTGATGATGTCCTCGTATTCTCAGAATCTCTTGAACAATATTTTAAACATCTTCATACTTTCATCCATACAGTTAAAAATGCTGGATTAGTAGTTTCTGCTAAAAAATTGAATCTTTTTCAAACGAAAATTCGATTTTTAGGACATAATATAAATCAAGGGGCCATTATTCCAATTGATGGATCTATTCTCTTTGCTGATAAATTTCCTGACAAAATATCTCTTTGCTGATAAATTTCTTGACAAAATATTAGACAAAACTGAATTACAACGATTTTTAGGATGTCTAAATTATATAAGTGATTTTTACCAAAATTTAGCTCTTGATGCTAAACCTTTATATGACCAATTAAAAAAGAATCCTCCACCTTGGACTAATGGTCATACTTTGGCCGTCCAGCGCATTAAACTTAAGGCCAAAGAACTTCCATGTTTAACTTTGTCTGATCCCACAGCTTCTAAAATCATTGAATGCGATGCTTCTGAATTGGGACTAGGAGGTATATTAAAACAATCTATTAATTCTAAAGAACAATTAATACGGTTTACTTCCAAAGCCTAGAATCCAACCCAAAAAAAAAATTCTACCATTAAAAAAGAATTACTTGCCATTATTCACTGTGTTTGCAAATTCCAAACTGACATTTTAAACAACACTTTCTCATCCTCACCGATTGTAAAGCTGCTAAAGATATTATGCAAAAAGATGTTCAAAACCTTGTATCCAAACAAATATTTGCCCGATGCCAAGCTATTTTATCTGCTTTTGATTTCTCCATTGAGCATCTTCACGGTTCTACTAATTCTTTACCTGACTTTTTAACCCGTGAATTTTTGCAGGGGGGACCGCACATACCCACATACCCATTACACCTTTTTTCTATATTTTTTCTGTTTAGTTGGAAAAGACTTATATGTTTTTTCAGGTTTATTACGATGTTTTTTCTTTTTATATACTTTATGTATTTTATGTGGTTTTGTTTTATCTAAATGAGTTTGATCCATATGATAGCCAAATTGTTGGCAGAAATCTCCTAACTCTTTTTTACCACTTAAATTTTGTTTATCAAGTTATTTTTTAAGTTTTAGTTCTGTACATAGGGCTAAGCCTTCAGCACAGATTTCTGAAGATAATTCTCCTAAAGTATATTGAGAGTAATTGATGACACCACTATTTTTATTTTTTAAACGTTCTTTAACCTTTTCAGCAAATAGATAAGGTAATCCTGCTACAAACTTTTTTTTCCAGTGGTCAAAATAACTATCTTCACGTATGAGTAAGCGAGAGAAAAATACGTCTTTATACCATTTATAGTGTGATAGTGTAGGACATCGTAGATTAGATAAAAGATCAGCAGTTCGTGCTGCAAGTATTGAAGTATTTCCTATAAAATGAAGGGTAATTGTATAGATTAAGGAATTGACAGCATCACTTTCAGAATATACCATATCCTGGTTGTGCTCATTTTTTGCTGTCCATTGTCTGGTATTGGTTAATATCTGTTGTTTTGTTTGTTCATTGAGATAGGAATCCCACCATCCTCTTAACCATCCGGTGAATCCTGAAACTATGGCTTTTGCTATTTCTTGATCATGACTACCAGCCATTTTACATGCCGAAGCATACATGGTCTTATGTTTCATTGTATCTAATATTGGGTGATCAGAAGATCCATCAATATTCCAATCTATAATCGTTCGACCCGTATATGTCGACGTATGACTAGTGAGGTCTTCTTCTAATTGGATATCAACTGGGGTTGGTCTTTTATAATATGGTCGGGCATTTATTGGTTGCCAATTTTTACTATAATTAATTCGATTTATCGTATCTGGAGTAATTTGAATTTCAAAAAACGCTGTTTGCATATTTTCTATTGTATTGACAATTGGTGGTTCCTTGGTTTCATTGGTTTGGAAAAGTATTTCTTCCTGTAGAGTCATATTATCATGTTCAGGGATTTTTGCTTTTCCTTTATCATTATTTGGTAAAACAATAGTTTGTTTGGGATCTTTTATTTCTAATTTGGATAATTTGGAGATTAATAGATCCATAAGTGTTTCATTATCATCACCTATATGAAATTTTTCTTTATTCAAATCAGGAGGAGGTTTGAAAAATAATTGTTTTTTCTTCTTATAACTGGGAGGATGTAATAAGTTTTCTATTCTATTAGTTTGTTGTCCAAGTGTATGGAGGCAGAGATTTGTATAATTATTTTGTTCAATTATATGTGGAAGTAATTCTATACGAGCTATATTTGCATTATTGAGTTTATATGGTGTAGCTATTATTTCATATACAACCATTTGGGTTGAAGATGAAGAAGAGGTTCCTATATTTTGTTCTGGAGTAGCAGGAGTTTTAGTAGCTGATACCATAGTAGCAACTCCTTGTATTTTCAAGCTTTGTTCAGAAGGATGTATGGCTTTAATTGTATTTCCTTCAGTAGTATTAAATACGGTATATTGAGTTTCTAGTGTATTTATTTCAAAATCAACAATAGGGATACTGTGTTGGCTTAAGGTGTCTCTTAGCCAATCGAAAAAACATTTTCCTTTATTTCTCTTTTTTCTCCATTTTTTAAATCTTTAGTGAAACAACTCTACTAATCTAGGTTCAAATTCTTTTACATACCATTCTCTAATATTTTTATTTTTTGGAGATAAAAAATCTTTTATAATGTATTCTTTATCGAATGTTTCTTCAAGTTGTAATACTTGAATGAATTCTGCTTCAGCAGGTTCTTCTTGAGCTCTTTTGTATTGGGGAATAATGTCATTATCAGGTGTCCTTAGGAGTTCCTCAATTTGTGGTTTTACTGGCTTTGATGGGATAGTTATTATAGGAGGAATTTGATTATACGTAGTAATGGATTTTCTTGGCGGTTCTGGATCTCGAAAAGAATGAGTACTTGAAGTACATGAGATGGATGCATTATCCATAATTCTATTATTTATGGTGAACTGTATTTCAATATTTCCGTCTGTATATTCAATAAGTTTGTCTGGAATATTTTGAGTGGGATTTTGTGATGGTTGGTTTTCATTATGGATAGACCATGTTTGAGGTAGAACAATATCTGACCATTATATTGTTTTTGGTACAATTGTAGTTGATTTTTTCATATTGGTTTGAAAAAATATTGTTTGTCCTCTCGTATCTATTGGAGTACATTTGGACATAATGTAGTCGTTACTTTGTAATAGATTCGATAAACAATGGCTATATTTTGAAAACCTGTCATTATATTAAATCCTTGAGTTTTCAGATTTAAAGATAAAACATTTAAAATATTTGGATCTGTACGAGATACAGAATAATTTGGAAAACAGTTGAAATATATTGGTCTACTACATAAACTAGATTCAACCATTCCTAGTAGTAAATCAGAAAATCTATTATGCCTTGTATCACGTAAACAGGCTAAGATAGAATTATTTAGTCCTAAACGAGTCAAAGGTTTTACAGCTATTTGAATTAATCCTATATGTAAATATTTATAGTTTTTTGTAATATGGACTTGTATTATCTTTTGAGATAATACTTGAAAGTCTTCTTGATTGTTTGTAACAGATAAAGTTCCTTCTACTGTTTTAATAGCATATCCGATTTTTAGATCGAATATGCCTAATCTTATAGACATCTGATATTGGAACTTTGGGTATGTTCCAATTTTGTATTTGGTTTTCAATATCATTGATAACAATTTCTTCTTTGTTTTTGATCCTTATAGTTCTATTAAGTTTCAGGTCTGTACATAGGGCTAAGCCTTCAGCACAGATTTATGAAGATAATTCTCCTAAAGTATATTGAGAGTAATTAATGACACCACTATTTTTATTTTTTAAACGTTCTTTAACCTTTTTAGCAAATAGATAAGGTAATTCTGCGACAAATTTTTCTTTCCAGTGGTCAAGATAACTATCTTCACGTATGAGTAAGCGAGAGAAAAATACATCTTTATACCATTTATAGTGTGATAGTGTAGGACATCGTAGATTAGATAAAAGATCAGCAGTTCGTGCTGCAAGTATTGAAGTATTTCCTATAAAATGAAGGGCAATTGTATAGATTAAGGAATTGACAGCATCACTTTCAGAATATATCATATCCTGGTTGTGCTCATTTTTTGCTGTCCATTGTCTGGTATTGGTTAATATCTGTTGTTTTGTTTGTTCATTGAGATAGGAATCCCGCCATCCGGTGAATCCTGGCTTTTGCTATTTCTTGATCATGACTACCAGCCATTTTACATGCCGAAGCATACATGGTCATATGTTTCATTGTATCTAATATTCGGTGATAAGAAATTCCATCAATATTCCAATCTATAATCGTTCGACCCGTATATGTCGACGTATGACTAGTGAGGTCTTCTTCTAATTGGATATCAACTGGGGTTGGTCTTTTATAATATGGTCAGGCATTTATTGGTTGCCAATTTTTACTATAATTAATTCGATTTATCGTATCTGGAGTAATTTGAATTTCAGAAAACGCTGTTTGCATATTTTCTATTGTATTGACAATTGGTGGTTCCTTGGTTTCATTGGTTTGGAAATGTATTTCTTCTTGTAGAGTCATATTATCATGTTCAAGGATTTTTGCTTTTCCTTTATCATTATCTGGTAAAACAATAGTTTGTTTGGGATCTTTTATTTCTAATTTGGATAATTTGGAGATTAATTGATCCATAAGTGTTTTATTATCTTCACCTATATGAAATTTTTCTTTATTCAAATCAGGAGGAGGTTTGAAAAATAATTGTTTTTTCTCCTTATAACTGGGAGGATGTAATAAGTTTTCTATTCTATTAGTTTGTTGTCCAAGTGTATGGAGGCAGAGATTTGTATAATTATTTTGTTCAATTATATGTGGAAGTAATTCTATACGAGCTATATTTGCATTAATGAGTTTATATGGTGTAGCTACTGTTTCATATACAACCATTTGGGTTGAAGATGAAGAAGAGGTTCCTATATTTTGTTCTGGAGTAGCAGGAGTTTTAGTAGCTGATACCATAGTAGCAACTCCTTGTATTTTCAAGCTTTGTTCAGGAGGATGTATGGCTTTAATTGTATTTCCTTCAGTAGTATTAAATACGGTATATTGAGTTTCTAGTGTATTTATTTCAAAATCAACAATAGGGATACTGTGTTGGCTTAAGGTGTCTCTTAGCCAATCGAAAAAACATTTTCCTTTATTTCCCTTTTTTCTCCATTTGTTAAATCTTGAGTGAAACAACTCTACTAATTTAGGTTCGAATTCTTTTACATACCATTATCTAATATTTTTATTTTCTGGGGATAAAAAATCTTTTATAATGTATTCTTTATCGAATGTTTCTTCAAGTTGTAATACTTGAATGAATTCTGCTTCAGCAGGTTCTTCTTGAGCTCTTTTATATTGGGGAATAATGATATTATCAGGTGTCCTTAGGAGTTCCTCAATTTGTGGTTTTACTGGTGTTGATGGAATAGTTATTATAGGAGGAATTCGATTATACGTAGTAATGGATTTTCTTGGCGGTTCTGGATCTCGAAAAGAATGAGTACTTGAAGTACATGAGATGGATGCATTATCCATAATTCTATTATTTGTGGTGAAATGTATTTCAATATTTCCGTCTGTATATTCAATAAGTTTGTCTGGAATATTTTGAGTGGGATTTTGTGATGGTTGGTTTTCATTATGGATAGACCATGTTTGAGGTAGAACAATATCTGACCATGATATTGTTTTTGGTACAATTGTATTTGATTTTTTCATATTGGTTTGAAAAAATTATGTTTGTCCTCTCGTATCTATTTGGAGTACATTTGGACATAATGTAGTCATTACTTTGTAATAGAGTTCGATAAACAATGGCTATATTTTGAGAACCTGTCATCATATTAAATCCTTGAGTTTTCAGATTTAAAGATAAAACATTTAAAATATTTGGATCTGTAAGAGATACAGAATAATTTGGAGAACAGTTGAAATATATTGGTTCACTACATAAACTAGATTCAACCATTCCTAGTAGTGAATCAGAAAATCTATTATGCCTAGTATCACGTAAACAGACTAAGATAGAATTATTTAGTCCTAAACGAGTCAAAGGTTTTACAGCTATTTGAATTAATCCTATATGTAAATATTTATAGTTTTTTATTTTATGGACTTGTAATATCTTTTGAGATAATAATTGAAAGTCTTCTTGATTGTTTGTAACAGATAAAGTTTCTTCTACTGTTTTAATAGCATATCCGATTTTTAAATCGAATGTGCCTATCTTATAGACATCTGATATTGGAACTTTGGGTATGTTCCAATTTTGTATTTGGTTTTCAATATCATTGATAGCAATTTCTTCTTTGTTTTTTATCCTTGGAGTTCTATTAAGTTTCAGGTCTGTACATAGGGTTAATCCTTCAGCACAGATTTCTGAAGATAATTCTCGTAAAGTATGTTGAGAGTAATTGATGACACCACTATTTTTATTTTTTAAACGTTCTTTAACCTTTTCAGCAAATAGATGAGGTAATCCTGCTACAAATTTTTCTTTCCAGTGGTCAAGATAACTATCTTCACGTATCAGTAAGCGAAAGAAAAATACGTCTTTATACCATTTATAGTGTGATAGTGTAGGACATCGTAGATTAGATAAAAGATCAGCAGTTCGTGCTGCAAGTATTGAAGTATTTCCTATAAAATGAAGGGCAATTGTATAGATTAAGGAATTGATAGCATCACTTTCAGAATATATCATATCCTGATTGTGCTCATTTTTTGCTGTCCATTGTCTGGTATTGGTTAATATCTGTTGTTGTGTTTGTTTATTGAGATAGGAATCCCACCATCCTCTTAACCATCTGGTGAATCCTGAAACTATGGCTTTTGCTATTTCTTGATCATGACTACCAGCCATTTTACATGCCGAAGCATACATGGTCATATGTTTCATTGTATCTTATATTCGGTGATCAGAAATTCCATCAATATTCCAATCTATAATCGTTCGACCCGTATATGTCGACGTCTGACTAGTGAGGTCTTCTTCTAATTGGATATCAACTGGGGTTGGTCTTTTATAATATGGTCGGGCATTTATTGGTTGCCAATTTTTACTATAATTAAATCGATTTATCGTATCTGGAGTAATTTGAATTTCAGAAAACGCTGTTTGCATATTTTCTATTGTGTTGACAATTGGTGGTTCCTTGGTTTCATTGGTTTGGAAAAGTATTTCTTCTTGTAGAGTCATACTATCATGTTCAAGGATTTTTGCTTTTCTTTTATTATTATCTGGTAAAACAATAGTTTGTTTGGGATCTTTTATTTCTAATTTGGATAATTTGGAGATTAATTGATCCATAAGTGTTTTATTATCATCACCTATATGAAATTTTTCTTTATTCAAATCAGGAGGAGATTTGAAAAATAATTGTTTTTCTCCTTATAACTGGGAGGATGTAATAAGTTTTCTATTCTATTAGTTTGTTGTCTATGTGTATGGAGGCAGAGATTTGTATAATTATTTTGTTCAATTATATGTGGAAGTAATTCTATACGAGCTATATTTGCATTAATGAGTTTATATGGTGTAGCTACTGTTTCATATACAACCATTTGGGTTGAAGATGAAGAAGAGGTTCCTATATTTTGTTCTGGAGTAGCAGGAGTTTTAGTAGCTGATACCATAGTAGCAACTCCTTGTATTTTCAAGCTTTGTTCAGGAGGATGTATGGCTTTAATTGTATTTCCTTCAGTAGTATTAAATACGGTATATTGAGTTTCTAGTGTATTTATTTCAAAATCAGGAATAGGGATATTTTGTTGGCTTAAGGTGTCTCTTAGCCAATCGAAAAAACATTATCTTTTATTTCTCTTTTTTCTCCATTTGTTAAATCTTGAGTGAAACAACTCTACTAATCTAGGTTCAAATTCTTTTACATACCATTATCTAATATTTTTATTTTCTGGAGATAAAAAACTTTTATAATGTATTCTTTATCGAATGTTTCTTCAAGTTGTAATACTTGAATGAATTCTGCTTCAGCAGGTTCTTCTTGAGCTCTTTTGTATTGGGGAATAATGATATTATCAGGTGTCCTTAGGAGTTCCTCAATTTGTGGTTTTATTGGTGTTGATGGGATAGTTATTATAGGAAGAATTCGATTATACGTAGTAATGGATTTTCTTGGCGGTTCTGGATCTCGAAAAGAATGAGTACTTGAAATACATGAGATGGATGCATTATTCATAATTCTATTATTTGTAGTGAACTATATTTCAATATTTCTGTCTGTATATTTAATAATTTTGTCTGGAATATTTGGAGTGGGATTTTGTGATGGTTGGTTTTCATTATAGATAGACCGTGTTTGAGGTAGAACAATATCTGACCATGATATTGTTTTTGGTACAATTGTATTTTATTTTTCCATATTGGTTTGAAAAAATATTGTTTGTCCTCTCGTATCTATTTGGAGTACATTTGGACATAATGTAGTCATTACTTTGTAATAGATTCGATAAACAATGGCTATATTTTGAGAATCTGTCATCATATTAACTCCTTGAGTTTTCAGATTTAAAGATAAAACATTTAAATATTTGGATCTGTAAGAGATACAGAATAATTTGAAAAACAGTTGAAATATGTTGGTCCACTACGTAAACTAGATTCAACCATTCTTAGTAGTGAATCAGAAAATCTATTATGCCTAGTATCACGTAAACAGACTAAGTTAGAATTATTTAGTCCTAATTGAGTCAAAGGTTTTACAGCTATTTGAATTAATCCTATATGTAAATATTTATAGTTTTTTGTTTTATGGACTTGTAATATCTTTTGAGATAATAATATAAAGTCTTCTTGATTGTTTGTTACAGATAAAGTTTCTTCTACTGTTTTAATAGCATATCCGATTTTTAGATCGAATGTGCCTTTCTTATAGACATCTGATATTGGAACTTTGGGTATGTTCCAATTTAGTATTTGGTTTTCAATATCATTGATAACAATTTCTTCTTTGTTTTTTATCCTTAGAGTTCAATTAGTTGTACTAGTTGTTTTATCTGTCAGATTCTTAATAAATTTTTCCATTATTAGGTTGTGGTTGAGTGTTATCTGGACAGTCCTCTTTGACTACCTCTTACGTCTTCTAGACCTCAGCGGCTCTTCTGGCCTAAACGGTCAACTGACTGGGTGTCCTGAGCGTCTCTAACCTCAATTCTCGGACTAACTTTCTTTAATGGATTAATTTATTAAGTTTCTTAAGATTGAAGAACTAGTATGAACTTTTAGAATTTAAAAACAGGGTTGGCTTTGATACCATTTTCGCCGCAAGATCTACCCTAAGCAGATACCATTATTTATCTTAAATATGAAAAGATTGCAGAGTTATAAGTAATTAATTGTTGCAGAATAGTAACATAATATAGAAACACAAATAAGATAATTAAGACAGGAAGCAATGATATATCAAATATAATCCACGAAAACAAATTTAAATTGCAAAAAAGAGTTAGGAGATTTCTGCCAACAATTTGGCTATCATATGGATCAAACTCATATAGATAAAACAAAACCACATAAAATACATAAAGTATATAAAAAGAAAAAACATCGTAATAAACCGGAAAAAACATATAAGTCTTTTCCAACCAAACAGAAAAAATATAGAAAATTTACGAAACGTTTTGCTTCCAAATCATCCCAACAGAATAAAAAGAAATTACCCGTTTGTTATAAATGTGGCAAAGTTGGCCATTATAAAAGCCAATGCAAAGTCAAACAAAAACTAGACTCCATTACATTAGATGAGTGTATCAGAAATAAAATCTATGATATTATTCAACTATATGATTCGTCTGATAGTTATGATACTGACACTACTTCCTCAAGTAGTGATAATTCTTTCATAGGAACAATACATAATAATGATTTTTATTGGTCAGATATTAGTTCTGATACAGAAGACGAAATATGCCAATGTCCTAACTCTTCTGGTATTCATACATTAACAAAAGGAGACAATCTTATTTTAGATTTAATAGAAAAAATATCTGATCCGGATGAAAAAAGAGAAATAATTACTAAGTTTATCAATTTAACTAAAACAAAAACAAAATATATGCCATTAGTTAAACCTCCTGATAATTATAATTTTTCTGATATCATGAAACGTATCAGTCAGCATGAAGCCACCCAAAAAGAACCTACTATTGCTGAACTCAAAGCCGAAGTAAATATAGTTAAGGTAGAATTATCCCAATTAAAAAATAGAATTCAAATCCTTGAACTCCATGACAATACCTCTGAAATAGATACTGATACAGATGTCATA